>NC_050443.1:30539468-30839468 GCF_903995425.1 Onychomys torridus
TTCTCTCTATGCAGACACCTGGGACCTCCGATTCTCATGAGTCAGATTCAGGAGAAACAGGTGTACACTGTCTTGGACGTGAAAGATGCATTCTTCAGCCTCCCATTGGCAGAGGAGAGTCAGCCCATCTTTGCTTTTAAATGGACAGACCCAGCGGGAGGTTAGAGGGCAACTTACATGGACCAGGTTGTTCCAGGACTTAAAGACACTAAATGCTGACCCTCTGCCCTTCTATCAGAGGGTTCCTGGGAAAGTAGATTATAAAAGGGCCACTGAGGGACTGCTGCAAGAGTTACACAGACCTTGGGCTACAAAATGTTGGCTAAGAAAGCCCAACTTTGTAGAAGGCTACCTATCTTGACTACCAGCTCAGGGGGCGGCGGAGGGGGCAAAAGGGGGCCTGTCTCAGAGTAGGATAGCTGCCATCCTTCAGACCCCAATTCCAAAGACTGACAGACAGGTTCAAGAGTTCCTAGGGGCCGGGCGGTGGGGGCACACGCCTTTAATCCCAGCACTCGGGAGGCAGAGACAGGCGGATCTCTGTGAGTTTGAGGCCAGCCTGGTCTACAAAGTGAGTTCCAGGATAGGCACCAAAGCTACAGAGAGACCCTGTCTTTAAAAAAAAAAAAAAAAAAAAAAAAAAAAAAAGTTCCTAGGTGCAGCAGGATTTTGCTGCCTCTGGATACCAGAGTTTGTAGAATTAGGAAGGCCTCTGTACACCAGCACAGAGTGGAGCACTGAGCCCCTAATCTTGGCTGAGACTAAACAAGAAAATATTTGAGGCTTTAAAAACATCTCTGGCTTTGGCTCCAGCCCCAGCACTTCCGGACATCTCCAAACCTTTTCATCTGTCCACAAAACAAGAGACCAAAGGGCTTTTAACCCCCACTTTGGGGCCATGGAGATGCCCTGTGACATGCTTGTCCAAATGATAGGACCCTGTAGCCACAGGATGGCTCATCCAAGAGCTGTGGCAGCTACTACCAGTTTAGTGAAAGAAAGAAAGAAAGAAAGCCAGTTAACTCGGGGTCAAGAGCTTATACTCACTACACCCCATGACACAGTTGAAGCCCTCCTCTGAGGAACACCAGAACACTGGCTGTCTAATGTGTGGCCCAGTACCAGGCCCTACTCCTGGCCTACCCTCCAGTCCAGTTTGAGGAACCCACCACCATCAACTTGACTACCCTCTTGTGTGGGTGGTGCTTTCCACTAGACAGCCAATCAACTCTGTCCTCTCAGTCACTCCCTAAATAAACACACGGAAACTTCTTGTTAATTATGAAAGCTCGGCAGATAGCTTAGGCTTGTTTCTAGCTCACTCTCACATCTTAAATTAACCCATTTCTGTTAATGTATCTGCTTCCCTGAAGCTCCTTTAGCTCATCTATGTGCTTCCCAAGCTGCTGCTTACACATCTGGCTGGTGACTCAAGCCTTCTTCTTCCCAGGATTCTCTCTGCTCCAAAAATCCTGCCTAGCCATCAGCCAGTCAGCTCTTTATTAACCAGTGAGAGTAATACACGTTTCCAATGTACAAAAAGATTCTTCCACAGCACTCTTGCCTGATGATGCAGGTGCTCAGCCATGACTGTCAGGAGATGAAAGATGAAGCCAGGGAATGTAGGAGCTGCAGTAGTTATTTTGACCAAACTGATTTGGGTCCAAGCCAGGTGCCTCAGCCCAGAGAGCAGAACCTATTGATCTGACCCAGGCTCTCAGATGGGGAAAAGGAAAGTCCACCGACATATACGTGGTCTGTATGCTCTTAGTACCGGACATGTCCTCAGGATCTGTAGAGAAAGAGGGCTCCTCACTGATGGGGTAAAGACATTAAAAACCTTGGCCCGTCTAGATGCCATTTGACTTCCCCTCCAAATTGTTGTTCTCCACTAAAGCAGTGGAGCCTATTGATATTCTGATGACATACCAAACCCCAGTTCTGCCTGAGACTCCCTGGTAAAGAAAAATAGACAGCTCAAACCCACAGGTTGGTGGAGGACACCAGAGGGAAAGATCATTCTCCCAGAAACAACCTGCCGGACTCTGGTAACTGACCTTCAGCAGGCTACTCATCTGGGGTCCACAAAACTTTCTGAGTTGCTCAGACCAAGGTATGTTATACCTAGACTGGAGAGCCTAGCACAGGATGTCTCAGCCAGAGGCCAGATTTGTGCTCAAGAAAATCCTAAACAGAGAGCTTTTACCCAGGAAGGGGTCCAAATGAGAGACCAGCACCTTGACAAACTCTGGGAAAAGTGACTTCACCAAGACCCAGCCTGTCAGAAGATGAAACAGGTACTTGCCAGGGGGTAGAAACAGTCACTTCTCAGACTGAAACTGTTCAAACAGAGCTAAAAAGCTCCTCCAGAAACTGGTCCCCTGATTTGGCCTCGCCTAGCAGTGGAGTCTGACAGTGTCTGGCTTTCAAAGCCATAACTTCTCAATAGCTAAAGCTTTAAACATAGATTAAAAGAAGAAAAGAAAAGAAAAACTTTATTGTGCATATAGACCTCAGAGTTTCTGGCAAGTAAAAAAGAATAAACAGTACGTTAAAAGAAACTCTAGCAAAACTCTCAGCCGAGTCCAGCGAAGGGTGAATAGACCTCCTTCCTTTGCCTCCTTCAGGCCAATGCACCCCATATAGGGAGGGATTTACCTCCTATGAGATTATGTTTGGAAGACCTCCCCACTGCTCCCCAGGCTCAGAGACCAGCAGTTGTCAGAACTGTCCAGCCATTCTATCTCATTCACTACAGGCCCTCTGGTCCTCCATACAGACTGTTTATTGAACTTTCTGAGACCCAACCAACCTTTGTGTCCACCACCAGCTTCCCCTTGTTCGGTCCCAGTGACACTGTCTGGGTCAGGCAGGTAGCCAAAAGGCTGCCGGAACTAACCTGGAAAGGACTCCACAGATGATTCTCGCCACTCCTATGGCTATGAAGGGAGCTGGCACTACACCATGGGTCCACCACACCCAGGTCAAGAAAGCAGAAGCCACAGACACTGTTGCCAAATGGACTGTCTCTGGACTATGGAACCATTGAAATTAAGGTTTCATTGGGCCCTGGCCTTTCCACTCCCTGCTCCTCCACCTCCTCCTGAGTCTTAGGTTTTGCATTATGGGTATGAATACAGGGTCATGGTCCAACCCCACCACCCTCAGGCCTGGCCTGGAAACTGAGGGAGACAGACACAGGGAAGGTGTCAGCTAGTGTGACTACTGACCAGCAACCCACATTTCATATTAACCTTTGCTCACTGGTGCCCACTTTAAGTGTCTGGTTGTATAGAGAAAAGGAAAGATGTGGGTGTTTATCTTTTGAGGTAGGAATACAGAGTTTACAATTCTCTGCATGCCCTGTGGCTGGGCCCCTAGACGCCAGGAACAAGGGAGTTTCCATTGTAAAAACTGGGGTCGTAAAACTGAGGCTTCCTGAAAATTTTCTTTAAAATATTCTGGCCTTTGGGAAACAGGAAAAACCTGGAGAATCAGACTCTCTGCCAAAGGAAGGGACCCTGGGGATAGAGCTAATCATTCCCAGTCAGAAATTGGTCTGGTTATGCTTAGATACCTGGCCCCTGTACGACATAGGATAGGAACTAACCAGACTGTCAGCTGTCAGCCCATTGACTGACAAAACTCTCTGTGACTGGGGACAGCCCAAATCTATGTTAGAGGGCTTACAAGGGGCTGAAACTTGTCTAATACCCAAAACCTTTAACCTACACTCTTTCCCCTATTCTGATACCCGCTGTTCTGCCTTGTGGATTAATTCATGTGGATAACAATATCACTGGGCCCCTAAGACTGCTTGGTGGGCATGTACTTATGGTTTGACTAAATGTGCCTCTTCTCATGCTTTCCAAACTGAGTAGATGGTTGACCAGGACCTTGAGGTATTAGAACAACAGTTAGATTCCCTTGCAGAAATTATTCTAGAGGCTTAGACTTACTTCTCATGAGATAGAGGAAACTATGTATGGCTTTGGGAAAAACCTGTTGTTTCTATGCTAATTAGTCAGGATTAATTAGGAAAATTTGCCCATGGTTGGAAAAAAAACAAAACCTCAAAAAGAACAAGAGACAAATACATAAATCAGATAATTGGTACCAGTCTCTGTTCTCTTGGCCCCTGGCTAACTACTCTGTTAGCAGCAATGACTAGGCCTTTAATTCTCTTTCTGATTGAATTAAAGGCAGGGCCTGCATCTTAAACTATATGGCCAATTATGTTTCAGTTCAGTAAAATTAAGGGTCCTGTAGAGCAGGATGAGTCCATGATTTGACTCATTCACTAAGACCAATGGGGGAATGTAACAGGCCCAGACCTTGGCACAACTGACTCCATGACAGAAGTACCATTCAGGCCATAAACTCAGCACGTACACAGTACCATCTGTCAAAATGGAAACAAAGATCCACCTAATCCACTGAAGTCTATAGTTCTGGGAAGGTCTCTAAATGTACTAACCTTGCTTTTTGGCTTCTCTAGTTATGGTTCCAGCTAATGTCAACCTAGGACATGGATTTGGTGCTTGAAAACTCACCCTGAGAAAGGCTCAGGATTTCGCTGGGATCCCCAACGCCTGTTACAGTTGCCGGCCCACCACTAAACCATTCTGGTGGCTTAAACCCCTGTCTGAGCAATCCTCTCTGGTGAACACCCCACAATTGTAAGCTCCAGCTGGCCTCGAACTCACAGAGACCCGCCTGCCTCTGCCTCCCGAGTGCTGGGGTTAAAGGCGTGTGCCTCCACCGCCCTGTTGCTGTTTTTCAAGACAGGGTTTCACTATGTAGCCCTGGCTAATCTGGAACTGGCTTTGTAGACCAGGCTGGCCTTTGAACTGAGAGATCTGCCTGAAAAAACATTTTAGAAAGACTAGGGAGTCGGGGAGATCCGAATTAGGTAAAATGATTTCTGGGCAAGCTTGAGGAGCTAAGCTCAGATCCCAAGAACACCCTACAAGCCGAGTTCGGCCACGCATGCCTGTAGCCCCAACACTGGGAGAGAAGACATGTAGACAGGCAGATCTCCCGGGCTCTCTGGCCAGCCAGTCATGTCTCATAAAATACAAATGGGGTCAGTGAGATGGCTCAGTGGGTAAAGGGGCTTGCTGCGAAGACTGAGGACTTGAATTTGATCCCTAAGTGTTGAAGAGCCCCAACTCCTGCAAGTTGTCCTCTGACTTCTTGTGTGTTGTGGCAGATGCACACACACACACACACACACACACACACACACACACACACACACACCACACACACACCACACACACACTAAATTAATGTGTAATTTTTTATTTGAAATAGTATATGTAGTTGTGATCTATGTGGTGATATAGCTCAGAAGAGGAAGGGGTGAGAGATTTTAGAGCCAGGCTGGGGGCTTAGGTCACCCCACTGCAGAGAAATCAGACCCATAAAGTGACATGTGTTCTAACGCCTAGACAACTTTTTTTTTTTTTTTTTTTTGACACAGTTTCTCTGTGTAACAGCTCTGGCTGTCCTGGAACTCTCTTTGTAGGCTAGGCTGGCCTCAAACTCATAGAGATCTGCTTGCCTCTGCCTCCTAACTGTTGGGATTAAAGATATACACCACCATCACCTGGATAACTTTTTCTTTTCCTTAGCAGGGTCTCTTTGTGTAGGCTGGCCTAGAACTGGCTATGTAGGCTATCAGACCTAGAACTGGCAATGTAGGCTATCAGGCTGACTTAAACACACAGACATATGCCTGCCTCTACCTCTCCCAGTCCTGGGATTGAAGTCCTCTGTCAACACACAGAGTAAAAACAACTCTTAAATCAGACATGTTGGTGATGCCTTTAATCAAAACACTCAAAAGGATCCAGATTAAGGCCAACCTGGGCTACACAGAAAGATCATTCTCAAAAGGAAAAACAAAAAAACCAAAAAACAAAACTCACCTAGCAGTGACGACACACGCCTTTAATCCCAGCACTCGGGAGGCAGAGGCAGAGGCAGACGGATCTTTGTGAGTTTGAGGCCAGCCTGGTCTACAAAGTGAGTTCCAGGATAGCTAGAAAAACCCTGTCTCAAAAAACAAAAAATAAAAAAACAAACAAACAAACAAAAACCAAAAAAATCTCAGGTAATCTGTGGCATCCAGGTCCATGGTGACCTCCCAAGCGCCTCCTATGGGAAGACACAAGTGGCAATACTCAGGTCTCCTATCAACACTCATGTCTGAGAGTCTTCTGAGAGGAAGACCCCAGCACCAGCCAGGTCTTTGGAAGGGCTGCGCACCTTCTCTGTACAGGCTTTGGCTTGAGTGCAGGAGGCATGATGGGTGATGCAAATGTGTGGGCGATGCCACAATGTTGCAACGCTGGTGAAGCACCAACCAGCCACTAGATAACACAACAGAATGAGCGTGGCTGAGTGCCAATAAAACTTTATTTGTGGACACCAAAGTTTGAATTCATATAATTTTCATTATCATGTAATGGAAGCCGTCTTTGATTTTTTTTTTTTTTCTCTCTAGCTATCTAAGCGTGGAAAACTCATTCTTAGCTTGTGAGCCATAGGCAGTGGGGTGACCTGTGCCCCTATCCAGTGTGCCACTCTCTCTTTTATATGACTCTAAGTTCCATTGGCATGAGCAGTCCTGAGACACCACCCAGAAAGCCACCCCTAAATTCCTAACCTCAGATACCAAGTAAGACAATCACTGGGGCTAAGTTTTCAGCTTGTTGATGCAGCAATAGATAACCAATACAGCCTTACCAGGATGAGAAAGCCAGGTCTGGGTTCGGATTTAGCTCAGTGGTAGAGCGCTTGCCTAGCAAGCATAAGGCCCTGGGTTCGGTCCTCAGCTTCGGAAAAAAACATATAGAAAGCCAGGTCAAATACATGTTGTCTACAACTTCTTGCTGAATGTGGTGTACAATCCTAATGCTCAAGAGGCCGAGGCAGGAAGACCGAAGAGGACTGTTGTGAGTTTGAGGCCAGCCCTGGTGCACACCAGGCAAGCACAGGGTGCACATACATACACGCAGGCGGAGTGTTCATTCATACATAATAAAAATAATAAATCTCTTTTTTTTTTTTAATTTAGGGGGCTGAAGAGATGGCTCTGTGGTTAAGAGCACTGGCTGTTCTTCCAGAGGTCCTGAGTTCAATTCCCAGTAATCACGTTGTGGCTCACAACCATCTATAATGAGATCTGGTGACTTCTGGTTAATAAAATTATTTATTGTTATTTTATGTGCATTGGTGCTTTGTCTGTATTAAACTGTCAGATTCTCTGGAAGTGGAGTTACAGGCGGTTGTGAGCTGCCATGTGGGTGCTGGGAATTGAACCTAGGTCCTCTGGGAGAGCAGCCAGTGCTCTTAACCACTTAGCCATCTCTCCAGCTGAAAATAATAATTTTTTTTTTTTTTAAACTTGAGCCGGGCGGTGGTGGTGCACGCCTTTAATCCCAGCACTTGGGAGCCAGAGGCAGGTGGATCTCTGTGAGTTCAAGGCCAGCCTGGACTGCAGAGTGAGTTCCAGGAAAGGCACAAAGCTACACAGAGAAACTCTGTCTCGAAAAACAAAAACAAACAAACAAACAAACAAACAAAAACTTGAAAGGAATAACCATAGGACCAAGGGATGCAGCTGGCATGCATGAAACTCTAGGTTCCATCTCCACTATTGAATAAAACTAGGCATGGTTGTGCACACCTATGATCCCAGGACTCTGGTGGTGGAGGCAGGAGGATCAGAAGGTCAAGGTCATCTTCAACTACATGGTGAGTTTGAGGCTAGCCTGGGCTACATGAAACCATCTTTAAAAATATGTATACAGGGATGGCTCCGAGGTTAAGAGCATTGGCTGCTCTTCCTGAGGACCCAGGTTTGATTCCTAGCACCCACATGACTCACAACCATCAGGAACTCCAGTTCCAGAGAACTGATGACCTCTCTGGCCTCCAGGGATCCCAGGCATGCATGTGGTGCACAAACTTCAGATAACTGCAGGCAAAACACCCACCCACATTAAATAACTAAAAAAAGGTTTTAAATAATATTTTTTTCTTTTAAGATCATTCATAATGGGGAATAACACATACTAGGAACTCAGGAATGTCACTGGTGTGTTATGGGATGCTAGCAGCAACAGAGGCACCACGCTTCCATATACCCAGGGAGGAAAGTTAGCTAATAGGAATGTGTTTTGAATTCTACAGAGAATTTGGGGGAAAATACCTCATATGAAAACTTGAATCACTGCATGTTTTTTTGTCTGGTTTGAATTTCTTTTTTTTAAGCAGAGTATCATTGTGTAGCCTAGAACTTACAAACATCCACCTACTTCTGCATCCCAAGTGCTGGGATTAAGAGCATGGAGCACCATGCCTCATCTATTTTTTTTTTATTTATTTACTTAATTTGGTTTCTTGAGACAGGGTTTCTCTGTGTAGCCCTGGGTGTTCTGTAACTCACTCTGTAGACTAGGCTGGCCTCAAACTCACAGAGATCCACCTACCTCTGCCTCCCTAGTGCCGGGATCAAAGATGTGCACCACCACATCTTCCTGGGATATCATTTTTTTAAAAAATTATTTTTGTTATCTTTTAATTATGTGTATGTGGTGGTAGTAGGTCACACATCTGTGTATACAGGCATCCTTGGAGCTGGAGTTACAGGTTCTTATGAGCTGCCTGATGTGGGTGCTGGGAACCAGCTCAGGTCCTCTGCAAGAGCAGCAAGCATTCCTAACCACTGAGCCATCCCTGCAGCCCCTCTGAGAGATATCTTAACAAAAACACTTAAAATTAAGTAATGGACACAAATAAATAAGAATTAACTCATTGATCCAGCTGTGGTGGCACAGGCCTTTATTCTCAGCACTCAGACGCTAGCAGATGTCTGAGTTCAAGCCCAGACTGATCTATATAGCAGGTTCCAGGGGGCTACAATGAGACTCTGCCTCCAAACAATAAATAAATAATAACTTATTCGCTGAGGGCTGTGGAAGATGGCGTAGGGTAGGGATGAAGGTCCCAGTGTGATGAAAATGATCAGAGTCCTGGTTCCCAGAACCCACACGAAAGCTGGGCTTGTTTGGCAGGCCTCCTATAAAAGAAGGCAGATCGATACAGGATGCCCAGAGGAAACACCTGGACTCCCTTCCCACGAAGAGGTCAGCCAGCTGGGTATTTTCTGAGACCTATTCAATTAATAAGCCGAAGGCTGATAGAGGAAGATTTTTTTTTGTTTTGTTTTTGTTTTTATTTTGTGAGATAAAGTTTCTCTGTCTAACAGCTCTGCTGTCCCAGAACTTGGCTGTAGCCCAGGCTGGCCTCAAACTCACAGAGATCCACTTTCCTCTGCCTCCCGAGTACTGGGATTAAAGGTGTTCGCCCCATCGCCCCACAGGAGGAAGATTCTTGACATCAATCTTAGGCCTTCATGCCTGCACACACACACACACACACACACACACACACACACACACACACACACACAGGCACACATAGGAACACTCATTCCCAGTACTCAGGAGGCAGAGCCAGGCGGATCTTTGTGAGCTCGAGGCCAGCCTGGACTACAGAGCGAGTTCCAGGACAGCTGAGCTGTTACACAGAAAAACCTTGTCTGGAAAAACCAAAAAAAAAAATAAATGTAATTTAATTTTAAATGAAGAATTAACTGGGAACACTCTGCCTCTGTGGACTCGGGGGTTTCCGGGAATTCTTTTGTACCGCTAGGAGTCGCCCGTCTTTAGAGCTGCCTCTGGGTTTTCAGGGCGCAGGCAAGGCGAGGGGTCTCCAGCGGAAGGTGCCAGGGGCAGAAAACCTAGGGTGGAGGAAGAGCCAGACCCTGGGGGTCCTGCCTCTGGTCCCCACTGTGGCCACAGAGATCCAGGCGAGTTTCCTGCGCTCGCGTTGATCCAGGTGGCAAGGTGGACGCCGGCCGCTAGAGGGGGCCTGTGGTTGGAGCTCTAGGCCTGGGCACAGACCTATGGCGTGTCCCTCCTGGGCGTGTCTCCAGAAGAACGCTCGGGAAGAAAGGCAGCTTGGCGCTCCCACCCACTGCCTAAAGTGGAGGCCACAGGTTGGCTCTGGGGCACCGCCTCTAGCGACTCCTCGACGGAGCCTGAAAATCAACCCGACGACCAGGCCGCGCTAGTCCCCGGGTCCCCGCAGCCAAAATCGCTGATTTATGGCCCGGCAGGCGGTCAGGATCGTCGGGTCAGGACCGCAGGACCCGTGTCCAAAGGGCGCACGGCCGCGACCCGGACCCAGGCCTGGCACCCAGCCCTGCCCAGTATCATCTGCTGGAGACATCGCGTCTGCCCCGGGGACGCGCGAGCAGCGACCTGCCCCGACGCTGGGTGCGGCTCCCAGCTGGGTGCCACCCAGAGGGATGCCCTCCCCCGCCTGCCCAGGTGCCCTCAAGGCTCCCGGGAGCCGAAAGTTTGGGATGCCGAATGAGAGAGATACAGTGAAACTCCTCTGAGTTTTTGTCTTGTTTTATTTGTGTTTTGGTGGTGGTTGTTGTTTTGACAGAATCTCATTCTGTGTGTGTCCCAGGCTCGCCTCCAACTCAGGGCAATTCTCTTGCCTCAGCCTCCAGAATACTGAGACAACAGGCATGAACCACCATGCCCAGCATTTCTCCTTTTTCAAAAGGAAATATTTGATGACCCTTGTAAAGATGACATAGTGTCACATAAAGGTTCCTCCAGAGGGGTTTAGACTGGCCCAACTGAATGTACCCTGGGCGCGCACACACACACACGCGCGCGCACACACACATACCACACACACACACAACTACAAATAGTTACAAAATAATTGATGTGGTAATGTACCCACTGTAATCTTTGCCAGCACTTGAGAGGCTGAGGCAAAGGAATGGCTGCAAGTTTGAGGCCAGCCTGGGCTACATAGACTGTTTTTTACCCTTCCCCCACCAAAACCAGCACCAGCACCAGCACCTCGGTGCTCCGGGAGGAAGCCGCTGGGCCTCTGCTCAGCTACTCCTCGCCCTGCAGGTTTGATACTGTGTGTGTCTCCGACACAGGCTCACTGTGACCCTGGACCACTGTTTTTCTCCGAGTCCCAGTCTCTTCAGCCACACATAAAGGACACAGACACAGTCGGGAACTACAGCTACGCTTTATTCGCCATCCACACCCTCCTCTGCGAGCCTTCTTCCCCGACCGACGCCCTTGGCTCAGAAGACATTCACAGAATGCAGCTGCACGTCTCCGCCCACCTCCACCAAGCGCACGCTCGCGGGTGGCATCCGGTGGCTGAAGTGGAGGTACTCTTCATCCCCGACCACTGCCTGCAGGGGGAAAGCTTCAATTAGGCCTAAATGCCGATCGCCGTCCACTCCTTGGGAAAACGCTAACCACAGCGAGACTCTCTCCTCAGAGGGAAAAGTGGGTCTGTTGTTCATTTTAATGGGACACAGTGAGTTCAGATCCACACAGGACAAAGGTGTTTCTTGTGTGGGGGCTGTTGATGTCGTCGTCGCCACCACGATTTGAGCGTCCATCTATGGCAGCGGGGACTGAAGGTGGTGAATGAGAGGTCTCTTCCAAGGCTCCTCCCAGTACCTGATACTGGATGTTGGTCTCAGAGCACAGGGAGAGCGGTTTGTGTCCACAACACCTGCTAGGACACCCACCCTTGGGGCACTTGGCTTTTGATCACTAGACTTGGTGTTAAGAGCAGATCAGGAGAGAGGGTCTGTGCCCGCACCAGGCCCGGGTTCCACGACCCCAAGGATTTCCTTCCCCATGCACGTAGCTCACTGCTCTAGGTCTGGGTCTGACCCATCCCCCTCCAAAGACGCACCTTGAACCCTTCTTCTGTGGTTATGAGGAGGACTTCAAAGGGCTGCCCGCGTTGGAAGGGGATGCCAGAGCCCCGCTCCTCACGGCCCCATTTGCCCTGCTGTTTGGTGTTGAAGACTACCTCAGATGTGTCGAGCCTCGGGTTAAAGTGCAGGGCGGCGTCTGCCCCCTGCTCCTCACTGCACAGCAGGTTTACGTGGAACCTGCCAGGAACAGTAGGCCTCAGAGATCAGCAACACCACGCGAAGGTTTATATGGTTCCCTGGGCACACATCCACCCACGCAGAGTCCCCATGTTCATAGCCTCATTTCCAGACACTGGAGCTGTCCTGGAGTTCTGGTGTGCTCAGTGGGCTGTGTTCCTGATTACAGGGAATCCCACCCAAGATATGCAGGCCTGGTAGCATGGACCCTATTATTCTAGACTACCAATACTCCCATAAAGTCCGAGGTCCCAATTTTAGTAGACCATGGGCTTGATGACCGGGTACTCCGGTGTCAAGACCCAAGGCAGATTTTCAGGCTCCTGAAAAATGGGACATGGAGCTCCTAGGACTGACCAGGGATTCTTGAGGTTGCCCTAGAACCCTAAATTTTTAGGGAGATTTGAGCACCCATCTATGAAAGTCTTTGGGAACATCAGTGAATATATCCAAATTAAGATAGCAACAGACAATCAAAGACCCTACTTGATAGAACAGGCCCCAGGGACCCCATGTATGTGCTGTAAGGAACGATCTACTTAGCCAGGAGAGCACCTACTTTTCATCCCCCACCCATGCCCTGGAGCCCAGGATGTCACCTGCCAGCCTGTTCAGGGACAACACCTCGAATTCTCATGACCATGCCGGGACGCAGGCCCTGAAGCAGAGGGGTCTTGTGGTGGGTGGCCTGAAAGATTTGGGTGGGGCAGGGATGAGAACCAGGGAGACAAAGAAACAGATGGGCCAGCCCCCAGTTAGGAACTCCAGGGCCAGGACAGAAGACAAGCAGATTAGAGGGGAGGCAGAGAGACAGGCGTGGATGGACAGAACAGTTACAAGGGAAGCCAGCCTGGGGACGACCTTCAGGACCAGCTGGTGAGACCCAAGAGTCAGGCAGCACTCAGCTCTCCTGAGGCTGTGAAGGGGAGGTTTCCAGAAGGCCAGACCTCCCAACCTGCCCCACCCGAGTGCCAGCTCCCCCAGCCTCAGAACACTTACGGAGCTCCCAGACATGGTTGTCACAGCAATTCAAAGCGATGAGGCCAAGAGCTGCAAGACGGGACCTTAAGTAAAGGCTGGGTGGTGGTTCAGCTCCACCCTTTCCATCCAACACCCACTCCTGGCACAGACCCCTGCCCTAAAGGCAGAGCTGTTAAGGCTGGGCCAGTCTCCTCCTGCCCTGCCCCCCACCTCCGTCAACTGAGGGTGAGGCTGTCTTCCCCCTTTTCTACACCAAAACTGGAGAGGTTCTCTCTGTACCCCCTCCCCCGCCGCCCCACCCAGCATAGGACTTCCCTGGATCCAGAAAGGCTCATCCAGCCAAAGCTGCTACCAACTCTTCCCAGAGGGAGACTCCTCCCAAGAGCCCAGGCTGTTCTGCTTTGCCCAGCCCAGCTCTACCTCTGCCACTGGGGGCAGACACAATAGCTCAATGGTATTTATTGGGGCCCCCAGGAAACCCATTATTTCTTCTTGTCCTATGCCAGGCCCCAGGTTACCAGTGTGTTCTGTCTGGCACATTTGAAGTGCCCAGTGATGGGGGCAAAAGGATGAAGGCACACTTAACAAGGGCCCCGGTGAGGTCTCTGGTGTCCAGATGTGTCAGAATCCCTGAAGCCACCAGGACACACAGACAGCAGCCGCCCCAAGCATTAACGTACAGGGATTGAGCTGGTGGGAGCAATCTGCCCAGAGGTCAAACTGCCACAAGCCGGGTAGTCTCTAGGTGCCCCCCTTCGGTGGTTCTGCCCCGTCTCCATCCCTGATAGCATACCCATGCTTGCTTTTCCCCTCTAGTCTCCAGCAGAGACTTCTGACCTGAGCCTATCTTCCCACCCAATTAGGGGGACATGGGATATGGGTTGGTGGGTGTCCCAGCCCCGAGTCACCACCTAGAAAAATTAAAAATAGCTTGGCTTTTAGTCGCCAGGACTCTAGAGAAAGCATGGGGGAAATCAGATAGAATGACAAAAGACGTTTCTAGAAGACAAGCAGAGGGTGGGTGGGAGTGCGGAGCAATTACCGCTCCTGACAGCCCAGCAGCCTTCTCAGAAGATCTTTCCCATCCCTACCCCCACCACCCTACTTCTGCCCCACCCACCAGGTGGCAAAGCCCTGGGCCAGATGCCTGCTGGGAGTAGAAAGTTGGGGTGGAGACTGCTTCCTATTGCTCCTCTGCCCCAGTATCTCAGATTCAATTCCCATCCCTAGAATAGGCATCAAGGACTCCCACGTGCAGGTCCAAAGAGGGAGCAGAAGATGGAAGGAGAGGAGCCGCAAGGCTGTGGGAGCCCCTCCCCCCCCTTTTCCCTAGACAGGGTTTCTCTGTGTAGTTTTGGTGCCTGTCCTGGATCTCACTCTGTAGCCCAGGCTGGCCTCGAACTCACAGAGATCCACCTGGCTCTGCCTCCTGAGTGCTGGGATTAAAGGTGTGCACCACCACCGCCCGGCTGCACCTCCCTTTTTATATAAGAGAAAACAGACTTGAGCTGGGCATGACGATCCACACCTGGAAATCAGGACTTGGAGGTGGAGGCAGGAAAGTCAGCTCAAGGTCATCCTTGGCTTCATACTGTATGGGCTGCACAAGACTGTCTCAAAAAACAGCAACGGCTGGGCACGGTGGCAAACGCCTGTCATCCCAACACTTGGGAGGCAGAAGCAGGTGGATCTCTATGAGTTAGAGGCCTGTTCTATATATCCGGCTTCAAGATAGCCAGGGCTACATAGAGAGACCTTGTCTCAAAAAAACAAATACACGTCTGGAGAGATGGCTCAGTGGTTAAGAGCACCAGCTGCTCTGCCAGAGGACCCAGGTTCAATTCCCAGCACCCACATGGCAGCTCACAACTGTCTGTAACTCTAAGCTCTGACACCCTCACACAGACACACATGCATACACCAATGCATATAAAAAATAAAGATAAATACATTTTTGTTTGTTTGTTTGTTTTTTAAAAAAGAGTGAGCACTGCCCTTGCAGAGAAACTGAACTTGATTCCCAGAACCCACAGTGGGTGACTCATAACTGCTTGTAACTCCAGCTCTGGCTTCTGAGGGTACTCACAGTCACATGCACAGAGAAACATAAGTAAATCCTTAGTTTTTAAAAACAGAACAAAGGCTGGAGAGATTCTTCGGTGGTTAAGATCATAGCTGCTCTTGCAGAGAACCCTAGTTCAGTTCCCAACATCCACATAAGGGGGTCTCACTACTGCTTGTAACTCCAGGTTCATGGGATCTGACACCCTCTTCTGGCCTCTTCAGATACCCACACACATGTGGCATACACACCATTTAAATAAAAAAAAACAAAAAAAAAAAAAAAAAAAAAAAAACCAAAAACAAAAAACAAAAAACGAACCTTGTGTCAGAGGGGAACATCTTGAGCAGGTTTTGAAGGCTTTGGCTTAGGATCCTACAGGACAGGGACACATCAGAGGGCCGAACCAGAGGACATGAGGTTTCATGTTACATAACCATCCATTTGTTAGGCCGAAAATTGTGGCTTCTTTATTCTAACTCATGCTCTGAATAAATCACTGTCTGACACCTGGTGCATCTCACTGTTGTTACTGGTTCCCATAGACTGGCCTCTCATTTCTTCATCAGAGCTGGATGTGAGTTTACACACAGGTCTGTACTTGCCTTCGGCGATTGGCAAATATGCTTGCATTCAATCCTTTATCAGTTCCTATCTCTGCCTCCTTTGTGGGAACTGAGACTGCTGAGTCCTTGATTGATTTCTCTTTGACTGTCTCAATGATCTTGGTGGTAAGCTCTGAATACCATCCCCTTGAACATATTTTTTTTTTTCATTTCTAGTACATTAATGAGTGTATTTATTTCCTAGGACTCACTCTTATAGAAACATACTATGAATTAAGAAAGATTTTTAACAAAATAGGTCCTTGAAGTTTTGTTTTGTTAGGAGTGTGTGTATATGTTGTTGTTTTGCTTTATTTTTGAGACAAAATTTCACATAGCCCAGGCTAGCCTTGAACTTCTTAATTAGCCAAGGGTGACTTTGAATTCTTGATCCTTCTGCCTCTCTACCTCTCAAGTGCTAAGCATGTGCCCCCACAATTGGTTCATGGAATGCTTGGGGTTGAACCAAGAGCTTTGTCCTTTCTAGACAAGCACCCTACCAACTGCACCACATCCCCGGCTCAGCTGTGGGAACTTAAAACCCAAGACAACTCAGCACTCTATCCATCAATGTCAGTCTGCTAAAATTTTTATTATTTTTTGTACACAGTGAAAATATGAAGTGAAGCTGATCATGACACTTGGGAGGCAAATGCAGGCAGATCTCTGTAAGTTCAAGGCCAGGCTGATCTACAGAGTGAGTTCCAGGACAGCCAAGGCTACACAAAGAAACCCTGTCTTGAAAAACAAACAAACAAACAAACAAACAAACAAACAAGTAAACAGCCACCCTCAAAAAAGAAAATAAAATAATTAGCTGATAATAATACTAAAAATCTAAACTTTAAAGATTTTATTTTGATTTACGTGTGTCTGAGGGTGGGGTATGTGCATGTGAGTATAGTGCCTGGGAAGATTAAAAGAGGGTGTTGGGTTCCCTGGAACTGGATTACAGGGGCTTGTGAACCACCTGACATTAATTTTATTTGTTTATTTTATGTGCATAGGTGTTTTGCCTGCATGTGTGTATGTGCACCATATGAGTGCAGTACCTGAGGAGGTCAGCAGAGGGCATCAGATCTTCCAGAACTACAGTTTTAGACAGTTATGAGCCACCTGTAAGTCTTGGGAACAGAACCCGAGTCCTCTGGAAGAGCAGCCAGTGCTCTTAACCACTGACCCATCTCTCCAGCCCCCTCTTTCTTTCTTTTTAGATGAAGTTTCCCTGTGTGGCCCAGTCTAGCCGGGGACTATTGATTCTCTTTTCTCAGCCTCCCCACTGCTGGGATTACAGGTCAGAACCACTGCGCCTGTGTGAAAGCTAATGATTCTAATGATAACTGTAGCGAACTGAACATTCCAGTCTCTGCTGAGGGCAAGTCTTTTCTCGTAGTGTTCAGCTCCATTTATGAACTTATTTAATTAAAAGCTCTTAATTATCTTAAGCTGACAGTATGGTTTTTTACAAGGCATTCATTTTCCAGTGTTTTAATTGTGCAGTGAGCATTTCTAGGTCATAAAGTGGATCTTGTAAATTTCAAGGCCTGATAATAAAATGCTCTGGGTGACTCTCTCCTCTGACTTCCTGTCTTTCTTTTCTTCCTTACCAAGTCTCATTGTATAGACCAGGCTGGTCTAGAACTTAGAGATAACTGCCTGCCTTTGCCTACCGAGTGTTGTGATCAAAGATATGTACCACCAGATATGGCATCCCACCTAGTTTTTGGAGACAGTCTGGAGTTGGAAGATTTGGCCAGGTCACCTAGCCAGCAACCCCCAGGAAGCCATCTGTCTCCAAATCCCCAGGGCTGGGATTACAAGCATGCTCTGCGATGCCTGGCTTCTTATGTGGGTGCTGAGGATCAAACTCTGGTTCTGGTGCTCGTGTGGCAAGCACTTGACCAACTGAACGACTTCCCTAGCCCCCTCGATGACAGCCCCAAAGAGTATGAGATGAGTTGGCCACCACTAGTTCCAGTCAGAGCCACCCCTCCTGGAGTGATTAACAGTGCCAAATGGGTGACTCACTCAAAGCTGTTTGTTTGGTTTGAGATCCTAATATAATTACAATATTCCTCCCTTCTCTTTCCTCCCTCCAACCCCTCCCATATACCTCTCCCTGATTTCATGCCTCTTTTTTCTCTAATTTTTATTTCACACACACACACACACACACACACACACACACACACACATATATATGAATATACATATATTTTAAAACATAGCCTTTCAATCTAATGTTACATACATTAGAAACATGAATACATGAGTAGTCAGCCCTGGAAAACCAATTCAGCTAGTCTTCCTTGAGGAAGATCTCTCTCCCTCTCAGCTTTCCTCCGCTGCCTGCAGTTCTTTGTGTAGAGTTGAGGCCATATGGACCTCATCTACTTTGGCATGTCTATTAGGACCATCTTGGTTCAGCTCATTTTGGGTGGTCATTGTGATAAGACTTTATGGGTGTAGCTTTGGCTATTACTAGAAGACAGGATCTCACAGCAGACTCCCTGATCCTCTGGCTCTTAAACCCTTCCACCTCCTCTTCCGAAATATTCTCTGAGCCTTAGGTGCTGAAGTGTTTTGTGGGTGTATCTATTGGGACTGGGCTCCACAAGCATGCATTTTGACTGGTTGTGGTTTTCTGCAATGGTCTCCATCTGTTGCAAAGAGAAGTTTCCTTGATGAGGGATGAAGATTACACTTCTCTGTGGGACTAAGGACAAATGTTTATAGACCGTTGTTATTATGTTGGCTTAGTAAATTAGTGGTTGTAGATTCTTCTCCAATAACCACAACATCATTAGCACTGAGTAGTTAGCTAGGTTTCTAGCACTAGGCACAGTTTCCCTCTTGTTGAGCAGGTCCTAAGTTCTATTAGAGAGCTGTTGGTTACAACCAAGGTCTGTGTGCCACTGCTGTGCCTGCAGGATTATTGTGCCACACTGGTTGTTGAAGTGGTTCACAGGTGTCACAGCTGGATAGGACTGTGACCCAAAGTTTTAAAACAAAGGAAACAGAAAAAATGAGGGGAGGGATGCTATGCTTTTACCCATATTTAGTACTTTGTGGGCTCAAGGGAGGAGTTAGTGTTTTTAGTACTTATTTTATTGAGCATACCAGGTGTGATGGCACATGCCTGAAAAGCCAGTCTTCTGGAGCAGAAGTGGGAGGGTCACAGATTTGGATTATGTGAGGAGATCTTCTCTCTCTCACACACACACACCTCAAAAAGAAAGAGACAGGGAGAAGGGAGAGAGAAAGAAGAGTTATGTGGAAGTGAGCTGTTCAGTGATATGACCCACTCTTTCTTTGTGGGCTTCCCACTGTCCTTGCTGGGGACCTCACAAGAGTCAACACTGTTATTTTGGACTTTCAGCCTTAACTATGTTGCTACAGCACTAAAACATCACAGACCATTCGGTGTTATTCCCTGGTAAGGATGGAGAAAGGGTGAAGGAAATAAACCAATCACCAGATGAATGGTAACTACTTAGACCTGGGACTGAATCCTAGGCAGAAAGAAATGCTCACTGAACGAAGAACTTCCAAACTGGGAGGAATCCATGGAGCCAGGCACCTCTGAAAACAGGCCTGAAGCAGGAGGCAGAGGGAAGAAGGAAATCCTCGGGGTGGTGGTAAGGGGAGTTTCTGGACAGCAGCATCCTCAGGGTTCCAGCCTCCTGCCCACCCATAGGAAATGGAAGGCAGACAGAAGGCACAGCTGGCCTGAGAGCTCCGTGAAGGTGAAGTTGACATACCCTTGACTTGTTTCAACACACTGAGCAAACCAAGGGCTTCAGTCCGATATACAGAGAAACCAATGGCACCCAAGAGTAAGCAAATGGTTCTGATGGCCAGGAAGCGTAGTAAGTTATGCAAGGAGACATCCCCACAGACACACCACAGGGCTGGGTGGAGAAGGATGCTACATTGTCTCAGTGACACCGACACTGAACACTGAGTCAAGCAGAACTACTTTGTGTATCTATTGTAGACAGTCAGGGTCGGGAGAGTCGGAGTCCAGGAGAGACAGAATGGGCAGTTACATCACCTAACAGTAAACCATGGAGAAAGTGAGGGCCTGGAGAACTGGCTCAGTGGCTGAGAGACTTTACCCCTCTTCGATAGGACCTGGGTTCCCATCAAGTGGTCACCACCACCTGCATGCAACTCCAGTTCCAAGGGATCCCACGCCCTCCTCTAGTCCCTTTGGGGAGTGGAGATCTTTAGGGGCGGGGACCCACCTGCCTCTGCCTCCCAAGAGCTGGCCTTATAGGCATACCCTTCCATGTTTGCCTAAATAAAAAAAATTTTAATATAGTTTCAAAAATTAGGGCAGCCTGCTCTACATAGAGAGCTCCAGGATAGCCAAGTTGCATAGTGAGACCCTGCCTCAAAAAACAAACACAAAAAATTAGGACAGGCAAAATGGCTCAGCAGGTAGAGGAGAGGCACTTGCCACCACACTTGAAGACCTGAGTTCAATTCCCCAGACCCATATTGTGAAAAGAGAGAACTAATTCCCATGAGTTGTCTTTTGACCGAAACACTTGGGCTGTGGCACATACCCATACATACACCACCACCACATGAAATACATAATGATAAAAATGTATCTTTATTTTTAAATGTTTTTAATTAAAGCAGAATCACACACCTTTTCTCCTTCCTTTATTGCATCCTCCCTCCAACTGTCCCACAACCCTCCTGCATCCCTCCCCACTCTTCTCAGATTGATATCTTCTGTCTTTGGTTACTATTGTTACATATATATGTAACCTATGCATACATCTGTAAGGACAACTTGCTGAGTCCGTTTTTGTGGCTTGTGTGTGTATTTTTTCAGGTCTGACCACTCTACATTAAACAACCAATAATGGGGCTCATCCCTCAGAGAGGCTAATTCTTCTTCTCCCAGCAGCTGCCTGTAGTTTTTGGCCCAGGGGTGGGACCCTGTGCATTTCCCCCTTCCATGTTAGCGTGTCTGTTAACATTGCGCTTGCTTGATCGTTATGCCGCCGTTTGCAGGAGAGTTGTCTTCACAGCAGACTTGCCTCCGCTATTCCGGCTCTAACAATCCTTCTGCCCCTCTTCTGTGATGCATACCCCGGCAGCTAGGCATGGTAAAACATGCCTAGAATTCCAGCTAACAGGGAAGCTGGGCTGCAAAGAGTGACAGGGCTCATAAATTCAGCAGCCACACGACAATGTAGCGCTCTCCGAGAGCAACTTAGTCGAATTGGTGTTAGTGGGTTCTGTCTCGGGGAGCAGTTGTTCCCAATCGGTGCAGGTTGGGCTTATGTCTTGGGTGGTTGTTGGGTTCGCAGGGGCTGGATTTTTTGGCGAGGGAGCAAGGAAAGGTAGCTGCCTGGTCTCTGGGGCTCTGATGGCTGGGGCCTAGGGGCTAGAGACCTGGTCTGCCAGTCCAGAGATGGGGCCTTACCTGTTCTTAGTCGGTGTAGTGGGGGTTTATGACTGGTGATCTGGTTCGGTGGCTGGACGGCTCCTTCTTCTGCATTCTCAGGTCTCTTGCTCACTCCTCAGCTGATCTTGTTTCCTCAGACTGAAGGCTGCCGGCTTCTGACACCTCTCCCAAACGAATCTCAGCTGAACAGGTTGATCAGTAGGACAGTCTCACCAACACCTCCAAGTTGTTGGGGTTTGCAGAATCAGCAGCTGGGCCCCTGGTCGGCCTCTGGCAGAATGCTCACATCGTTCTGGTCACATCCCACAGAGATGAATATAGCTCTCTCAAAAGAAGAAAACACTAGCCAGGAGTGGTGGTGAACACCTGTAACATTCCAGAAGCTAAGGCAGAAAGATTGCTAAAAGTCCAAGTCCAGGACTTGAGGGATGGCTCAGAGGTTGAGAGCACTTGACTGCTCTTCCAGAGGTCCTGAGTTCAATTCCCAGCAACCACATGGTGGCTAACAACCATCTGTGATGGGATCAGATTCCTTCTTCTGGTGTACATGAATACAGAAAATTCATATACATAAAATACATAAATAAATAAATCTTTTTTTAAAAAAAGAGTCTAAGGCCAGCCTTTCTCAACAAGCATCCTCATTAGAGTGATGTCATCTTTAAACCCTGTGTGGCAATCCTTGATGCACTGCTGTGATGCCCTGGGAAGACAGGGCAACCTAGAAATCCAAATGCTTTCTTAGGATCATTCTTAGTAACATTCCTTTACACTATGTGAATATATGTCTCCGTGATTGGTTTACCAAAGAAGCTGACTGACCAATACCTGGGCAGGAAGACAGTGGCCAGGAGAAAGAAGGGCAGAGTCTGGAGTAGCAAGCAGATGAAGAGAGAAGCAAGATACACATGCCATGCTGAGACAAGGTACCAAGCCACGTGGCAAAGCATAGATAAAAATATAGGTTAATTGAAAATGTAAGATTTAGCTAGTAACAAGCCTGAGCTATTGGCGATCATTTATAATTAATATTAAGACTCTGTGTCAGTTATTTGGAAACTGATGTGTGGGAAAGAAAAGTCTGCCAGTTGTGGTGGTGCACGCCTTTAATCCCAGCACTTGGGAGGCAGAGGCAGGTGGATCTCTGTGGGTTCGAGGCCAGCCTGGGCTACAGAGTGAGTTCCAGGACAGCCAGGGTTGTTACATAGAAAAACCCTGTCTGGGAGAGAGAGACAGAGACAGAGACAGAGAGAGAGAGAGAGATCATCCAACTTTCAGATGATTACCCAAAATGCTTCATTGTGGAAGCAGGCAATGTGGCCTCCAAGCAGATCCACACCAGATCCACATGTCCCTGGGCAGGAATACTGTAGTGCTGCTGAATAAGAACTCCAGGATGGGGAAGGCCATCGAGGACACCTGGAGAACCACCCAGCTCCAGAGAAATTGCTGCCTCATTCCGGGGAATGTGGACTTTGTGTTCACCAAGGAGAACTCCACAGAGATTAGGGACATGTTGCTGTCCATGCTGGTGCCATCACCCCATGTGAGGTCACTGTGCCAGCCCAGAACACTGGTGTGAAGCCTAAGAAGCCCTCTTTCTTCCAGGCTTTAGGCCTTACCGCTAAGACCTCTCAGAGTACCATTGAAATTCTAAGTAACGTACAGTTGATAGAATTGGAGACAAAGTAGGAAACAGTGAAACCACACTGCTGAGCATCTCCTCCATCTCCTTTGCTAGGCTCAGTCAGCAGCTGTTTGACAACGGCAGCACACACAACCTGGAAGTGCCTGACCCCACAGAGCCTGCTCTGCACTCACACTTCCTAGAGTGTGTGGGAAACGTTGCCAGTGTGTGTCTGTGGACCGCATGACTGTTGCCTCAGTGCTTCAGATGAACGGATACAAGCAGATCCCGGCTTTGTCTGTGGAAACTGAGTACCCCTTCCCACTTGCTGGGAAGGTCAAGGCCTTCTTGGCTGATCCATCTGCCTTGGTGGTGGTGGCTGCAGCCCCAGGCAGGGCTGAAGCCAAGGAAGAGGAATCAGATGAGGGTTCAGGATTCGGGATTCGGTGTCTTTGACTAATCCCTCAAAGCAACCAACTCAGCCAGCTTAATTTGAGCAACGTGGAAAGCCTTACTTCTCTTTAAAAAAAAAGAGTCCCAGGCCAGCCAGGACGGCACAGCAAGACCTTTGTCTCACAAACAAGATTTCGCCAGGTGATGCTGTGTCTCTATAACCCCAGCACTTGGGTGGTAGAGGCAGGATGATTAGCAGTTCAAGGCCAACCTGGGCTACATAACAAGTTTGAGGACAGCCAGGGCTACATGAGACTCTGTCTCAAAAGACAAACTAATGAACTAACCAGAAAGAACAATATTTATAGAAGTCTCACAGAATATTCATGATCATACTGTAATTATAAGGGAAGATAGATGGAGTAGTTATAAATTCCACTCCCATTCTTTAAAAAAATACTTAGTTTTAGTTTAGTGTGTATGCACGTGTGCAAACTCCTTTAAACAAGCTTGTGAAGGCCAGAGACCTTGAGTGTACTTAATCAGGAACTATAGTTTTGAGATGGTTCACAGGTTAGGATAGGTTGGCTGGTCATCAAGCCCCATGCCTCCTCCTGTCTCTGTCTCCCCAGAGTTACTGGGATTACTACGAGTACCTGCCATCACATACCTAGCTTTTGGGGTTTTGTTTGTTTGTTTGGTTGGTTTGTTTTTTTTTAAAACAGGATTTCTCTGTGTAGCCCTAGCTGTCCTGATACTCCCTCTACAGACCAGGCTGGCTTCAGACTCAGAGACAGGCCTACCTCTGCCTCCCAAGTGCTAGAATTAAAGGCACATGCTATCATGTCCAGCTTATGCCTAGCTTTTTTTATTTTTTCTCGAGACAGAGTTTCTCTGTGTTGTTTTGGTGCCTGTCCTGGATCTCGCTCTGTAGACCAGGCTGGCCTCAAACTCACAGAGATCCTCCTGGCTCTGCCTCCTAAGTGCTGGGATTAAAGGCATGCATCACCACTGCCCAGTTATGCCTAGCTTTAAAAACATTTATGGGCCGGGCGGTGGTGGCGCATGCCTTTAATCCCAACACTTAGGAGGCAGAGCCAGGAGGATCTCTGTGAGTTCAAGGCCAGCCTGGGCTACCAAGTGAGTTCCAGGAAAGGCACAAAGCTATACAGGGAAACCCTGTCTCGAAAAACCAAACAAACAAACAAACAAACAAAAAACCATTTATTTATTTGTTATTTTAGACAGAATTGCACTGTGTAGCCCTGACTGGAATGGAATTTGCTGCCTCAAACTCATAACAATTCACCTGCCTCTTCCTCCCAAGTGCTGGATTTAAAGACATGTGCTACCACACCTAGAGCCTTTTGGATGGATGCTGGGTATTGGACCAGGTCCTATGCATAATCAGCAATCTTTCTATTAACTAAGACATCTCATCCTCTTATTGACATTTATATTACCTTAAAAGGGAGATTCAATTCAAATCAACTTCACTAGTTTACTCATAAGTAAGAGAATGGGAACACAGAGATGTAGTATGACTTTCCAAACCAGGCCAGAAAAGATGAAGTAGATCTCCCCTGGGAGGCTAATGGGGAACTTACTTGTGGACTCCCTTGCAGCTAGATTAACTTGACAACTATACTGACATTGTACCCCTTAAGAACTCAGAAGGTGCAAGAGAGGCAATGCCTGTGGGCATGAACATGTTCTCCTCCCTGGAAAAATATGGATGGATATGGATAATGTTTTATTGGCTGCTTCTAATACAGATACCTTAAAAGAATGTTTAATGTAGTATAAAAAAATTTTTACCCTGTTAAGGATTATGAATTGCTCCTGAAGAAAATACAAAGAGATTCTCTTAATTATTTAGTATTTAAATTAAGTAAACAGAGAATCCAGCTACAAAGGGCATAGATTAGAAGAGATCAATTGCACACTCTTAATGATTTTCAAAAATTATTGGGTAATATTAACTAGTTGCAGCCTACCATTGGACTGACTACTCAAGAATTGAATAATGTTTCAGATCTTGCAAAGTGACTCAGATTTAAACAGTCCGAGATAATTAACAGCTGAAGCAGAAAGGGAATTGACTCAAGTAGAACAAAAATTGCAGGATGCCTATATAGATCAATTAGATCTCACAACTGAATGTTTTTTAGTAATTGCACCTTTCACTCATTCCCTTACTGGACTTACTATGCAGAGGGAGGATTATCTTTTGCAATGAATTTTCCTAGCTCACACAGTAAAAAGTTAAAAAACTAATAATAACAGTTTCCAAATTAACTATAAGGGAAGATAAGACTTCGTCAATTGTCATGAATGGATCCAGCTGAGATTGTAGTACCTTATACTCATGTTGAAATTATGTGATTGTGGGGGCTGGAGAGATGGTTCAGCAGTTAAGAGCACTGGCTGCTCTTCCAGAGGAGCCAGACTCAATTCCCAGCACCCATGTGGCAGTTCATAACTCCCTGTAACTCCAGTTCCAGGGGCTCTGACACCTTCACACAGATATACATGCAGGCAAAACATGAATATACATGAAATAAAAAATGAATAAATTATTTTTAAAAGGAATTATACAATTTTGGGTGATTAATGATGATTGGCAAAGAGCTTGTAACAATTTCTTAGGAAAAATAAATGATAACTAACTCAAAAGCAAATGGCTTCAGTTTACAAAAAGAACTAAATGGATTCTTCCCCACATAATGAAAAGAGCACCTGTTTCTGGGGCTGTTACTTTTTTTGGGGGGGGGCTCTTACATTTTATACTAATGCAAGTAAGTTAGAAATGGCTGATTATAAAGCAGGAAACAACAGTAAAGTAATTCAAAGTTCATATGATTCAGTTCAAAATCAGAGTTGTATGCCATTCTAATGGTTTTATTAGACTGTAATGAATCTCTTAATAATTACTGAATCTCAATATGCAGAAACAGTTTTGTTGCATATAGAAAAGAAAGTAAGAAAGAAAGAAATTACAGAAGAACTGTCCTACTTGTTGATTGTATAATCAAATTTCTTTACCTAACAGAAGTAATCCTAAAGGCACATGTACACAAAAAAATGAAATTTGGCAAGTGGATATCGTGTGATATTTTGATTGTGTTCTGATAAATAAAGCTTGCTTGGAGTCAGAGGTTGGAGCTATCCACTAGATGTCCATAGAAGTTTGGAGGACTGTAGACAGAGAGGAGACCAGAAGTAGTAAGGCAGCTCTTTTTTTCAGTCCAAAAAAAAAAAAAAAGAATCTCAATCCTTTTAGAGAGAGGAATGGTAGGGTAGGAAGCAACTAGCAGCTGCTCCCTGCTTCTCTGATGTTTCAGGTTCTTACCCCAACTTTTGACTCCCAATTTTTTATTGTTAAAGATTCATTAGATTAATGCTTCAAGTGGATGTATTTCATTTAACAGAATTTGAAAGATTCAAATGTATTCATCATACCATTGATACATACTCCGGATTTCAATGGGCATCTGCTTAAGTTCTGAAAAGGTTGATTCTATAATTACACATTTTTTAGAGGCAATGGAGATAACAGCATACTAATACAAATTAAAACTGATAATGTCCCTGATTATGTTTCTAATAAAATGAAACAATTTTTTGCATGTTACAACATAAAACACACTCCAGGGATACCATATAATCTCCCAGGACAGGCAATTGTTGAAATTGTACTCTAAAAGAGATGCTTTTTAAGCAGAAGGGGCATATGAGGACTCCCAGGGATAGATTACTAACTTTAATTTTGTAAATGCTAATGAAACAAGAACCACAGCTGCTGAAAGGCAGTGGATTGTGGGGGAAAACAGCTGGCTTGAGTCAGCCTGTGTATTACTAGGGTGTTTTAACATCAGAATGGAAACCAGATGGGCCCAAGAACATGCTTATGTTTCTGCAGGAGACAAAAGGCTGTGGATACCATCAAAACTGATACAACTTTGACATGAGCAGGAGGAGTCTCTTGGATGCTTTGGCTGCTGAGATGTGTGACATGACTTTGAGAAAGAAGACATGATCTCCCCACCTGGGGACAGCTTAAGAATTTGTGTGACAGAAGGGATAGTTCAACTGGCTGGAGAACATTTAAATGCTGCAACCTTGTTCCTTGCTGTGCTGCCTGTGATAACTATACAGGTAACAGGGACCGATCATATATATTATGCCTACATTCCTAATCCTCCAATTAACATAGGAGCAAGTTGGGGAGATATGGATATCACTGTGGTGGTTAATGAATCTTCTTGGCTACCTGGTCCTTATGACAAGCAAGGACCTGCTAAGCCTATGTATGAAGGAGGGTAAGGAAATCACAAATTATACTATGGGAGTGCAAGGAATTCCTATTTGTGAGATGTGGGTTACCAACAAGGAATCTGACTGGGTACATTGGCAACAATTAAGAGTGACAAACTTCGAGTGCTAATTACTGTCTCCCAAGAGACATCATTGATTAGAGCTTTTACAGCTTCCCTCAAGGAAAATATTCTCACTCAGAGTTAAGATGGCACAGATATACTTTGAATGGAACTGCAGACATTAATTCTACTGTTAATGAACCTATTCAATGGCACTGAGTTGGAAAATCAGGTCCTCTCCTACAATTTGACAATTCAGTTCAAACTAACTTGTGGAAATTAGCAAATGCTTTCGACCCTCTCAAAGCATGGGAAGGAAAGTTAAACATTAAGTATAAGTATACTCTGTCTTTTAGACTAAATCTAAGCCGTCCTTTTATGGCATATGTACCATTACCTTATTTGCTACTGAAGGGGCCTGTACAATGGCACCCTAATAATTAGAGCATCACTTGTGAATGTTGTACCCTTCATACCTGTGTTAATTCTAGTATGTCTTTAAACATAACTCTGAAAGTTTATACATTTCTTAGAGCAAGGCCAGCAACCGGGATACCGGTGAGGTTCCAAGACTCTCTTGTGATGATCCTGGTACAGAAACTCGCTGAAGGAATATTAAGAAGACCTGATTGAATGCTTGGAATGATTACTGCTGTACATATAGAAATTGTTGCATTGACTGCTACAGCTGCAACAGCTGGACTGGCCCTTCATGAAGAAATTCAAACTGCTGAGTTCACTAGAGACTGGCATAAACATTCCACAGAACTTTGGACTGAACAAGATAAAATAGATAGTGATATAGTTAATAAATTAGCTGATTTGAGACAAGCTGTTATATTATAGGAAGATCAGTTAGGAATATTGAGCGAACAGGTAAAATTAAAATGTGATTGGAATGTTATACCCTACTGTATTACACCTTTAAAGTTCAATAATAGTGGGTTGGGGATTTAGCTCAGGGTCAGGGTCAGGGACAGGGTTAGGGCCCTGGGTTTGATCCTCAGCCCTCAGCTCAAAAAATAAATAAATAAATAAAAATAAAAAAGTTCAATAATAGTTCAATAATAGCAAGTATGACTGGAATAAGGTTAAGATGCATTTGATGGGTCACCCTAACTCTTCTCAAATGATTTATGATTTACAGAAAGAAATTAAGGAAACTCTTTCAAAAAAGGTACCCGATGTGACAGGAACGGATGTTATGGAAAGCTTTGCAGATACATTAGCCTTGTTCAACCTGAATATCACTTTAATAAATTTCTTGTTCTAGCAATAATAACTTTATTGGCTTTAAAATGTATTTTGACTTATTTGCATAAGATTTCGAAACAACACAATAGAGAAAAGGCTGTATTTACAGTAAGGCTACAGAATCATCAACATAATTAATTAGACAGAAGTGGGAGGTGTAGCAGGAGGTCCCACAGCGCTTGAGTTCCGGAGCCTGGGCCTTGAACTGCCTCTGTGACTGCCGCCTTTTGTTTGAGGTGTTTCATTCTCATCTGAATTCTTTCGGAAGGGTCCCAGAGCCTCTGCAAAACTTACTTATGAGAGGACTTGGAAAATGAAGAGGTCTCACGGTTGAAGATTGCTTGGGCAAATGGTTCCTCCAAACTACTCAAGATAAGAGGTTTTGATATGATATGATTTGCTAAGAGGCGGAAATTGTGTAATAATAAAAAAAAGATTTCCGTGAAGCAACAGCCAGTCAGTTCAACAGAAGCTGATTCACCCTGCTGCTAAGCCCAAATTCATCCTAGAGTGACCCTAATTCTTCCACGGACAAGAGCAGAGCAGTGTGAGAATAATGCCTTTCAAGGGGACTTTTCCGGCTGCTGCCCACTCTTCCTTAGCTGCCTCCCAGGAACTTCTTTTAACTCAGTACCTGATTCTCCTCTGTCAACGTTCTTCTCTGCTATTGGTGGTGGCGCACACCTATAATCCCAGCACTTGTGAGGCAGAGGCAGAAGGATCTCCGAATTTGAGGCCAGCCTGGGCTACAGAGTGAGTTCCAGGAAAGCCAGGGCTACACAGAGAAACCCTGTCTCAAAAATAGATAGATGGATGGATGGATGGATGGATGGATGGATGGATGGATGGATAGATAGATAGATAGATAGATAGAAAGAAAGAATAAAATAAAATAAAATACAGATTCTTCTCCAAGTGAAGAATTGGGCCTAAAGTGAAAGGCTGATAATCGGCGCTGGTGGTGGCGCTGGTTGCTTCATGGAAAGGTCACAGTCACGACAGAACCAAGTATCAGTATTCAGAGCTTTATTAGGAGGAAAGTGGGGGGGAGGGGAACAGGCCTGGTGAGAGAGAAAGATAGCCAGGTGGGGGAAGAGGGAAGCAGAGCAGAGCAGGGAGCAGAGAGCAGAGAGAGCATGGCATCTGCATCTGGCTTTTAAGGTGCAGATTGCATGACCACGCCTTGTGTACATAGTTGCCAGCACCCCCGCACCTCCCACCCCCGATGACATAAGACTCAAGACCCCCGAGCTCTGCATGTTTAGGACTGAGGGTAGGATCCTAACATAAAGATTCATGAGCAGGTTTCTATTTCCTCTCAGCTCCTTTTTCCTCTCATTTTTGAGCTGGGTGGCGACTGGGGACTGGAACACCCCAACCCATATTCCATCTCACCCATCTGCAAATTGGGTGGGAAGATGAGAATTCAGGGAGGTGCTTAAAGGATGAAAGCAAGACACAAGTGCCTGGACTCTGAGCTGGAGATGGAGACAGTCAGGGCAGAGCCCTCAGGAGAGAGGTGCTTAGAGTCACTGGCCCAGTGGCCCAGTTAATGGTTGCACAGTTTGACCTCTGGGCAGATTGCTCCCACCAGCTCAATCCCTGTACGTTAATGCTTGGGGCGGCTGCTGTCTATGTGTCCTGGCGGCTTCAGGGATTCTGACACATCTGGACACCAGAGACCTCACCGGGGCCATTGTTAAGTGTGCCTTCATCCTTTTGCCCCCATCACTGGGCACTTCAAATGTGCCAGACCCCCAGGACCCAGCACTGGACAAGCAGGCATGGTGCAGCCCCTAGGAGGTCGAGTTTGAGCACTGAGTTCTTATGGCTGGGACCCATGGCAGAGGTGGATTTGCTTTGGCAGGGCAAAGCAGCCGGGGTTCCCGGGCTGAAGGTCTGTGCTGAGAAGGTGGAGGCTGTAGCTTGCTGAGCTGGTGACTCTAGAAACCCAACAGAGTCCTGTGCAAGCGAGGAGTCAGATGTCCTGGGGGGACAGGGCAAGCCTCCCCAGTCTTGATGCTAAAGAATGTCCCTATTCTACAAGCCTGGGAGAGGGGAGAGCAGCTGCACCCCAGTGTGTGTGGGGGCAGGGCAGGAGGAGACTTGCCCAGCTTTGACAGCTTTGCCTCAGGGCCAGGGTCTGTGCCAAGTACGGGTGATGGCTGGAAGGTTTGGGCTGAGTCACCGAATTGGCCTCCTTTACTTAAGGTTTCCTTTACCAGCCCCTGTCACACTGTTGCTGTCTGTGCTCTGTGGCTGAGCAGGGTGGTCTGGGTCAGGGAAGGACCAGATGAGGAGGCTGGGCTTGGCTGTCTCCCATCAAAATAGAAAGCGGGCATCGGAAAAGCTGGGCCTTGCCTGTCTCTCTGGTTTCACTAGCTGGTCCTGATGGCAGTCTCCCTGCCAGCTTCCCTGTCTTATAAGATTTTGTCTCTCTCCCAAGTGTCTCTTCTTCCTCTCTGAGCCGCTCTTCTCTATGCCGTCTGTCCCTGGAGTTCCTACCTGGGGCTGATCCACCTCTCTGTCTCTGGGCTTCTCGTGCCCTTCCCCACCCAATCTTGCAGACCATCTCCCTTAAGACCTGGGTTCAAAGCTATCTGTATGATCAACGGAATGAGAATTAAGATACTATCCCTAACCAGGCTGGCAGGTAACATTCCAGATCCCAGGGGAGAGGGTACAGTGTCTCTGGGATCATCAGATCCCCATTTTCGTAACCAGATATCGTGTCCCTGGGGCCACTTTTGATCATTGGTGTCTTGAGTTCCTTGTTCTAACTGAATTTAATGTACTCACTGGGTCCCTGAGTCTCTCTGGGAATCTGAGGTTCAAAAGCAACTGTTGAGCCTCTAGTCAATCCTCAGAACGCCATGTCCAAGCCTCCAGGAGTCTGGACACCTGCTAGAGCTCTCTGTCACCCTTGTCGTCTAGGGTTTCCTGGTACTGAAACTTCAAGCTGTGTGGGAGTGTGTGTGCCCTGGAAAGGGTAAGCTTCCTGGTATTGTCCCTGGAGATCCTCTAGGACACCAGGGCCATCATACCAGGACAGCTGGGTCACACCAGACTCTGGAAATGAAAGGACCCTTGTATGATGTAACTTGTCCTGGGGAATCATGGACAAATTTCTATTCATTCCAGAAAGTGCCCTGACAACAGACCGAAGGAACAATTCCACAAAAGTCCAACTTAGAAAATGGATGAGCTGGGCGGTGGTGGCACATGCCTTTAATCCCAGCACTTGGGAGGCAGAGACAGGCAGATCTCTGTGAGTTTGGGGCCAGCCTGGGGTACCAAGTGAGTTCCAGGAAAGGCACAAAGCTACACAGAGAAACCTTGTCTCGGAAGAAAAAAAAAAGAAAGAAAGAAAGAAAGGAAGGAAAGGAAGGAAGGAAGGAAGGAAGGAAGGAAGGAAGGAAGGAAGAAAGGAAGAAAGGAAGGAAGGAAGAAAGGAAGAAAGAAAGAAAAAAATGGATGAGTTTATTGGGGTAGCTTACAGGAGCAAGATGGGTGAGGGGTTATTTATTGTATCACAGATTACTCAAAGGTAGCTCTGTCACCAAAAAGCACACCCCATCATAAATGAAATACTCAGAGAGTCTTCTCTCCCCAGCTATCATTACTGCTTAGATTACCTTTGGGAGGGGCCTTGTGAATCCTGTAAGTTTGAGGAACTCCCTGACACTTGGAAGTTGTTAACTCCTGAGCCTTATCAGTTTTGAACTTCCTGAATCCAAGGAGCCTCCCTCCAAAATGGAATGTTTCAATTACAAAAAAATGGCCATGTAACATCCTACCCCTTCCCTGGCTCTCATAATCATTCTGCCAGCTCTCCTGCATTTGGGCCTTGGATGGAGTCATGTGGTTGGCTGATTCTTTTCCTTCATTTATAGCTAAGTCTTGAGCTATTGTGCCACAGGCTACTGACCAGTTATGAATCTCTGCAGCACACCTCCCACTGCAAAAATGGAATTTTCTTCCATGGCGAATCAAGGCTGACTAACCCAGAGCCACAGGAATAAAGGTTCTGAGCAGTGAGGTGCTGAGTAGAAGAACTAGAGATGAAAAATAAAGAAAACAAAACATAAGACAAAAACAATAGCTGGGACAGGAGGCCTTGCATAGGCTGATGACTTGTGCCAAGCAAGTTTATTAAGAAGTACAGCAGCCTATATCCTTTTTGCAAGGGGGGAATGACCGAGGTCTGCAGAGAGCTAAAGCAGGTGATATAGGTAAAGAGAGCACAGGATATCCCAAACACAACTGCCTTAGGACTGTAACTATTGCCCAGAGAAAGAGTTGGGTCCCTAGAAGGCACAACCTTGACCCCTTCAAGGCCTCAGCTCCAGCCCTAGATTGGCCTTGCCAAGTCCACTCCTAGACAAGGACACAGAACTGAGGTGTCCTTTGTCCTTCCATCAAGGCCTCTGAGAAAAGCTTGGGTTGGTTTGGTTTCCCACAGCTGACAGCCACAGTGATCTGTGAGCATAAGCAGAAATGTCTAGAAATAATTTGACAGATTTATCACATATATTCAAACAAAACAATAGTGGAAAATTACACCTTGGAGCCTAGGACCGCCTCAGCCACAGGCTTTGGTCTTAGCTTATGGCAGCAGATGGAGGAGCCTTAAGTCCAGCGGGACTCACTACTGCACTTGGGGTGACTCACCTTGCGTGTTGATACCGTAGCACCTGGCAGAGCAGGATTGCTGCTGGAGACAGTTCTCTCCCAGCAGTCTGAATGATATATTCTATCACTACAAAAACCAGCTAGCAGCCAGGTGTGGGAGCGCACGCCTTTAATCCCAGCACTTGGGAGGCAGAGGTAGACAGATCTCTGCGAGTTTAAGGCTAGCCTGGTCTACAGAGTGAGTTCCAGGACAGCCATTACACAGAGAAACCCTGTCTCGAAAAAAAAAACAAAATAAAACAAAACAAACAAACAAAAAACCAAAAAACGAAAAACAAAACTTGTCCCAAGAAGCAGTGATGAATCTGTGACAATGATATTATTTGTGAATGTATACGTAGATTTTTTTTAAAGATGCAGAAGCTGGGCATGGTGGCATGTGCCTTTAATCCCAGCTCCTGTGGGGGCAGAGGCAGGAGGATCTCATGAGTTCAAGATCAGCCTGGTTTACATAGGGAGCTCTAGGACAGCCAGCGAGGGCTATATAGAAAGACCCTGTCTCAAAACAACAACAACAACAACAAAAAAGACACCCCAAACAAACAAAACAAGGGGGTGAGAGGTGGCTCAGTGGTTAAGAAAACTGGCAGCTTTTACAGAGGACCCGGGTTCAATTCCCAGCACCCATGTGGCAGCTCATAACTGTCTGTAACCCCAGTTCCAAGACATCTGGCACCCTCACACAGACATGAATGCAGACAAAACACCAAATGCACATAAAATAAAAATAAATAAATCTTAAATTTAAAAAATAAAGATAGAATATGAAAACATCAACTGTTTTGTCAAAAGAAAAAATGTTGGGCTCAGTGGCATAGATGAGGGACACCACAATGCCTGGCTCCTACATATATTTTTTTTCATTTTTTTCCCCGGAGCTGAGGACTGAACCCAGGGCCTTGCGATTGCTAGGCAGGCACTCTACAACTGAGCTAAATCCTCAACCCGTATATATATATTTAAAAACAATAAAAATAAATCTTTAGGGTTGGAGGGATGGCTCAGCAGTTTAGAGCATTTGCTGTTCTTGCAGAAGACCCAGGTTTGGTTCATAGCACCCATATGTAGGTTCACACTATCTGTAGGTACACGTGTGGTGCACCTCCACATGTATGTATGTGCACAAAACACTCATGCACATAAAATAAAATAAATAAATCTAAAAACATAAAAAAGTTGTAGGACAGGTCTAGAAAGATGGATCAGTGGTTCAGAGAAGTTGCTGTTCTTTCAGAGGACCCAAGTTCAATTCCCAGCAGCCATCAAGCAGCTCACTAGCACCTGTAACTCCAATTCCTAGGGATACAACTCCAGGATCCTCCAAGGCATTCCACACTGTGCATACATATGCACACACTCATACACATACATACACACATGCACACACACTCGTATACATACACACATACACACCAGGTGTATGTGCCTCTAATCCCAGTACTTGAGAGTCAGGACGACTGTTGAAATCTCTACGTATGTCTTGGCTAGTTAGCAAGTTCCAGGCCTGGGCTACATAGAAGACACTGTCTCAGATAAGGAAGAGGAAGGCAGGAAGGGAGGAAGGAGGAGAAGGATGGATGAAAGCTGGATATAAGGAGGGTTAAATGAATAGATATTTTTCTTTGTGAGGCAGTGTGTGTGAGATTGTATGAGTGTGATTTATGAATAAATGATGTTAGGTGTTTGGATGCATGGAAAGAATGACAGCTGGAGGTGAACGCAGGATTGGATGAATGAATGGATGGATAAGCAGCTGGGTAGATGGAGCTAGGTAGACAGGCTGGCAATGAATGCTTGGACATTAAGACAGTTAGAAAGATAAGAGGTAGGTGTCTGGCCGGATGGATGGATGGATGATTGGGTGGGTGGATGGATAGATGAGTGGATGGGTGGATGGATGGATGGGTAGGTGGGTGGGTGGGTGGGTGGATGGATGGATGGATGGGTAGGTGGGTGGGTGGATGGATGGATGGATGGGTAGGTGGGTGGGTGGGTGGATGGATGGATGGATGGGTAGGTGGGTGGGTGGGTGGGTGGATGGATGGATGGGTAGGTGGGTGGATGGATGGATGGGTAGGTGGGTGGGTGGATGGATGGATGGATGGATGGATGGATGGATGGATGGATGGATGGGTAGGTGGGTGGGTGGATGGATGGATGGATGGATGGGTAGGTGGGTGGGTGGGTGGATGGATGGATGGATGGATGGATGGATGGATGGATGGATGGATAAGTGGGTGGGTGGATGGATGGATGGATGGATGGATGGATGGATAAGTGGGTGGGTGGATGGATGGATGGATGGACGGATGGATGGATGGGTGGACGGATGGATGGATGGATGGATGGATGGATGGACTTATGGTTGGCCTCATGAATGGAGAGAATGATGGAAGTTCAGATGATGTCCTACCTTTATCTCTGCTGCTGTGAGAAAATACCCTGACACAATCACTTCAGGAGGAAAGGGTTTTCGTTCACAGCTCCAGGTTGTGAGGAAGTGGAGACAGAAGCTCCATCTCGAGGCAGCAGGTCACATACATCCATAGTCAAGAGTAGAGAGAAGACAAAAAAAAGCCTGCTTGTGTTCGCTCCCTCTCCACACATGGGCAGTCCAGAATTCCCTTCCTGAGGAATGGTGTCCCCCGCAGTGGGCTGTCTTCCTACCTCAATTAACACAATCAAAATAATCCCCACAGACAGATCCACAGGCCAAACTGGTTTAGACAACCCTTGTTGAAACTCTCTTTGCAGATGATTGTAGATGTGTCAGGTTGACAATCAAAACCATCACAAGCCAGATTAAAGGCAGACGCCTTTAATCACAGCACTCAGGAGGCAGGTAGATCTTTTTTAGTTTGAGGCTAGCCTGATCTACAAACTGAGTTCCATGTTGGGGCTACAAAGTGGGAGTTTAAAAAAATTGTAAAAACTACAGGGGTTGGGGATTTAGCTCACTGGTAGAGCACTCGCCTAGCAAGCACAAGGCCCTGGGTTTGATCCTCAGCTCAAAAAAAAAGAAAAAGAAAAGAAAAGAAAAAAATTGTAAAAACTAAACATCACAGGTGGGTAAGCGGGTAGATGGCTAGAATGATGGGAAGCCAGACCACATTCCTAGTTCTGAAGTTTGTAGGCTATGTAACCTTGGGCAACTTCTTCCTCTCTTTCTGCCTCCTTCCTGCTCTCCCTCCTTGTTTCCCCCCTCCTTCCCCTCCTCTCTTCCTTTCTTCCTTCCCACCCTCCTTTTTTCTTCCTCTCTCTATTCTGAGACAGGCTCTTACTCTTAGCTCAGGCTAGCCTCAGTGTGACTGTAATCCTAATGCCTTAGCCTCTTAAGTGCCGGGATTGTAGAACACTCTACTCTGCAATTTTTTTTCTTTTCTTCCTTCCTTCCTTTCTTCCTTCCTTCCTTCCTTCCTCCCTCCCTTCCTTTCTTTCTTTCTTTTTTTGAGACAGGGTGTGGCGATATATTGTTTGTAATATAAGAAATAAACCTTGTCTGAAGATCAGAGGACAGAGCAGGCCACAGCCACCACCTCTTACCTCACCAACTCCTCAGCCTGACAGAGGAAGATTCTGTCTCCTCAAACTGAATTCCCCTGAGTCCTCAGCCAAGAGAGCTCTGAACTCCTGTCTCCTCCCACCTTACATTCCTTTCTCTGCCCAGCCACATCACTTCCTGTCTCAACATTCCTAGTGCTGGGATTAAAGGTGTCTGATCCCAAGTGCTGAATTACAAGTGTGTGGCACCACTGCCTGGCTCTGTTCCTCTTTTAGACTGGATTAATCTCAGTAAAGCCTTGAACTCACAGAAATACAGACGGATCTGTCTGCCTCTGCCTCCCAAGTGCTAGGATTAAAGGGGTGTGGCAGCACTGCCTGACCTCTGTGGCTAACTCTGTGGCTAGCTCTGTCCTCTGATCTTCAGAGGACAAGTTTTATTTCTTAGATTACAAACAATATATTATCACATTTCCTCTTTTTGTCTAAAGTAATAAAAGGTTATAACTACTATAAGAAAAACTATATACAATAAGTACAAAAACTATATACAAAATATACACTCAAGAATTATAAGAATTACATTAATAACGTCCAGTCCATTAACAATTGACAAATTCAGAGAAAATACTCCATTATTTATTATATTTTGGTGAATCCAAAGTGTTGTACCTATCCTATCCTAATTTGTATTAACAACAACAGGGTCTCATTATATAGTCCTACACTATGTAGCACAGGCTAGCCTTTGAAGTCCTACCCCACTTCTGTCTTCCAAGTGATGGAGCTACAGCAATGTGTTAGTATACCTAGCTTGGCAATTTGCCTATTTTCCTTCCTACCCTTCATTTCTGTGACAGAGTCAGGTAGCCCAGGCTAGCCTCTGGCATACTATATAACTAAGGATGATCACGAACTTCAGATCTTCCTGCCTTCACTTCCCAAGTGGGGATTAGAAGCATGTACCACCACACTCAGCTTTTTGTTAATCTCCCCTACCCCACCCCCGCCCCGCCCCTCGGCCCTCACGCACACTGCCTGTTTCCTCATCTGTTATGATGAATAATAGCTGTAGTTCCTAATCTTGGAATTTGGTGAGGAGTGCGTGGATCGATACACATAAAGCCAGGGCTTGGAGCATACCTCTGTTTGTTGTCGGGGGGGAGGAAAGATGGGTGGGTGTCTGGAAAAACAGGGCAGGATGGAAGCTTCCGGAGCCATGGGGGAGGTGAATGAATCACTCGCTCACACAGAGACCCCTTAGACATTTTATTAGAGGCTTAGACAGAACTAGGGGTCTTTCGTCTTTTCCAGGAGGAGCTCAGATCTGGACATAGGACAAGGTGATGTCGCCTTTGATCTCCAGCATGTCTATCCTCTGGAATGCTTGGAACCGGTGTGAGTAGTCAAAAAGGTGCTGGCCGTTGGCGAACACTTTGAATCGATCCGTGCCGCAGCGGATTGACAGCTGTGGGAGAAGGGAGAGGTAAGGCCCAGCAGGACCCGGGTCTGTGGGAGGCGGAGCAGGGACCCCCAGACTCACATCAAAGAACTGCCCAGGGCCAAATGGGTTATAGGTGATCTTCCTCTCCTCAGAGCCCCAGGAGCCATTCATAAAGGTGTTGCGAACCACGCCCTCACCCACACGAGGGTTGATGTGGAGAGCTATGTCCCCCGAAGACCCCACCTTGAAGTTGATGATAAAGCTGAGGACAAATGAGTTGTCAAGTGGTGTCCAGCCTCGGAGTCCTAAGAGGAGAGGGTCTGGGGTCTTGACCTCTGGGTCTGAGGGAGGAGGCTGGGGTCTTGATCTCTGGGTCTGAGGGAGGAGGCTGGGGTCTTGACCTCTGGGTCTGAGGGAGGAGGCTGGGGTCTTGACCTCTGGGTCTGAGGGAGGAGGGGAATTTCCCATGCCAGCCTGCGTGCTTACTTCTTGGCTGTGGGAAGTATATAGCCCTTGACTATGATGGTTCTTCGGGCTATAAGCCCTCCATGTAGGGTCCCCACATATGGTACAGGCTGTAAAAAAGAACATGGGTCCCATCCAGGCTCTGACTAGAGAAGCCAGGTACAAGACCACATTTTCACAGAGAGGCAGCATTTTGCCTGTGAACTGCCTGCCCCCAACCAAGTCTCCTCCTAAACCCTGGCCACCAATTGCATCTACTCCTCACCTCCCACCCCAAAACCCCTCAGCCCACATGTAGTCCACCCTTTCTGGGCTCCCCACATTCCCTGCTTCTCTTCAGCTTGCTCCCCAGAGAGCCCCTAGTCCCTGGAACACCATACCGGATTGAAGGTTGGGGGCCCTGCCATGACCTGCAAAAGAAGAAAGTGGTGTCACAATACAATTTTTGACAAATCCCTCTCCCCACCCCAAACTATCCCCACCCCTCCACGTGCCCACTATGCCCCTCCCACTTACAGGCAGGCTGTTCATCTGTGGAGGGTAGTACCCAGGACCCTACAGGGTGGACAGACAGAATGCAAGAGTGGTAAGGAAATGTGGAGTCCCTTGACTGTCCCAAATCTCCTCTGCCATTAATCTTCCACCTCTGGGAGAGCCTGCCCACCCCTCAGCAGGTACTTACAGGGTAAGGTGGACTAGCCATATGTCCCTGTGGGCACAGAGAGGGAAGGAGGTCATGGTTGGGACCCTTAATTCTAGACTGGAAAGTGTGGAGGAGTATAGCTTGGGGCAGCCCCTTGGGAACGTGGATAGACCCTGCTGTATTTGGGGACCACCAGCGCCTCGGCGGCAGCTTTAGGACAGCACCTGGTAAATTCTGTTCTTTGTTCCGCCTTCCACAACCTTGTATTAATCCCCTCTGTCCCAGGTCCCCATTCAATCCTTGCGGTTCCCTGGCCTAGGACCAATCTAGAAAGTTGAATTCCAGAGGCAAATGGGGCCCTGGGTACTTCTTTCCAGGCCTGTGATGACAGTGTCTGTCATCCTGTCTCTAGCCATCACTGGCCTGCTTCACACCCGTCCCTAGAGCAAGGCAGAACTAGTCAGCTCAGGTTCCTTTCCCCACCCGGCGGCTCTCATGTGCTGGCTAACATCTCTTCCGGTCTCCACAACTCAGTCTCTCTTGGAGCCGCCATGCTGTACAGGTGACTTGCTCTCTCCAGAACACCTCCCCAGCCTCTTTGTTGTTTCTGTTTATCGAGACAGGGTTTCTCTGTGCAGCCCTGGTTGTCCTGGAACTGGCTCTGTAGATCAGGCTGGCCTTGAGCTCAGAAATCCCCGGCCTCTGCCTCCTGAGTGCTGGAATTAAGGGTGTATAGCACCACTGCCCTGCTTATCATCCCCATTTTTATTGTTTTCTCATCTTTTTAATTAACTCCTGTTCTGAAAGCCCTTCAAATCAATCAATCAATCAGTCTCCCACCACCACCACACACATACAAATACAAACATCAGGGTCTTGATATGTGGCTCAGTGAACATCCTGCCTCAACCTCCGGATGCTGGGATTACAGGCAGGAGTCATCATGCGGGGTCAGACTCCATATTTGACATCAGCACCCCTACCCCATGGTTGTGCGGCTGTAACTTGTTCCTTCTCTCCTTTGGGTGATGAACTCATCATTTTGATTCACGGACTTGTTGAAGAACAGACTGATTTATTTTATTTTCAAAATATTTATTAAATGTATGCGTATGTGCCTAAATACACGTCTGTGTGCCATGAGTGTGCAGAGCATGTGGAGGTCAGAGGAGGGTTCAGATTCCCTGGACTGCACTTACAGATGCTTGTGAGCTGCCACTCTGAGTGCTGGGAACTGAACCTAGGTAGGTCTTCCTGGGTATTTGTTTGTTTGTTTGTTTTTAAGACAGTCTCACTATATAGACAGGCTGGCCTTGTGCTCACAGAGGTCCTCCTGCCTCTGCCCCCCGAGGACTAGGACTAAGGTGTGCCACCACCTTCGAGGTGTGTAAGGTGCTCTGCATTGCCGTCCCTCTAGCCCCAGGCTGACAGTGACTCTTAGGCTTTTGTTGCTTAGTTGGTTGGTATTGAGAAAGGAACTGAGGAACTCATCCCACACCCTAAGCTAGCTTACTCTAGCTGAGCCAGGGCCCTAGCTCCTTTCTGGGGGATTCTAGGCAGGGGCTCTACCACTGAGCCACACCCCCAGCCCCTCACTGGGGGATTCTAGGCAGGGGCTCTACCACTGAGCCACACCCCAGCCCCTCACTGGGGGATTCTAGGCAGGGGCTCTACCACTGAGCCACACCGCAGCCCCTCACTGGGGGATCCTAGGCAGGGGCTCTACCACTGAGCCACACCCCAGCCCCTCACTGGGGGATTCTAGGCAGGGGCTCTACCACTGAGCCACACCCCAGCCCCTCACTGGGGATTCTAGGCAGGGGCTCTACCACTGAGCCACACCCCAGCCCCTCACTGGGGGATTCTAGGCAGGGGCTCTACCATTAAGCAAGCTTCAACTTAAGACTTTTGGCAGTGGCATGCTACTGTATCGCAGTGGGTGTGTGTTGGAGGCTCCTCGTAGGCTGTGTACTTGGGTGTGGAGCTTCTAGGACACTGGGACTCATGTTTGCTTGGCCTTCAGATCTAGTTCTGTTGGCCAGTTTCCAAGGTGACTGCACCAAATTGCTCTCTGAACAGCCATATGGTAGCTGTGCTGGCTGATCCACATGCCCGCAAACAGGACACATGGTATTGTACCGTGCTTTGTTCCATTACAACCCCGATGGGTAGGCAGTGACAGCTCACTGTAGCTGTGTTTCCTGGATGACTCATGTGCCAGGCAACCTGTCCTAAATCCGTTTGCTAGTCCTAAACTTTCCATCTACAAGCTTTTCTTGTCTCACTTTCTGACCCAGTTTACACATCTCTTCTTCCTCCTGGAAAGCCTTCTTGATTAAGTCATATTCTTCCTTTGGCAGCTCAGAACTCCTTGCTATAACCCCACCCCCAAGAGCACCCTCTGCCTGAGCCTCCTCATTGGATCCCGACCCTCTCTCTACCTGCATCCCCTCTCACGGTCTTGACCATGGGAGCCATGCCTGGCTGGTCGTGTGTCTGTCTTCCTGATCTTGATCACCACAGTGTCCCCAGCCCCACCTGTCCGAGGGACCCAAGGTGGGACCATAGACAGTGACGAACGTGAGAAGGGGTCAAGGAAGCAAATGAAGAGACCTTCCGTACCGGATATGGGGCTGGGGCAAGTTGGCCTCCAAGGAAGTTGATTGACTGAAGTTCCAAGTCTCCATCCACATGCAGATGGTTGACCATCTGTAGCGGCAGCCGGTGTCTATATTCATAGAAGGGATTTCCATTTACCACGACCTGGAGGCCAGAGAGAAGGTGTCACACATCAGCACCCTGACACAAGGGGTGTGAGAAGGAAGAAATGGGGTTGTATCTGTTTATTTAGTGTGTATGTGCGTGCATGAGAGTTCAAGGATGTGCGGGTGCATGTGCGTGCACGTTTATGCGGACAACAGAGGTTAGCTGTGAGTGTTGTACCTCAGAGTACCATCGGCCTTGTTTTTTTGAAACAGGGTCTCTCACCGAACCTGTCAGCTGTCCGGTAGGCTAGGCTGGCTGGCCAGCAAGCCCCACGGATCCTCCTGTCTCTGCCTCCCTGGAGCCGGGGTTATAGGCGTGGCCACCACTCCCAGCTCATTCCTAGGCAGGGATGGACTCGGTCCTCAAACTTGCACAAGCAGTTCTTTAAAGACTGTCATTCCCCAGCCTCAAGGGATCTTCTCCCATTCCCCGAGAGACAGGGCTTCTCTGTGTGAGGTCCCCACTGTCCTGAAACTCACTCTGTAGACCCAGGCTGGCCTCCAACTCACAAAGATCACCCGCCTCTGCCTCCTGAGTGCTGGGATTACAGGCGTGAAATCTTAATTAAAACTGGCGGTGGCGGTGCACACCTTTAATCCCAGCACTCAGGAGGCAGAAGCAGGTGGAAATCTGTGAGCTCAAGGCTGGCCTGTTCTATATAGCAAGTTCCAGAATAGCCAGGCCTGTGTATAGAGATCCTATCTCAAAAAAACCAAACAAATGAAACAAAAAAACCGTAAACGTTAAAGGAAGGCTGGGAGTGCAGCTTAGTTATAGAGAAAGCACTTCGCGCTCTTGCACAGTGTGCTCCAGGCTCTGGAGTCCACCAGCAGGGTGGACAGCAGGAAGGGCAGGGGTGAAAGAGGGAGGGCTGCAGGGGTGAGGAAGGCTACAGGAAGAGGGAGGCTGCAGGGAGAGAGGGCTGCAGGGAGGGAGGGCTGCAGGGAGGGAGGGCTGCAGGGAGGAGGGCTGCAGGGAGGAGGGCTGCAGGGAGGAGGGGCTACAGGAAGAGGGAGGCTGCAGGGAGGGAGGGCTGCAGGGGGGGGGGGCTGCAGGGAGGGAGGGCTGCAGGGAGGAGGGCTGCAGGGAGGAGGGCTGCAGGGAGGAGGGGCTACAGGAAGAGGGAGGCTGCAGGGAGGGAGGGCTGCAGGGAGGGAGGGCTGCAGGGAGGGAGGGCTGCAGGGAGGAGGGCTGCAGGGAGGAGGGCTGCAGGGAGGGAGGGCTGCAGGGAGGAGGGCTGCAGGGAGGAGGGCTGCAGGGAGGGGGGCTTGCCGGGGTGGGACTCAGACCTTGTAGTAGTCGGACATGACCATGAACACCAGCTCGAAGTGGCTGCCCCTCGAGAAAGGCATGCTCATCTTCTTCTCCTCTTTGCCCCATTGTCCGTTCTGCTTCGTGTTGAGGACCACCTTGTCCCAGCCGTCAAAGCGGGGATTGAAGTGGAAAGCAATGTCCGCCCCCTCATCCTGCCCCACAGTGAAGTCCACACGGAATCTGGGGGCGTACAAAGGGCTGCTTCAGCGTCTGCGGGGTGCGTGAGGTCTTCTGTAGAAGCTCCGACTTCCTGTCCTGGAGCCGCCCTGCCGGGGCCCTGGCCCCGCTGACCAGCTCACAGGCAGGTAGGGACCCTGAGCTCCGTTTGCCCGGGCCTTGTGGCCGCCCTCCTCCCTCCTTCTCTTTCTCCTCTCCCCAGCCTGCCCAGCGGTCAGACTTCTGTCTTCCTTTTATCGTTTTTTTCTTTTGGGGGCTGGTCGGGGGATGATGTAGGTCAGGGCCCACTCTGTAGCCCAGGCTGGCCTCAAATTCGTCATCTTCCTGTCTCAGCCTCCAGAATTCTGGGATCACAGGCATGCACCACCTGAGGACAAGGAACTTTGTTCCCATCCAGACTCTGTTCTCGGCACACATGGCTATTTAATGAGGAGGGAACACCAAATAAAGACACAAGAATTGGGGGCTGGAGGAACACTTTAGCTGGTGCACACTGTGTAAGCATGACAAACCCGTGGGGCGTGTGCTCACCAACCCGCCAGCCTAACCAACAAGCTCTGGCCCAGTGAGAGACTCTGTCTCACAAAACAAGGTAGATGAACCAGGTGTATTGGCACACGCCTTTAATCCCAGAGACAGGCAAATCTCAGTGAGTTTGAGGCCAGACTGGGCTACAGAGCAAATTCCAGGCTAGCCAGAGCTACATAGTGAGACCGTCTCAGAAACCAAACAAACCAAACAAACCAAAATGAAATGTGACTAAAGAGATACCTAAAGTTGACCTCTGGCCTCCGTATGCACACATATATGTTCACACCACACACACACACACACACACACACACACACACACACACACACACACGTCCATACGTACGTACACTCTGCACACACGTGCACATTAAAATGATAAGGAAACAACTTAGTTCAATAATTCCCACATTGAAGCCTGGAAAAAGCCAAGCCTCAGTGGAATTGCTCTCTTTTGCACATTAAAACCTGACAATCAGCCCATTTTACAGTGGGAAGCTGAAGTGCAGAGATGTCCAGTACTCGCCCTAAATTACACAGTGGCTGAGTGTCCCCACCCCCAGGGGGCTGACCTTAGGCTCTGAGCTTGTGATCTGAGTTCACTCTCTCAAATCTGTCAGGGTATTATCTCAGCCGTGGGGCCACCTCTCCTGGTGACCCCTTCCTGACCTCTTAGCCAACCTTGATAGGACTCACTCAGCCTTTTACGGGACCTCCATCACTTCCTTCCTTCCTCCACCTCCTAGATTGGGGTCTCCCTGTTCATTTCGGTCCCCATAGGCCATTTGTACCCCACAAGCAGCCAGAGGGACCCTGTGAACACCAGAGTCCCAGCTTGCTCCCAACTGTGCCTGCCGCCAGAGTTAGGAAAGGGAGAAAGCCCCTCCCTGGGGTGAGCAGGGGTGGGGTGGGGGCTGTCTCACCGTTTCATGTTCTCTTTGGCTACTCCTTGGATGTAAACGGACATTCCAACATTGAGGCCACCTGGGATGGGCCTCTTGTAGGGCAGAGTCTGCAGAAGGAGCCAGTTAAAGAGCCTCAGAGGCCGCCTGCCTGTCACAGCCCCATCACCCCAAAGACCCCCAGTCCCTTAAGCAAGGGAGATGAAACTAGGGTGAGGGGCTGGAGGTGTAGCTCAACAGAATACTTGCCCAGCATGGCAAAGGGGGGGTTAGAAGAGGGGGTTTGGGGAAGAGGAGGTGTGGGCTCAGGTGGGCATCTCACCGGGTTGTAGGTGGGCTGGTAGCCTGGTGCAGGGACAAAGGCCATCTTGAGGGTCTGGGCTGGTAGCTTGTCCTGAGAGAGGCGAGGGAGTGTGGAATGGTAGCAGGCTGCAGGTGACCCTTATACTAGAGGGAGCGGCTGTCAGGAGAGTTCACCACGTCTCCCTGGTACGGATCTCTAGGGCACACCCTAGCCTCCCGTCCTGGCGGGGACGCTGCCCCTCCGAGGCCCCCTCCCCCTCCGAGGAGGAAGTGTTCCTGGACTTTGACCCTACGTGGCTTTATCAGAACCATAAAGCCCTGCCTTGCGGCCTGTTGGCAGAGGGAGGGTGAGATCAAGTGGACAGGGCAGAGGCTGGGCCACAGCAATACCTGGACAGGTGGCCAGTAGAAGCCAGCCAGAATGATGGGGAATCCTGTGTACCTCCTGACCCTGCACACTGTAAGACAGGGGCTTAGAGCACACACAGCTGGGGCCACAGGTTCTGGGTTCCAGCTCCACCCTTGCCCATTCCAGAGCCAGCACCTCACTCTGTTTGCCCATTTGTAAAGTGGAGGAAATGTATCCACCTATGAATCCTTGGAATGAACAGCAGACAGTGGTGGTACTGGGGACCCAGGCTATAACCCCAGCACATAAAAGGTGGAGGCAGGAGAATGGCAAGTCTCAGGTTAGCTCAGTCGGCAGAATGCTTGCCTGGCCTGCAGGAAACCCTGGGGTTCGTATCCAGCACTACATAAACAGAGTACGGTGATATGTGCCAGCATCCAAGCACCCATGAGCAGGATGTTCCAGGGGGATCAAGGTTATCCTTCATACACAGTGAATTCAATGCCAGGCGGGGCTATGCGAGATCCTGTCCCAAACAAATGAAAACCCAGCAACAAAGCCAAGTGTGGTGTCTGTAATCCTGACACTCAAGGAAGCAGAGGCAGGAGAATTATTTGCAAACTCAGGGGCAGCCTAATCTACAGTGCAAGACTCTACCTAAAAAAAAAAAAAAAATCTAGTCATGGTGGCGCACGCCTGTAATCCCAGCACTCTGGAGGCAGAGGCAGGTGGATCCCTGTGAGTTGGAGACCTGGTCGGCATAGTCAGTTCTGGGATGACCAAGGCTTTGTAGAGAACGAAAGAAAGAGGGGAGGAGGGAGGGAAAGAGAGAAAGAAGAAAAGGAGGGAGGGAGGGAGGGAGGGAGGGAGGGAGGGAGGAATATTCACAGCAGGAGACAGACAGGATGCTCATGTCTGTAATCTGAACACTAGGGAGGCTGAGGCAGGAGGATTGCTGAGTTCAAGGACATCTGACAGCGGTGGGGTGCAGGTGAGGAAACACTGCCTGGCCCGGTTGCACAGGCCTGTAATCAACCCCATCTGCTCAAGAGGCTGAAGCTTGAAGAACAACAATCCAAACCCTGCCTGTCTCAAAAGAATTGTTAAGCATATGGCACACACCTGTAATCTCAGTGCTTGGGAGGTGAAGGCAAAAGGATCAGGAGTTGGAGGCCAGCTCGGGATCCATGAGATCCTGTCTTTAAATAAGGAAGGAGGACACGGACGAGGTGGCTCAGTCAGCAACGTTCTTCCCACACAGCTCTGAGGGCTTGAGTGCAGCCCAGGGGCCAACACACGAAATGGACTCTGCGCACTGGAAGAGGCAGAAACTGGCCCTAGATCCCCCGGGCTAGCCAGGCTAGCATAATCGGCGGCTAGGTAAAGGGGCTGGAGACACGGCTCATCAGCTTAAGAGAGCTTGTTCTGGCAGAGGACCTGGGTTTGGTTCCCAGCACCCACATCAGGTGGTTCACAACCAGCTGTAACTTCAGTTCCAGGAATCGTACACCCTCTTCTGACCTCTGACGGCACCAGTGATCTACATATGGTGGCCTGGCTAATTTTATGTTGACTTGACACAAACTAGTGTTATCTGGGAGGCGGGAAACTCAATTGAAAAAACTCCTCAGTAAGATAGAGATCTAGGCAGATAAGTGTGTAAGGCATTTTCTTAATTACTGATGGATGGAGGAGAGCCAGCCCTTTGTGGGTGGTGCCATCCCTGGGCTGGTGGTCCTGGGTTCTGTGAGGAAGCAGGCTGAGCAAGCCATGGGGAGAAGCCAGTAAGCGGCTCCCCTCCATGGCCTCTGCATCAGCTCCCGCCCCCAGGCTCCTGCCCTGCTGGAGTCCCTGTCCTGACTTCCTTTGATGATGGACTGTTATATGGAACTGTGAGTAAATAAGCGCTTTCCTCCTCAGTTTACTTTTGGGCATCGTGTTTTGTTGCAGACACACATGCAGGCAGAACATCCATACATAAATGAATTAAACTTTTCAAAAGCCAAGCAAAGTCAGGGCTGGTGAGGGGCTCAGCGGTGAAGACCCCATAGCCCGGGTTAAGAGTCCCAGCACCCGCAAGACGACTTACAACCTCCCAAAGCTTCAGTCCCAGGGACTCAACACCCTTTTCTGGCACCAGTGGGTGAAACATGCATGTGCTGCGCATATATACAGGCAAAACACCCATACATAAAATAAAATTAAAAAGCAAAAACCAAGCCGGGCGGTGGTAGTGCACACCTTTAATCCCAGCATCAGCAGGCAGAGGCAGGTGGATCTGTGAGTTCGAGACCAGCCTGGTCTACAGAGTGAGTTCCAGGACAGCCAGGGCTACACAGAGAAACCCTGTCTTGTGGAAAACAAACAAACAAATAAACAAAAAACAAGGTTGAAGGGTCCTGAGGAGTACCACCAAAGGTTGAGGCATACATGCAGACATTCAGACAAAACCCAAAGTAAAATTAAAATAGAAATAAAAAGTAAAGAGAGGGCTGGACTATAGCTCAGAGGTGGGACACTTGCCTGGTATGTGTGGGGCCCTGGGTTCCAGCCCCAGCCAGACAAGAAAGAAGGAAGGGGGGGAGGGGCTCACCAAGTTAATAAATGCCCATAACATGACTCAGCATACAGAAGACACAAAGTAAATGTTTAGCCTTACACTCATTCCAAACAGAAATCTAGAAGGCCAAGATTATTCATGGATAAGAAAACCCAAAGTTAAAAAAAAAAAAAATGCAATTAGGCAGATTGCTAATGTACACCTGCAAATGGGAGTGCAGGGTCATTCTCAACTACACAGCGAGTTCCCTGCCAGAGCTGTCCACGTGACACTGTGTCTAAAGATAAAATAAAATAAAAGGCCTGCAGGTTGGCTCAGCAGGTAAAGGCACCCTGTGCAATTCATGGACCCATGTGGTGGAAACAGAGAACCAACTTTCTTACAAATACACACACAAGTCCACGCACACGTGAGTGCCTGCGAATGCAGTGCCCTCAGAGGGCAAGACAAGGCCATCCGACCCTCTGGACCAGAGTTCTAGACCGTTGTGAGCCACCACACAGGAACCGAGCTCAGGTCCTTCCCGAGCTACGTCTTCAGACCCAACCTGGAATTCTTGATTCTTCTGCTTCCACCTCTGGAGTAGAGGCATGTGTTACCACGTCTGGCTTAACAACTCTTAATATAAGTAGGAAAAAAAAAATCAGGTTGCAAAAGAGAAAAATAATAATAAAGTAAAATAAATAAAAATAAAAAACAAATACACAAATAAATAACAAAAGCAACACTTAAAAAAAGATGTTTATTCATGAATTTACACACACACACACACACACACACTCTGTCTCCTTGCACACCAGAAGAAGGAATCTGATCTCATTACAGATGGTCGTGAGCCACCATGTGGTTGCTGGGACTTGAACTCAGGACCTCTGGAAGAACAGCCAGTGCTCTTAATCACTGAGCCGTCTCTCCAGGCCCCAAATCAACATTTTTTTCAAAGGAGCTGGAGAGATGGCTCAGTGGTTAAGAGCATTTGCTGCTCTTTCAAAGAAAGAAAAAGAAAGGAGAAAGAAACGAAGCTCAGGATTGGTAACCACGAGCTCAGCCCAACACCAGGCCTACTGTGCTGCGCCACCCCTGCACAGGGAACAGGTGTGGCCTCTCAGCCTTCTGTGGCCTCAGTTCCCTGCACACTTCCTCTTGGCCCAGTCAGGTTCACCTGCCAACCTTCCCAATTGCCCTCCCTGGAGCCAGGCATCTGAGCTCCCACCCACTGCAGTAAAGACACCGGGCTGTGTTTAAATTTTATTGTTCGCAGTGAAGATAAGGCCCTGGGACTGAAAAACTAAGTCATAAAGTTCTACCTTGGGAGACCACGTGGAGGAAGGCACTGAGGGGACCATCCCGACTCTCCATGGAGCCTTCTTCTCTCAGGGTCAGGAAGGCGCTCAGAGCTTGGAGAAGGTGACACTTTTTGTGTCCTTCCTCTCCATGGCTGCCTGGACTGACTTGATGATGTCCTGGGTCTGCAGCATGCTCATGTTCCAGGTGGCCTGGATCAGGGTGTGGGAGAGACCGGCAGGGCACCAATCAGAGGAGGGCATGCCTGTGCAGATTCCCTGAGCCCTAGCTGATGGATGGCTCTGGGCCAGGGAGGGCCATGATTGGTGGAGGCGGGCCTTACCATGTAGTCAAGGCTCTCATCCACAGAATGGTCTCGGGAGTAGAGTAGGTTGATTTTTGACCCCTGCACAGCCACGGGGCTCTTGCTGGAAATCTCGGCTGCCAGGGCAAAGGCTGCATTCAACATGGCGTCCTTATCGGGGAACACGCGGCTGCCAGGGAAGGAACAGGTAAGAGGGACTTTCCCCCTCTCCTCTGTGGATGGCCAGGTGGCCTCACAGAGAAAATGGGAAACCCCAAACAAGGGGCTCAGCCACAGGGTGATGCTCAGAGGAAGAAACAGCGGCTCTGAGAAAGGCCATTTGGACTCTGGAGTGAGGATACAGGAGACCATAGAGCCCCACCCTGGCCTGGATGGCCCTGTGCCCCTCCCTGCCACCAGCCAGTCAGGGTCCTACCTGACCAGCCCACTGTCCAGGGCCTCGTCAGCCATCATCTTCCGGGCGGTGAAGGTCAGCTCATTGACCAGGCTGCATAAGGGGGGGAGGTCAGGAGCCGCTGTCCTCCTGGCTCCGGCCCCACCTCTCCTCTCCGGGTCACTGGCACCCCTCTCACCTCTGGTTCCCGATGACCTTGGGCAGCCGCTGCAGGGTTCCCACATCGGCAGCCAGACCGATATCTACCTCCTAGAGGGAAAGAGTTATCAGTGTTTGCTCTGTGTCTGCTACTGTCTCCCACACAAGCTCAGTGCATCACCGCCCACTGCAGAGGTTTCAGCACCCTTCAGCTCAGACACTCTCAAGATGCCATTGCCACCTGACCACCCACCCCCACCCCCCCCCCCCCCCCGCCCCCCAGCCTGCTCACAAGGCCCTTTCCAGAACCCTGGGCTCTATCCCGCCTCCTCCCCTCCCCAGCACAGATGGCAACATTCCCAGCTGTCTCTGTGCATAGGCCACTAGCTCATAGATGGGAGTGCCCAGGGTGACATCCTCTACAGCTGAGCCTGTGTCCCCTTCCAGTGCTGGGCAGCGCCAACTCGGAGCCTTTTTTCCTGCCCTCTACCACTGAGCTATATATTCCCACAGCATCCCTGCCTCCACCACCGTTTTGACAAGGTCTCTCTGGGTAGCTCAGGTTGGTCTGTGCAATGGCTTGTATTTCCTGTCAACCTGACAGAACCTAGAGATCAGCTCTGACGTACTATCTTTTTTTTGTTTTTTCAAGACAGGGTTTCTCTGTGTAGCCCTGGCTGTCCCGGAACTCACTCTGTAAACCAGGCTGGCCTGGAGTGCTGGGATTAGAGGCGTGTGCCACCCCCACCCCACCCTAGCATGTGGGTGGTGCATTAATTGATGCAGTTCACTGTGGGTGGCACCCTGGCCTGGGGGCGCTGAGCACCAGCATGCACTGCTCTCTCCTGACGGCCCTGGTAATGACAGCTGCTTCAAGTTCTCATTGCCTTGACTTCCCCGCCACAATGGACTGTACCTGGGACTGTGGGCTAAAATAAACTCTTCCTCTGTTACGTTGCTTTTCCAAATATTTTATCGCAGCAACAGGAAAAGAAAACATGACAGCCCTCCACTCACTCTATAGCCCAGGCTGCCTCAGTCTCTGAGGCTGAGGCTACAGGTGTGCCACTGCCTTGGCCTGCACTGTCCCTGCTGGGCCCCCACTCTGTGGCTGCCTAGCACCACAAGGGTGCCAGAAGGGGGAGCTCAGGAAGTGCCTCACTCACCTTGACCTGGAAGAAAGCATCCTGGGCACAGTAGCGAATGTCACAGGCAGAGATGAGGTCCACACCTGGAAGGAAAGGCCAGGGACAATGAATAATGACAGGAACCAATTCCTCCTCCCAAAACACGGGGACACAGCTGGGGACCCAGCTGGGGACCAGGTCTAATTAGCAACAGCTGGGCTCAGGTCACTGGGTGGGGGTTGGGGAGTGCAGAGGGTCAGAAGTCTCACCTAGTGGTGGCCAGCGGCTACAGACTCACCTGCACCAATGCAGCCTCCATGAATGGCAGCAATCACTGGCTTGGGGCACTAAAATGGAAAAGGAGGGTTGGGGCAAAATCTAGCTGAGGCAGGGTAGGCAGAAGGGATGCCACCCAGCCCTGAGTCACCTTCTCAATGACAGTGAAGGTCTTCTGATATTTGCTGATGAGGTCACGGAGGTGCCAGGCCATGCGGGCCACATCATCTCCCGGAGGCTGCAGGAGGCTTGCCATGTCCACGATATCAATACCTGGTGAGAAGGCATGAGGGGGTTACTTAGCTTTCATGGCCCCGCTTACTACCCCAGCCAGGGCTCAGAACCCAGGAGCTGTGGGTCCAGATACAAACATCTCCACAACAGAGAAAAAAGCTCACAGAGGTCTGGGGATATCAGGGATTTCCTGTAGGACATCAAATATCGATTTGTTGTTTTGTTTTGCTTAAGACAAGGTTTCTCAGGATGGAGAGATGGCTCAGAGGTTGAGAGCACTGACTGTTCTTCCAGAGGTCCTGAGTTCAATTCCCAGCAACCACATGGTGGCTCACAACCATCTGTAATGAGATCTGGTGCCCTCTTCTGGCTTGAAGGAATACATGCAAACATAACAAATAAATAAATCTTTAAAAAAAAAAAAAAAAGAAGACAAGGTTTCTCTATGCATGCAGCTCAGGCCAACCTCAATTTAGAGTCTCCAGTTTCAGCTTCCCCAATGCTGAGAATGTTGGTGTTCCCAAGAAAGACTTCTCCATGAGTGGTAAACTATTCCTACACAGCTAGGGGGAGCCTGTGAGCCACTGTCTTCCAACCCAAGCAGAATAAGTCCTAGCTGGTTTGTTGTAGTGGAAGAGCAGTTGCCTATGACTCACTCACCAGTGAGGTGGAGGGCATGGCTCTGTGCTAAAGTATTCGCTAAGAATTCACAAGTGAAGACCTGGGGGTGTGGCTCAGTGATGGAGCACCTGCCTAGAACGCAGAAGTCTTGGGTTCATCCTCAATGTTTTAAAACCCAATCCAAAAGCCAGGCAGTGGTGGCACATGCTTTTAATCCCAGCACTCGGGAGGCAGAGCCAAGTGGATCTCTGTGAGTTCGAGGTTAGCCCGGCCTACATAGTGAGATCCAGGACAGACACCAAAACTACACAGAGAAACCCTGTCTGGGGGGGAGGGAGAGTCCAAATAAAAACAAAGTCCTTCAACCGAATGCCTGGAGCCCGGCACCTGGGAAGAAGAGGTAGAAGGATTGCTTTAAGTGTGAGGCCGGTCTGGTCTACAGACTGAGTTCCAGGACAGCCTGGGCTACAAAGTGCAAAACAGTCTCAAAACAAATAAACTAAATAAACCACTAAATGCAGAGATTCCTTGGTGGTTAAGAACACTTGTTACAGCATCACAGCAAGGCCGCCACGGTCGTTGCTGCTCTCCCAGCTACATCCTGCCTTCCAAGGGTGACAAAAAGGAAGTCGGCCAAAGGAAGACAAAGACGCAGTAAACAAGTCTGGAGGCAAGGCCAAAATGAAGTGGTCGGAGGGCAGCGTTCAAGACAGGCTCCAGAGTCTAGTCCTGTTTGACGAAGCTCCATACGGCAAAGCCTGTGCTCTCCAAGAGACTGGGAGTGGCCGTTCCTTGGCCAGGGCAGACTCCAGGAGCTACTCAGTAAAAGACTTAGCAAGCTGATTTCGAAGCAGAGCCCAAGTCTACACTTGAAACAGCCGGGTGGAGAGGCCCGCTGCGGGCCAAGACGCAGGAATGGGTTCAAGCAGCTGAACATTTGGGGAAATAAAGCTTCATTAAGTAACAAAGAAAAAAAGAGCACCTGTTGCTCTTTTGGGGTGGGCTTTGGGAGGTCCAGCTCCCAGCATTGACGTAGGAGCTCACAATCATCTGTAACTTCTTTTTGGGGGGACGGGGGCTTGAGACAGGGTTTCTCTGTGTAACAGTCCTGGCTTTCCTGGAACTCACTCTGTAGACCAGGCTGGCCTCGAACTCACAGAGATCCTCTTGGCTCTGCCTCCCGAGTGCTAGGATTAAAGGCGTGCGCCACCACCAACCAGCACCCCCAGCTATTTTATTTTATGTGTACGGGTGATTTGCCTGCATGTATGTCTGTGAACCAGGCACATGCCTGATGCCAATGGAGGCCAGAATAGTGGGTATCAGATCCCTTGGAACTGGAATTAAGGAAGGTTCTGAGCCACCACATGGGCTCTGGGATTCAAACCCCAGTACCCGACAGGAGCAGCTGATGCTCTTTACCACTGAACCATCTGCCCTGTGCTGTTTGTTCATTTGTTTTTAGCTTTTCGCCACCAGTGTGTCCAGGTGCCTGGGACAGGGCTAGGTATGCAGCAGGCGTCCAGTTACTGGATAATTCAGATAATGACATAATCCTTGGTCTCCTGTGGAGACAGACAAGTGAATAAGAAAGTGCATTTTCAATTCAGACATGACCACACAAGCCTGTAATCCCAGTACTCCAAGAGGGTGAAGCTGGGGCAGTCTTCTGTTTAAGGTCGTTTGAGCTACTAATGAAACCCTGTCTGAAAAGGGGGGGGGGAGGGCGGCAGGAGCTCACTGGGTGAAGTGCCAGCCACAAAAGCATGAGTGAGGGGTCTGCCTCCCAGAACCCATGTAAAAACTGGGAGGCGAGGCAGGTGGATCTCTGTGAGTTCGAGGCCAGCCTGGGCTACCCAGTGAGTCCCAGAAAAGGTTCAAAGCTACACAGAGAAACCCTGTCTCGGAAAACAAACAAAACAAAACTGGGTGGGCACAGCGGCCACCTGTTATTGTGTAATGTTTTGTTTGTGTTCTGACAAATAGAGCTTGCCTGAAGATCAGAGGGCAGAGCCAGCCACTAGTTAACCATAGAGGCCAGGCCGTGTTGACACACACCTTTAATCCCTGCACTTGGGAGGAGGAAACAGGAAGATCAGGAGTTCAAGGCCACCCTGGGCTACTCGAGATTGAACAAGTCTAAAAGAGAAACAGAGGAGGGAGGTGGCGGGGCATGCCTTTGAACCCAGCACCTGAGAGGCTCAAGCCTTTGATCCCAGCACATGGGAGGTGGAGACCGGAATATAAGGTGGGTAGAGACAGGAGTGAATGCCCATTCAGTCTGAAGATTCATGTAGACGGGCCTCCCGACTCAGTCTGAGGATTTGTAGAGGTAAGAAGTCACTGAAGGCTGCTCTGCTTCTCTGACCCTCAGCTTTCACTCTAATATCTGACTCTGGGTTTTTATTTAATAAGACTAAGTAGGATCAGCCTGTAATCTCAGCTTGGGCTCAGGAGTAAGGGGACCCCGGAGCAAGCTGGCTAGTCAGACTAGCTTGAGTGCCAAACTCCAGACTCAGGGAGACACATGCCACAATGCATATAAGGTTGAAAGCAATCAAGAAAGACACGTGCACACGCATGCAAAAATATAAACAAAACAAAAACAAACTACAAAAAAGAATAAACAAGAGTTAGGCGGGACAGCAGGTTAAAGCAGGAGGATCAGAAATTCAAGGTCAGCCTGGCTATACAGTGAGACCTCTTCACAAAGAACCAACTAGAAATTTGAGGACTAGGAAAAAAAAATCCCTGAAGTTAAAGAAATCACTGGGTATGTTTCACGGCAGAACAGAATGCCAGAAGAAGCCATGGTCATAAATGAAGAAGGATCCGAAGAGGAGAAAGGTCAGTAGAGTGACTTCTACGTCAGTACTTTGTGCTCAGTTCTTGCAAAAGCCTGTGACTATGATAACACACTTGGCTGACACCAATATAGGACCTGAGAGATCCAGAGCCTTGTTCAAGGTCACAGGTCCACTATGGGAATCCAACTTCAGGATCTCATCATGTTCTGTTGTATTAATTTCTATATTTGAATTTGTGGGGAGGGAATTCTGGGTTTTATGCCAGCTGAGTACACGTGTGAATGTTTTAAAATAGACTTTAAAAAAAGTAGCTGCTCTAGCCTGGTGGTGGTGGTGGAGGTGGTGGTGCTGCTGCTGCTGCTGCACACCTTTAATCCTAGCACTCAGGAGGCAGAGACAGGCAGATCTCTGTGAGTTCAAGGCCAGCCTGGTCTACAGAGCTAGTCCAGGACAGCTAGTTCTGTTGTGAAACACATCCAGTGATTTTTTTTTTTTTAACTTCAGGGATTTTTTTTTTTTTCCAGTCCTCAAATTTCCAATTGGTTCTTTGTGATGAGGTCTCACTATACAGAGAAACCTGTCTTTAAAACCCCAGAAAACAAACAAAAACAAATAAAAAACCCCACTAAGGGCCGTTTATATGGTTCAACAGTTAAGAGCCCACCTGTGCTATTCTTGCAGCAGACTGGGTTTGATTCCCAGCAACTGCATGAAACTGATCACAGGCACCTGCAACTCCAGACCCAGGGAATCTGACATGCTGGCTTCTGTGGGCACCTGCACTCACATAGATACACATACATAATTAAAAATAATAAATCTTGCCATGCGGTGGTGGCGCACACCTTTAATCCCAGCACTTGGGAGGCAGAGGCAGGTGGATCTCTGTGAGTTCAAGGCTAGCCTGGTCTAGAGAGCAAGCTCCAGGACAGCCTCCAAAGCTACACAGAAACCCTGCCTTGAAAAACCAAAATAATAATAATAATTATATATTTTTTTTTTTTTTTTTTTTTTTTTTTTGGTTTTTCGAGACAGAGTTTCTCTGTGTAGCTTTGCGCCTTGGTAGACCAGGCTGGCCTCGAACTCAGAGATCCACCTGGCTCTGCCTCCTGAGTGCTGGGATTAAAGGTGTGTGCCACCACTGCCCGGCAATAATAAATCTTTTAAAAAATCCAAACCCTAATAGAGAACCACAGCAGGGCCAGTAAGATGGCTCAGTGTTTGCGACCAATCCTGACCAGTGACCAGCTGAGTTCCATCCTGGGGAAGGACAGAATCAGCTCTCAAAAGCTGTCATCTGGCTTGTTTAGTCACAAGTCACACACACACAAGGAATTTTTTTTTTTTTTCCCTAGACAGGGTTTCTCTGTGTAGCTCTGGCTGTCCTGAAACTCTCTGTAGACCAGGCTGGTCTCGAACTCTGAGATCCAGCAGCCTCTACAGAGTGTTGATACAGAGTGTGCGCCACCAGCTGATTTTTTTTTTTTTTTTTAATTAAGCATTGCTAAAAGAAAAGGAGGCGTTCAAAGCTCTGCTCAGGTATGGTGTCATGCATGTTTATAATCCCAGCATTCAACATTTAGGAAGCTGAGGCAGGAAAATTACTTCAAGTTCTAGACCAACCTAGTCTAAATAGAGAGTTCCAGGCTAGCCACAGCTACTTAGGGGGAGGGAAATTTAAAAAACAAACAAACAAACAAAAAACGCAAAAAAGCAAGGATGAACAAACAAAATCAGCAAAGGAAGCAAAGGAAAGGACAGCATGGCGGCTTTACCACCAGAAGGGAGGGCCAGCAGGGAGAGTCGTACCTGAAGTGAACATCTTTCCTGCACCAGAGATTACAACAGCCCGACAGTCGGAGTCTTCTGATATCTTCTGGAAGCATTCCACCAACTCCCTGCAGAGGAGCAAGGGAAGGGCTGTATCTGGAGTGAGGCCCGGTGCCTGCCCACCCCTGCTCCCCTCGCAGGCCATCTGCAGACCTCCAGAAAGCCCTGTTCATGGCATTCCTCTTCTCTGGCCGGCTTAGCTGCACGTGGAGAACATGCTTCTGGGACGATGTCACCTGAATCGACTCATAATTGTGGTCTGAAGATCCCTCGGGGGCTCGTTTGAAGGCCTCTTGTGCAGAAGCGCTCAGACAGCGGAGGCTGACATTGCCGTACAGCTGGGTAGTACCTCTCAGCTCTGGGGAGAGATCGCAAGGGCCTTTGGGATGCAGACTGGGGACACTTTAACAGCACACACCTAAGTGACCAACACAAGTTCCTCAGCGACCCGCCGGGCCAGACATAAGGTTAGGGTGTGCTTGTGGGTGGCTTCGGTCTGAGACTACTCTAGTTAAGACCCGTGTTTGTGGGAATGACCCAAGCTTGAGGACAGAGAATTCAGACCGGAAGACAGGCCTAAAAGTTATAATTTCATTAAACTACACAGCCACAGGTCCCCACAGATTAAGGGGTAACTCACGCTGCATCAGCAGGCTGCGCAGCTTGCTGGAAACAGTCATCATGCCTGCAGCCCTCTCATCCGACACTCCGGGGCTGCGCGATGCTCTATGGGAGAAAACAAAGGGGGCGGGCACAAATGTCCGCCATGTTGGTCAAGGGCACCGAAGCCACCGCCGCCGTCGCCCTTTAGTAGTGAGGCCCCACCTAGTTCGCCATCTTTAGTAAGGGCAACCGTAACTAGCACTCCCTCCTGTCCCTTACATAAAAGTAAGACCTTTGTCCCAGTGGGAAGCCGGCCTGAGGAAGTGTTTGGCTGCTGGAAAATTCTGTGTAAAGTTCGTCACAGCGCTGTGTTGTAACAAGAAAACTGCAGACTTCTGAGATAGTCAAACAGCCTAGAAATCTACAGTCCTAGCTTGGCTATGGTAACAAAAAGTTGCTAGGATACAGCCAGGCTAGAATTAAGCAGTTTTAATTCCCTCACCGCCAGAAAGTGGTACAACTTCCCGCGGGACTTGGGAAGCTGGCCCCTGGACCAGGAAGTCACTGGTTCATGGTTTCTGGACATTCCCAAGTGCTTAGGCAAGGGTAAAGACTCTAAAGCCCGCTGTCCTTTGTTTTGTGGTGCAAGGGGACCGTGGCAGGCAGCAGAGGCAAGCACTCTACCCTGGGCAATCCCTAGCCTCTCCTTTTTCTATATATGTCTGTATAAACCTGGGGCTGGCCTGGAACAGGCAAGGATCCTCCTCTGCCTCCTGAAAAAGGGTGGCGTGCACCAACATACCAGCAATTAGACTCTAAAAGAACCCAGGGCTGGGTTCACACACAGTGCTTGCCTAGCAAGCGCAAGGCCCTGGGTTTGGTCCTCAGCTCAAAAAAAAGACGAACCCAAAAAAGTTCAGTGTGGTGACTCCCGTCTTTAATCCTAGCACTCAAGGAGCAGAAGCAGGTGGATCTCTGTGAGTTCAAGGCCAGCCTAGTCTACATAGCAAGTTCCAGGACAGCTAGGACTATGTAGATAGACTCTATCTCAAAATAAATGTCCTTTTTTTTTTCTTTCTGTTTTTTTGTTTTGTTTTTGTTTGTTTTGTTTTATTTTATTTATTTATTTTTTTTTTTAAGACAGAGTTTCTGTTTAGGCTTGGCTGTCCTGTCCTAGAACTCACTCTGTAGGCTGGTGTTGAATTCACGTAGATCTGCCTGCCTCTGCCTCCCATGTGCTGGGATTAAAGGTGTGCGCCACCACACCCTGCTTGCTATGCTATTAAAACACACACAGGGGTTGGGGATGTAGCTCAATGATAGAGTGCTTGCCTAGCAAGCGCAAGGCCCTGGGTTCGATCCTCAGCTCCACAAAACACACACACACACACACACACACACACACACACACACACACACACACAGTACTGAGAAAGCATTACCCAAGAGCATAAACTACTGTGTAAGTGTGCTCCTTAGGGAGATGTTTACCAAGAGGGTGAACAGATGTCTCTGGGCCAGTGGGACATTTCCTTCTTCATGAATATGTGCTACCCAGACTTACAATGAGCTAGGCAGGCTTTTTTCAAGAGGAAGATGTAGCAGCTATCAGGAGTGAGTAACCTTTTATCTTCTATTCAATAGAAAACTTAAAGTCCTATGCAGATACCAACATGGGAGAGAAAAAAAAAAAAAAAAAAAAAAAAACAAACACCCTAATTCCAGCTAAGAGACTCTGGTCTTTATCAACAAAAAGACCAGAACTTTAGGTCCAGAACCCCTGGGACAAAGGGCTAACTGTGGTGCCTATTAGCATACCAAAGCACAAGCCCGTTAGGTCTGTACCTGTGACTCCTCAGCATTCCCTACCCTAAAGTCTTGGGTTTCTCTTCTTCAACTTCTCATTTCTTTTCTTTACTTTTTTTTTTTTTCTTGGTTTTTCGAGACAGAGTTTCTCTGTGTAGTTCTGGTGGCTGTCCTGAATCTCTCTTTGTAGACCAGGCTGGTCTCGAACTCGTGTTGGGATTAAAGGCATGAGCCACCACCGCCTGGCCAGCTTCTCATTCCTATATAACCCTGCCATTTTGGCCATGTGACCTCTTTCCCCAACCCCACCCCATTGCAGGCTTCAGTGTACCGGTCATGTTCAATCTACTTTCTCCTACTCTTCTAGATGCTTCTGGCTGTCCTCTCACATCTAGAATAAAAACCTCTTCAATGGTCATGTCCTCACTTCATCCAGTGGAATGTGTTATCATTTAATGTAACTAGTATAAAAAGAAAATAATTGTGGAGTGTGTATACTCCTATAGGTCAAATTGCCAACCCAAAATGAACTGGGACAGTAGATGGTGGTAAAACTCATTGAATCACCTTGATTACCTACAGCAAACTCAGATTTAGTACTTCCCATCTGATACCATGTGACTGTAGATGGCTATTTAGCTGGAGTGGCCAAGTTATCAAGGACACATTCTAGTCATCTCTGCCACCAGTGTGGCCTGCTCCCCTGAAAATTAGCTCCTCCCTCCAGGACATCAGTCCCTAACCCATGCTCCTCCTGAGCTCTGCTTCTCCTGGAGCCATCTTCGGAGGCTTCCATCTGAGTCCCAGGACTATCTACCACACACACCCTTTAACTCCACAGTCAAGCTTGGTTCAGGATGAATGCCAGGTTAAATAAACCATGGTGCCAGGCGGTGGTGGCACATGCCTGCAATCCCAGCACTCAGGAGGCAGAGGCAGGTGGATTTCTGTGAGTTTGAGGCCAGCCTAGTCTACAGGCTCCAAAGCTACAGAGAAGCCGTCTCGAAAAAAACAAAACAAAACAAAAAAAGGGCACCTCTGAACAATGATACCCCTCAAGATCCAAGTACCACTGTCACTTGTCATACAGAGCATTATTCTGAACTTTTTTCTTCCTAAACACACACAGCCACAAGGTGGCTGAGCAGGTTAAGGCACTTCCCACCAAGCTTTTGACTCCAAGGCTTGCTGGATGTCTGAACATACATACACAAACTAGAAATGTAGAATACTTGCTTATGGAGGGATAATCTGATTTTTGCTTTTTTCTGTCGTCTCCTCTCACACAAATGCAGGTGTTTAGGTGTGGATTAAACCCATTTTGTGGGTCTTCCTAAGAAATCCTGCAGCACTCCTCGTGATGGTGTGCACTGCCACAACCTGCTCCACTTAAGGTTTTAATTACTGATTTTTCCTTCCACCTGAGATTGAACTCAGCTAGGTCAGGCTTGCCAGCCAGCACCTTTAGCCAGGGCCACCCAATAGTGCCCAATTTCACTTTTCAACGAATACCCACAACTAAAATGAACCTGCTCGGGCTTCCACAATGTCACTGCTTTAACCCTAGTTTACTGACCACTCTTCAGAAACAGGGTGGGAGAGAGGAAAGCACACACCCCACCCTGCAGGCCCAGCTGCGGCTTTATTTTCCAAACCATTTTATTGAAATGTGCCAAGATACATGGGCAGCACAAATGTATGAACAGGGAAAAAAAATCACACATACAGTTATCTTAAAAAGTGAAGGTTAATCTTGGGAGATACCAGTTCCCCTCCCCCCCTCCAGAGTTCCAGAATTTCCGTTGTGGTTAAGCGCCTACTGACCTAGCATTTAAAAAGGAAACAAAAAACTGCAAAAATAAATCAAAACAGAACAAAACCAAAGAAAATCAACAGCATAAAGGAAAGATGTTTTCCTGCTCGGATGTGTTCTTGCCAGCATCTAATTAGGAGGCGTGCTGCGCGGTGGAGAAGCACAACTTCAGAGTGTATGGGTACGGGCCGTCTGCAAACAAGAGGACAGATGTCAGGCCAATTATCCCCACCCGCTGGCACCCACACACCCTCTTCTGCAGGTCAATTACAGGGATCTAAGTCGTCACCATCAGGGCAGGCCTGAGTAACTCCCAAGCTCTCAGGTGGGTGGAACCAAGCAGCCTGGCTGGCCTCCCAGGAGAATGTCATCAGACTGCTCTCCTGGTGACCAAGTCCCATCTGCCTGTGTCTGCGACAAAGGCAGTCTCTAGGGTCCTATCTTGCGGGCAGGAAGGCTCTGGCACGCAGCCAGATAAGCCGCCGGGGGTATTCTGCAGGACACACAGACACTCACTTGGGTTTTTCATCTGGTAATGGTTCAGGAAGCCCAAGGTCTCCAGGGCATCACTCTTAGAGTCCCACTCCAGCAGCCCAGAGGAGCTGCGCTCACCTGGATAAAAAGCAAGAGACAGCAGCAAGCTTAGGCTGAGCCAGCAGCTAAGTCTCCTCCCACCACCACCCAGAGGCAGAGGCCTGGGGAGAGAACATGACACAGGGACTCACTTTTGCCTGAAAATACTTTCACAGAGGTTGGCCGCTTCACTCCCAGCTCATCGCAGATCTGGGGCAGAAAGAATAGAGTTCAGAAACCAAGGACTGCCTATGGGAGCCTTCAGACAGACCGGGCCTAGCTGTGGTCACAGACTAAGGCGTCCTGGGAGCCCCTCTCATGAGGTAGCATAGGGGGAAAGTGCTTCTCTAACCCCGACCCTGGCAGCCCCACAGGGTGTCGTCACTCAGTTGTGGCCCTCTTGCCCTACTTCCCTGACAGACCAGGCTCTCGCAAACTTCAACCTCTAGAGTCATCTAGACACCCCAGGCCTGATGACCGTGTTCTGACTCTGCTCTCGGTAAATCACCAGTCATCACTGCTTGTTCAAGATGTGAAGAGCAGTGTGGAGCACTGCACCGTGCATGCTTCCGCTCTCACCCGCCCCAGCTACGAGCAGGTCTTTTGCTGTGTCCCCAAATCCAGGGACCAGTGAGTGGCATTGGGAGTCTGACGATTACTTATAGAACAGAATGAGCCCAACTCAAGGACAGTGCCACGACACCTACCTCAAAGAAGTTCTCCTCAGTCACTTCCAGTGGAGCATTGAAGAAGTGCAGTACATTGCTAGGGTGCTGGATGCGGTTCTTCGCTGCCTGCTCTGGGGTAGAGAACCGATTGTTCCTTGACTCGCTGAAGTCTTTGTAACTGCAGGACCCGTCTTCTAGCCCGTATGACTGGCCGGGCATAATGGCTGGTTGCTTGGAAACACTAGGGAAAGAAAGCGAAGTCTCTGCTACACACTGAACTGTCTGTCCTCTAGGGCCTGCCAGAGGCTCAGCTGGTCCTCTGCCTGTCTGACACTACCAGGGGCTTTAACCTCACACTGCTACCCCACTTTCTCCCAGAGCAGAAAACATGGCTCCTATACCCACACCCCCATCCCTGGCTGTGCAAGCACCTTGATCTCAGTCAGAACTTGGACCGTACCTCTGCCCATGTCCGCCTGTGGTAACAGCACCTACCAGACATTCATCTTCTGCCCAAACATGAAGTTGTTATTAAGGTGAGTGATGGCCCGGTCCACAGCATAGCCATCAGCCATCTCCACCATGGCGGCCCCCGGCTTGCTTTTCATAAATTTCACCTTAGGGAAAAAGGGTGCGATTTAACACCAGTGTCCAGCTACTAGAGTCCTCTCTCCTGTCAAGTCAGAAGCTAACTCCTGCTCTGGCTCTGGCCTTCCATTTCCTCACACGTGAATGGGAAACACAACTACCCCCCAATGCAGGCCTAGTTCTGGCATGAGCTCAATCCAAAGTAGGCAGCAGAGCACAGGCAGTGCTTTCCCACTGGAGAGCTGCTCTGTGAGGAAAATGGTATGCAGAAGGAGAATGCAAGCCAGCTGCGTCTTTTCGCTATGGCATGTTATACATCCAGTCACAACATCAAAAGGAAAAATCTTAAGTGCCGGGGATGGAATCCTGGGCCTCTTAAGTGTTTTACCTCTGAGCCCTAAGCCATCTTAGAGACTACTACAGTACACACTGAACAAAAGCAAGGCTCTGAAGCCAGGCTATCTAGCCAAGTCTTGCTTCCATGCACAGTTCCTTTCCGATTTAAGAAATACAGTGTGTGTGGGGGGACACCCCACACAAACAACTACATAGGAAGTTTTACTGTGTTCTTTGAGATGGTCTCATCTGTGGCCCAGTCTCCTGAATGCTAGGGTCCCAAGTGTGTATCATCACAGCAGGCTGCTATTACTCTTATTAGCTGGACCAAGCCCAGGACTCTTGGAAGAGCCTCCAGGTGGAGTCACCTCTCAGCAGAGTGGTCAGTCCTAGGCAATGTTGACATCACCATCTTACTGGGTGTAGATTCTTAGGCCTCCCACTCATCGGTCCACTTGTGCACTAAGTCTCAGGACGGTAAGATAGGTAAGGCACGGGCTCTTTGATACAGGTAACTCAAACTCATGAAGCAGGCTGCTGTGCTGCCCGAGTCACTACACAGGATGCACCTCACTGTTCTTCCCTCTGCTCCCTCCATCTGAGGCTTGGGGCCCTCCTTCAGTTCTTCAAGGAAAGCAACTCACCTTCTCCACATTGCCATACAAGCAGAAGACATTGAAGACTCGATCACAGTTCATCTTAGATTGATCCAAGCCATAGACCATGAGCACAGGGCTGTCAGCGTGGGGGCCATAGTCGGGTGGTGGGGGGGGGGGGGGGGGATGACCATACTGGGGGCCATAGCGACTTGGGCCCCGACGGTGACCCCCCACAGGTGGGCCCATCCTTCTCCCTTCGTAGTGAGGTGGGGGGGGGCCCGTAGCCCTCATCATGGTAATGGCTGTGGTACCCACCATGGGGCCCTCCTGGGGGGTGGGAAGGAAAGAGAGGGAGGACGGGTGAGAATTTTCGCGGCGGACGACGGGCAGGGGCACATGAGCCACGGGAGTCCACGGAGGGGAACCCCCTGCCCTCACCATATTCTGCGGGATGATCTCCCAGGAGAGGGGGCTGCCGCTGGCGTTTGTTGGGATTACTGCCAGGGTCACCTGTAGATGGAAAAAAGAGTTAGGAATAGAACTCAAGAAAGAATCCCCACTCCTAACTAGAAGCCCACCTCAAGGCCTTGGAGCTCCTGTGAGCATGGCTGCAGCTGCAGAACCTTTCCTTACAAGGGCTGCCAGGGCCTCCGTCCTATGACCTGCGGTCAGGGCATGAAGCCTAGGTCTCCAAAGTTGGGACCCGCTCCCCTACACCTCCTTTCTCTGCTAAGGAGGAAAGCTTCTGGGCTTACTTGCTTTCCCTTGCCCTGGTTTGTAGAAGGGAACAGGCAGGGTCAAGACCAGCCCCCAGGCTGTCTAGGGAACGACAGTGTGGGTGTGTTACGAAGGGAAGAGTACTTTTATAGATTGATGCCCAATGAAGGGAGAAAGATTAAGGGCAACAAGTAACCCAAGATGGACAGAAATGAAGCGAAACAGCCCAGAAGTCCCTAGGTTCTGGGCGCACAAGGCCTCACTCCAGGCCTCATCTTCATCACCCATGGCCTGTCACCACTCATATCCCACCCAGCCCAAGAGGGACAGTAGATCTGACAAGCAGGGCACCAGCACAATCAGTTTGAAAGAGCAGTTAGGTACAAGGCATCAACATTCTCAGACCCAACAATGGCGCAGAGCCCCTCCCGGCCCAGTCCTTAACCATTAGTTCAGCGCTTGAGTGACGGACACTGGTAAGCACTTTACAGACATCACAGCTTCTCCAATTCCTCACAACAACCCTATGAGGTAGGCACTCATTTCCCAGCCCCTTCTTCCAGTAAGAGATTAGAGCAGTTACTTTGTCACTGAGCAGTTAAGACACTCTTGCAGATCAGAGGCTGAGCTAGGACCTCAGCCCAGTTCTGGGTGGCACCAAGACCCAGAGCGTGAAACCACTGCCCTTTCCTGCCACCCTGCCTGGGTTTGTTTTTTAACAGTCATTACAAAGATGGAAAAAGGCTACTTACAGCAGAAGTACAGAGTACAATGTCCATTTGTCACAAAAAAACAAATCTGTATTTTTCTCTTACCATTGGACGCTTCAACAGTGAGTTAGCACAGTTCTGAAAGATGGCGTCCCATCAAACATACACTGCGACCCTGCATCACATGGTTTTACAGTCATAAATACAAGTCACGGTACACATCCGCTACATTTTTCTTTAAGAATCGTTTTAAAAGTCAATGTTCTGATTAAATCAAAATTGGCTCACAGATGCTCTGTCCTCAGAAGATACCAGAAATGGAATAAGGTGTATGCAGTGGGTGTGTCCCTCCATGTAGTCACCTCCTCACACTGTGTGCTGCAGTGCGGTGCTTCTGGCTGTGTAGCGCTCCATGTGCGTGTCTCCTGGTATGAAGTGTGCCAGTGGCCCCACTATGCTTGCGCTTTGGCCTTGGTAGCGCGCCCGGTTACCCACCAGCAGGTAACTGTGTGCCTCTGAGCTGTTTTTGATTTTAGGTCTGTTTGGTTTTTTTGATTTTTTTTTTTTTGTTGTTGTGGTTAAATTTTTTTATTTCTGATCTCCAGTTGGTGCAGACTGTGTTGGCAGCCGGTGACTGCAGGAAAAAAAAATCAAAACACAAAAGAAAAAACAAGGCCCTCCCCAAACCAAAGGACTTAAAAAACAAAACCCACATGGCGAGGAATGGAGAGAGGATCCTATTGTCTTGGAGGCCCATGGAATCTACTTCAGTCTATGAATCGAATCGTTCTCCGAAAAGAGCACCGCTGGCTGGCTGGGTGAGCTCTGTTCTGTGTTTCCTACTTCTGTGTACATTCTTGGGTTCAGTTTGCTTGGATTTTGACTTTAATGTTTAATAAAAAGCAGTGTCTGCTGCCATGTTGCGTCTCTTTCTTTGTCTCTGTCTGCCTCTGTCTCTGTGCTTGTAGCTGTTCCTTGGAGCGCGGTGTGGTGTTCTTGATGTAGTGAGCTCAATCTGCGGCTGTTTCTGGGGACGTGGTGGAGGCTGCATGTTCTGTTCTCCAGGAAGAACTAGTGGTTTTGTGCCCTGTGTGTTGTTGGTGCGCAATGTGCAGAGGCAGAGCCGCTGAAGTGTGGTTCCCGAGGGGTGGCGAAGCACCGCCTCACTCCAGGTTACCTCATCAGCCCTCGGATTTTTTTGGGCCCCAGGCTTGGGGCAGCCAAAGCTGAGAGGCATCAAAACCAATGCACAGCCAGCCCTGCTACTAGCCCCTGCCGGCCTGCACATCTTCTATTGTGTTCCTTGGAGAAGAAATGGTTGGTTGCCATGTTTCTGTCAGCAGTCATGTAATGCCATTGCCCGCTCTGGTACATTCACTTGGTCATAATTTGCCTCTGACCTTTGGAGGGAGCAGCCGGGCCCAGAGGGACAATTCTGAGGGTCCTTGGGAGAGTCTAGCCCACCCTGCCCACTGGCTCTCAGCTGCAAAGCAAGCAAGACAGGCCCACCTACAAGTGTAGGGGTGAGTCTCTGGCCTCCCAGAGTCTGCAATGTCAGCCACCAGCCTCCTCCCACAGCCCAAGGCCTAGTCCGACGTATCAGACCAAGAGGTGGTTGATCTTGCGGATTTTCAGAGGGGTGATGCTGTTTTCCAAAGATAATCCTTCCCCTCTCCCACGTACCAAAAGTAAATCATTCTTGACAACACTAGAGAGGGGGTTGTCCCTGTGGACCCTTGAAGAGATGCCGAGTCCCCTCTACAACGGAGACCAGTGATGTCTGTCCTGGTCTCATCCAAGTGTCTGACCTCTACAAGGTCTACTTGCTTGGAGGCTCTGCTTCAAAACCCTTCCTCCTGAACCCCTACCATCAGCCCCTCAGACAGCAGAGGACCTTTGCTCACCCTCCAGGGAATGGAGACTCAAGCAACCCTACCCAGGCTCTAGAAGGAAGGCAGCAAAATCCTATGGAGCTGCTACTGATCTCTGCCTCCTCGCCATGCCTCCTCCTCCTCCTCATAGATGCCCTGTCCCCACCCTGCCCAAGCCTCAGCCTCAACTCTGCCCCTTCAGCAGACTCAGGAGGCAGAACTGACCCAAGGGCCTTCCCATGCCCACAGGGAGCCCAATGGCATTACATAACCCTGAGCCCAGGTCTATGAAGTGCACTAGTCGAGTGAAGAGGCAAGGCGGTGTGTTTAGAACAAAGTAGCCATCAGGATTACCTTGTCCACTGAGGTTGGGGTTTGTGTAGTCCCAAGTATCTTGATCATTCTTGAACACATTTAAACGGGTAGGCTGCAAGGACAAGACCAAGTTTAAGACTGGCCATGCATCCCCTCACCAGGTAACTAACATCAGGTAGTCATTCCGAGACTCACCTTTGCGTACTCAATCTTCAGAGTGCAACAGCCAGAATAGATGTCAGCCCCATTAAGTGAGGCCTTGGCCCGCTGGGCACTTTGCACAGAGTCAAATGTGAGAGAACTTAAGGAAGCTATCAACGTGCAGCTTTGGAAAAGGCATTACACTGACGGATAAAACAAGGACCAGACAGCACTCAAAGATCATAAGCAGCCACTGGCCAGGGTTCTCTGTGATCTACATTTTTTTTTTTTTTGGTTTTGAGACAAGAGTTTCTCGAGGTGCCTGTCCTGAAGCTCGCTCTGTAGCCCAGGCTGGTCTCGAACTCAGAGATCCACCTGGCTCTGCCTCCCAAGTGCTGGGATTAAAGGCGTGCACCGCCACCAGCTGTGATCTGCATTCTTATCCCAGCCACCAAGAGATGGCAGCAACGGCTTCTCAAGCTGCCCCATCTTACCTCAAAAATCTACACCCTGCCTGCTTTTAAAGATGGCTTCTCACTGCATCCTAGCCAAGGGGGCCCTAAAAAGCCATCTTCATCAAAAATCCCCTCTCCCCTTTTAAGTCATTCTGCAGGTCTTGAGTCTTCTGATTATCTAAGCCCCATATGCACAGAATGCCAACCAAGCACCTCACAGCAGAAGACTGGATATAGCTGAGTGTTCCACCTGTGCAGTATGCATGAAGCACTGGGCTCAATACTGGGGTGGGGGGGGGGTGGAGGGTGAACATACCACCTGAAAGCAGCAGCACCCTCTTGAGAGAGGTGCCCACATCACTTGCTATTACATAAACCTCATGGACTGTTCCTTTAAGACTTGCAGTGTATGGCTCCCTGGTCCGACTTCCACATAACTGTCTCTGCAAAAGCATTTGGTATGTGGCATGAATTCTCTCTGCCTGAGAGACCCTCCCCCCCCAGATCTGAGAACACCAGTTTCCCAGAAAAGGATATTCCACCATAGCTTGGACTCCATTCTTCCGGAAAATGACAATTCTCTGGACAGGACCACAAGGATTACAGATAGTGTAAAGAACATCCTATAAGAGCAACAAGAGGCAAGGTAAGGGGCCTTGGCATGTCATGCTAGCTCGGGGGTGGGGAATTGGGACTACAGGGGAAAGGAGCTCTCAGAGCAGCCTAGAGGAATGCCTTCAGCACACACCGTGGTTATGGAGTAGATGGGGTTCAAGATGGTGAACAGAAGCACACTGTTGACGCTCCGCGAGTCATCAGAGTCGCCTGGGCGAGAGATCTTCTGGCTGGTTGAGTAGTTGACAAAAGCAGGGTGCCCAGCAATGTAGATCTGGTTGTCAGCTGCGTAGTTCACTGCATTACAAGCCCCCAGCACGTCTTCAAACTCCACCAGCGCCTGTCTCTTCTTTGGCATCACCACCACGTAGCTACAGAGAAAAGGTAGACTTCAGTCTTCCCGCTCTCTGTGAACCGATTCCTGCTCCTCTGAACTCTGACCTCAATACAGCAAATGATACACAGTCATCTCCTGACCCTCTTCCTGTTTCAGAAGAGACCGTCACAGTGCTAATCAATCGTTGCCCAGGCAACCTTGTAGAAGGAATCTAGGCACAGTAACTAGGCTGGACAAATAGCCGGAATACTAGGTAAACAAGAGTCTGACTAAAGCCAGTAAGCAGCACCCCTCCATGGCCTCTTGCCCTCTTTGAGCTCCTGTCCTGACCACTTCCCTCGACGATGAAAAGTGATGTGGAAGTGTAAGCCAAATAAACCCTTTCCTTCCCCCTCTCCCTCAAAAAGAAGCTCTACTAGACACCCCAGGGGCGCGATAGGGAACCGAACTTGGAACACTAGAAGAGTGGATATGGGGAGCCACAGGATCCAGCCAGACTCAGGACCAGACACCAGTGACACATGAGAATGCTAAAGAGACCTAAGCCCTGGCTTCAGACGATGAAGTACCTGATGGGTCCAAATTCCTGCAGGGCTTCCACAAGGTCAGCTTCCACAACACCATCAATCAGGCCCCTGATGTGGACAACTGGGGAGGCAGGGGTTTTGTGGGGGTCATCGTAGTTCTCCTGTAAAAGGATGGACAAACCATGAGTGAGAAGAGGGACCCCATTCAAAGCTATCCAATGAAGAAATGCCTTTGAGTGGGGGTAGCCATCTGCCCACTGGCTTTAGTTTTCTTTCTTTCTTTCTTTCTTTCTTTTTTCTTCTTCTTCTTGATTTTTGGAGACAGGGTTTCTCTGTGTAGCTTTGGTGCCTTTCCTAGAACTCACTCTGTAGACCAGGCCTGCCTCACAAGTGCTGGGATTAAAGGCGTACACCACCACCGGCCGGCTGGCTTTAGTTTCTAAGGAATGCTGAACGTAGGAAGAACTAGAGACTCACATTTGGCCTTCTTCCTGGAATCTGTCTCTCCTCCATCAACGTACAACAGGAAGAGTGGTGTGGAAAGGGGCCACACCCACGGTTAGAGCCCCAACAGCTTCCTGCTAGCCTCAGGAACACACTCTGCATGTGCTATTAACTTCTCTGTGCTTTCTCTGGCTGGCAAGCTGTGGTCACTTAGTGACTGTTCTCCACAAGTCACCTTCATGTCCAGTCAGGGCAAAAGACACATGGCTTCTAGGACATGCCCTTTCTTACACTGACTAGGCCAAACTAAAGAGAACAGGGCCAAGATCTTCCACACTGAACTGCTATCCCAACCTGTCAGACCTACCACAGCTCCTCCTCAGGGGATGTATCTTTCCACACACACACCCAAGTCTGGGGCTCTGGAGGCAACTTTCTCCTCTCTCTCTCCTGGGCTCTGGGAAGCCCATGAACACTAGTGGGTCCTTTTTTCAGTAGTGAACTACACAAGACACACTCTTCCTGGCAGTTTTCAGCTAAGGCTCGTCTCCCACAGCCCTGAGTTTGTTTAATCCTAGCTGTTCTGTAAGGGAGTCTACAAAACTACCAATCTCAGAGGACCAGCAACTAATGTGAGAGGTCACTTTAAAGTATTGGGGATGGGGGCAAGCTACCACACTGCCCATGAGATGCTCAGAGAACTCTCTGGAATCAGTACTCCTTCAACCTCATGGGCTCCAAGAGTCTAACAAGAGGGCATTGTTTGTTTGGGAAGGAGTCTCACTATGCAGAACAGGCTGGCCTCAAACTCCAGAGATTCGCCCGTTTCTGCTTCTAGAGCACTGAGATTTAAGGCCAGCGTCACCGTGTCCGGTAGGAGGACGTTTACACTTTTAAAGGGAGTGTAGACTGTAGCCAAACACAGAAATCAGAACTGTGACTCTTAGGAAAAGACTGAGTGGGCAAAATGCCTCCGTGCATGGCCACAGGGCCAGAAAATTTTAGTTTATAAATGCCCCTCTCCGGGAAACCGAAAGCAAACTGAGTGATGACTTCTAAGCTCAGCTCACTGCCAGTTAATCTACCTTTCACAAGCTCTCTTCCGTTTTACAATGCACACAGCAGCAGAGGTCAAATATTCTAGTCTGGCTGGGCGTTATAGTCCCAACAGGTCAACTTCAGTAAGACGCGACCGTGATTAGGCCGTCGATGGGGCAGAGTTGCCGACCCCACCGCCCAGTTCCCGCTCACAGGCCCTGGTTGCAGGAGCGCGCCTGCGCGTGGGGACACAGACCGGAAAAAAAAAAAAAAAGAGAAAGGGAGAAAGGGAAAGAAAAAGTGCCGGCCGCGTGCCTGGGCCCCCCACATGCCAGACCGCGGCGCCTGCGCACTGCGCCGCCCGCAGCGGCAGCCGCTTCCTCCGCCCCCTCAAGCCCCGCGACGGATGGCGCGCACGCGCAGCGACTGTCCTCGCGCAAACCCCGCCGTTTGCCCAACGCCCGCCCCTCCCCCACCCCTCCAAAAGCGCGAGGGCTGCAGCGCGTGCGCAGAGGTCCCCCGCAAAAATAAATAGCTTTAAAGTAAGAAATTTCCCCTTCCTCCCGGGAGTCTAAAGCCCTGGCCTCACCCCGCCGCCGCCGCCCGCCGCCCCGGATCCGCCGCCGCCGCCGCCTCCGTGCTGGTCGCCGGCGTTTTCAGTCTTCAGCCGTTTAGGAGCACGGCCTCCCTCGTTGCCGCCGCCGTAATAGCGACCACCGCCGCCTCCGCCGCCCGCCGCCGCCATCTTCACCATCGCTCCCGCCCGCCTCAGCTGCTCGTCCGGCTGCTGCCTCTGCTCGAGCCGCCGACGCCGCTTCTCCGCCCGGGGCAGCAGCCTCCGCGACATGGCGGCGCAGAACCCGCCTCCCCCCGCCTCTCATTGGGGGAGGGACACGCCCGTCACTCGCCGCCCCCACCCGATAGGGGGAGCCACTGGCCCTTTCGTGGGGGGAGGGGAAGGCCCCACAAGATTCCTGCCTATTGGATAGCGCCCATGCCGTTCTATTGGAAAGCCCGCCCTCGTCCGTCTATCGCACTTCTTATAGGTGAACGTTTCCTGCCAATCATTCCGCCAAGCCCCGCCTTCCTAAAATAAACTTCGATTTGATAGGCGGGATTTTTGGCATCGCTCCTCCTTCCCACAGACAGCAAATGGAAGCGGCTCCCCGAAGGCCCGCCTCCTTCCCACTCTCATTGGTTTCTTCGCCTATCGATCACTCTGAAATCCTTGCACCCCCCAGTCACAACGATTGCCTTCCCGCGCCACTCCGCTGGGATACAAGAAAGGCCTTCCCTTCTGTGTTCCTGCAGTGGTTCCCGCAAGTGCCCGTTTTCTACGTCACCACTCGATTGGTCAATGGAGAGTGGAAAGAAAACCCTCTTGCCAGATGGTATAGGGCGACTGATAGTCTCTGATTGGTGAAAAAGGGGAGCCCGTAGGCGCTCACTGGCGCAATCTAGGAACCGGCCGAGGACGCATGCGCTACCCTACTTTTCGGGGCCTCAGGAGAAGAGGTGACCAAGGAAGCGACTGCTGGATTACCCAGACGATATTTTGCTTGCCTGCTCCTTGCAAGCTCCGGAAATCTAGACCAAGACAGCAATTTGCAGCTATAACCCCATTAGTTCGTTTCCACTTCACCTTAAACCTATCCAAAGCTAGAGGTTGTTGTTCTTTGAAAAAGAACCTCCAAATCTGAGCACTTCTAAGTATAAAAGCACCCACTGCCAACTGACTTTGGACCCTGCCAAGCGGCACCGTTTCACTTTAAATTCAGCCACGATAGATCTTCAGTTTAGCTCGATTCGCACGTGGCAGCACCGCGTCCTTGGGAGTGCTTTGTAGCCCAGACTCGCTCCTTGGAGACTGCCCTGAAGGGAGTGGTCTTCCTCCTAGGGTCCTGCGAAGCCCTAGAGCTGTATCGCGGTCCAGAGCCCATTGGGGAGAGGACAGGGAAGGTTACTGACCGAGGATCCTGACCATGGGCCCGTCCACAGGCGTTACGGGGACAATAAAAAGTCAAACGGGCTGTGGAACGCTTGCCTAGCACAGACAAGGCGCAACTTTACACACCACCACGAGACACACACACACACACCAAAGTCTGAGGTCGTGGAAGATTCACAGGACGTCCTAAACGTGCTGGGGTACCTTTCCACCAGGTCAGTGGGATCCCCACAGCCAGGATCCCCTTAGGACTAAGTTTAAAATGTAAGGACACAGGGACTGGAACCCCGTCTGTTTGAAGTCAAGTTTTGAGCACCGCATGGTGGTTGCAAGCCTATAATCCCAGGGCTCTGGAGCCAGAGGCTGGATCGCCTTGAGTTCAGGGCTACCCTGGGCTCTAATTGAAAAAAAGAAAAGTTTGGAGGCGTCTGAGGCTGCAAACGAACCTCCACCCTACGCACAGGACAGATACTCCAAAGCGGGCCCTCCCAACGTGGGGCGCGCCGCGGCGCAGCGGGTGACGCGCGGCGGCGGGGCGGGCCGCTCCCGCGGAAGGGCGGGTCCCGCGGCGACGTCAGAGGGGTGGGGGAGGGGAGCGGGCGGCCGCCTCCCCGCCCCCGCGCCCGGCCCGGACGCCCCTCGCTCGCCGGGGCGCGTCGCCGGCTCTCGGCCAGACCCTGGACAGTGCGGGCCGCGTGCGGACCACGCGCGCCCGGGGCAGCGACCGGCGCCCGCGCCGGCTGCTCCCGCAACCAGTCCCCCGCCCTCCCGCCGGCGCGGCGGCGTGCGTCCCGCCGGTCCCCCCGCGGCCCGCCCCGACCCCGCGGCCCCGTCCCCTACCAGCTCGGCGGCGAGCCTGGCCGGCCGTCCGGGATCGCAAAGAGCAGACACTGGGAAGTTTTGGGGGAGGGAGGGGCGGGCCTTAAAGGGACCACGACCTCTTTTCACTGGGGGAGTGGGGGAACCGAGGAGGTTCCGAAGCTGGAACGGAGTGGGAAGAAGGTTGGGCCGCTACGTTCGTCCTGGCTCCGCGTTCCCGCTCACCCTCAGTCCCGCTCTCCACCTTAACCAGGAGAAAAAGTGCCGCAGTTGCTTGGGGTTCACGTGGCAGTTTTCCCCAACTGCTGAGTGTTTTGGAGGAAAATTGTAGACAAGTATGTTACCCAAATGTGTAAGCAAGGCTCAGAGCACTCAAGGTGCCACAGCTGCTAAGTGTTTGGTTTCGAAGCTCTGGCAGGGTGATGTCTGTGTGCTTACCAGAGAGCACTAGCGAATGGTGGAGAACAGCACAGGCTAGACCCCACGGCCGGGTTCAGCTACCCACCGGAGACAGAGAATCTCGAGTTTAAGGACAGCTTGGGCTGTGTATCTAGATCACACAGACATACCAACAGGCCATCTGACTCTCACAGCCTTGTAAAAATCTCCATCTACCCAAATCTGCCGATTCTCTGCCTGCCGAGATCAGAGGAGGGTTGTCTTCGGATTTCCAGGGACTGGAATAACCGACAGCTGTGAACTGGCATGTGGGTGCTGGGAATTGAGCCCCGGCTCCTCTACAAGAGCAACCGGTGCTCTTAACGGCTGAGCCAACTCTCCATCTAACGGCCTTTGACTCCATCTCAGTCCAGTAAACCTCCACACACAGTTTTAATCATGGCTCCTGCGTAATTCCTGAAAGAAACCGGGTGTGTCTCAGAGACTCCTCGTTTTCATTACCAAGGTTATAGCCAAAGAAAGAAGTGATTAAAGTGTGCCGGACAGGTGGAGACCGGAACACTGGAACACGTTGCTGCAAGGCTACCTGGAGCGCCATGGATTCCCCTCTCGTGCTGGGCCACCCTGGCGCAGGAAGGGTTATGAAATGAACTGCTTGCTGCTGGCCTGCTAAATTAGCTAATCCTCGCTTGGGGTACAAGGACAAAGCAAGCTAAGCTAATGAGGTCACTGCTAGATGTGGTCCAACCTTTAAACCCTTCCTCCTAGGCCAGAAATTCAGTGGTGCCAACATCTACCTGTAGTCACAGTTCTAGGGAAACCGAGTACAAGGTCATCCTCTGCTCCTAGTGGATTGGGGACAAACCTGGGCTACGTGAGATCCTATCTTCTCAAGAAACAAGAACATTTTTTTTTTTTTAATCAATGTAATTACAGCCAGCGAGTCTGGCCAGATGGATTAATAAAGCTGCTTTGGTGCACAAGCCAAATGACCTCAATTGATCCCCAGAACCCAGTAAAAGTGGAAGGACAGAACTGACAAAGTTGTCCCCTGCCTGCCACACATGTACCATGGCACTCAACCCCACACACACATCATGTACACACAATAATAAATAAATGTAATAAAATAAAGCCCCTCTTCCAGGGCTGGGGCTATAGCTCAGCAGTAGACAGGGAGAATCCTCCAGGGAGAGGCCAGGAAGCACAGCCCAGAGGCAGAGCTGCTGCCTACCATGTACAGCACAGTAGTTCCATACATAGGACTGCACTAAGTGAATCAATAAATACTTCAGGAGTGGAGAGAGATGGCTTAGCAGATAAGAGCACTCACTGGCCACTTTCCTAGAAGACCCGGGTTCAGCTCCCAACACTTACATGGAGTGTAATCACAATCATCTGTAACTCCAGTTCCAGGGGAGGCTACGCACTCTTCCGGCCTCCTCGGGCACCAACCTGGTATACGTGTCATATGCAGACATTCATGTAGACAAAACGCCCATACATATACAATGATAAAATGTAAAAATATATTAAAATCCCTCTTCCTTCAGCAACGGGCAGAAGAGCTGCAGATTCCACCTTGCTCTCAAGTTTGTCTTCCTGTTAGTTTTGCTTTGCTTGTGTAAGAGCGTCTCATTATGTATGTAGCCATGGCTGACAGAATTCTCTAGGTAGATAGACTGGTTTTGAACTTACTGCCTCTGCCTCCTGAATTCTGGAAGCAAAGCCCTGTGCCACCATGTGAAGCTTCCCTGTTGATTTTTTAAAATTATTGTTATGTATATAGGTATTTTGCCTACTTGTCTGTGTACCGCATAGATGCTTAGTGCCCACAGAAGCCAGAAGAGGGCACTAACTAGGTCCCTGGAGCTGGAGTTAACAGACAGTTGTGAGCTGCCGTAGTGGGTGCTGGGAACCAAACCTGGGTTCTTTGGATGAGCAGCCAGTGCTCTGTTTGTCTGTTTGGTTTGGTTTATTTCATGACAGAATCTCCCTATATACCTCGGGCTGTCCTCGAACTCACAGAGATCCGCCTGGCTCTGCCTCCCCAGTGCTGGGACTAAAGGCGTGCGCCACCGCCGCCCGGCTTGCAGCCAGTGCTCTTAACTTCAAAGTCATCTCTCCAGCTACTTCCCTTTTTGAAATGGTCTCATTTTAGTTTTGGCTACGGTTGATGGCTCAGCCGTTAAAGGCTAGGCTCACAACCAAAATATAGTTTTGGCTGGCCTCGAGTTCTGTAGTTAGACTAGGTTGACCTCAACTCAGAGATCTTCTTGCCTCTGCCTCCCATGTGGATTAAAGCCATGGGCCACCATGCCTAGCTTGCCTGTTTATTTCCACAATGCCTTTGGGTAAAATACCCAGTTGGGCAGTAGACCAGGGCTTTTTATGGTTCTTTTTTATCCCCAAATTTGTCCTTCTTTTTTGTATTTAAAATTTTTCTTTATGTATTTGTTATGTGCTGTGTGTGTGTATGTTGCTGCATGGTTTATGTACAGCACATCTGTACAGCTGCCCTGAGAGTCCAGAAGGTGTTGAACGCCCTGGAACTAGAGTTTCAGATGACTGTGACAAGGTCTTACTGTAGAGCCCTGGCTGGGCCTGACCTCGTGGCAATCTCGACCATGCCTCCTCCACCACTCCTAGCTTGCCTAGGAAAATTTTATTTCTCTAACTCTAGGAAAATAGGTATATAAAATATGTGACATGGCAAGCAGATGCAGGGGCAGGCTGATCTCTGTTCAAGATCCCTGGTTTATATAGTGAATTCCAAGTTGGCCAGGGAGATAGAGAGAGACCCTGTCTCGGAAAACCAAAAAGAAAGGAGAAAAGGAAGGGAGGGAGGGAGGAAGTTGCAGCCAGTGCATGTTCAGAAACTTTATTGTTACCACCTTTCCACCAACCCCACATTCAGTTATGCATCCCCCAATATGAGCTTCATGGGCAGTTCTGCTCTATGCCAGGCACAGCCTTCCCAGCACAGCTAGCTGGGGATATTACAGGTCCCTGCACACCTACTGTCATGGTTAGTATCACCATCTAGACTGGATCTAGAATCTCCCAGGAGACGAACTCCGGCATATATTGAGGGATTATGTTCATCCTAAAGATGGGAGGAGAAAGACCACTGGTCTAAGTTATCATGGCCAAACTAATTAATTCAAGTCAGCTTTTTTATTCATGTACACAGGCTGCCTCTCTCCCTAAGGCGGAGTTTGAGAGATCAGCCTTGGATGTGAGGGAGACAAGGCTTTGATAACTCAGGGGAAAGGGGATTTGGCAAGAAAATAGGTGGGGTTACAGGACTAGAACATCTTAACAAGTTGGCCCTAACAACCTCCAGAAACAAAGACAGGGTTGCTAGGTGGGCGTGACAAGGTAGTCATAACAACAGGTAGTCATAACAAGGTAGTCACAGGGGTTCATATAACCTTTTAAAACAAAGGTAGGGTTGCAAGATGAAGATGGTTATAAACAACTTTTTGAAACAAAGACATGATTGGCATTCCTGAAGCAAGCAGTGTAGAACCATTTGTAGTTAAGGTTACAGGTGGGGCATAGCCCAATCTTTGAGAAACAGAGGTTTTTTAATCATAACTAGGAATGAAGCTAGTTTGTCTTTACTATAAGATGGCTCTTAAGCCCAAGATGGAGGCAGGCTGGTTCTTCAATTACCTAGGTCAGGTTAGCCTCTGGATGTGCCTGGAAGGGATTTTCCAAATTAGGTTAATTAAGGTGGGAAGAATCACTTTAATTTTTGGTGGCACCATTCCATGGACAGGTGTCTCAGACTTTATAAAAAAAAAGAGAAAGTTACTGAACCCAAGCGCTCATGACTCCCTGCTCCCTGATTGGTGATGTGAGGGGACCAGTCAGCCTTCTGCCCGGGCTGCCAGGCCTTCCCCTCCCCATCAAATGATCCCCTCAAACTGTCAGGCAGAAGAAGTCCTTCCTCCTCCTTTTTCTCTTCCTCCTCCTCCTCTTCCTCCTCCTCCTCCTTCTTCTTCTTCTTTTGTTTTTTTGAGACAGGGTTTCTCTATGTAGCTTTGGAGCCTGTCCTGGAACTCACTCTGTAGCTTAGGCTGGCCTTGAACTCACAGACAGAGCTCTGCCTGCCTCTGCCTCCTGAGTGCAGAGATTAAAGGCCTACGCCACCACCGCCCGGCCGTCCTTCCTTCTTTAAATGACTTTTTATCACAGCAATGAGAAAATAACTAACATACCAAATAATTACTTCCTCCCACGTGGAGCCACTTGTTAATTTCTGACCCCTGTCTAGAACCTGGGCTCTTTAGGGACTGGGTGAGCATAGTCATGCATTGTATAAGGACACTGTGTCCCACCACAGTGGATGGCACCTAACACCAGGGCCCCCTAAGATTATATTGCCTGAAATGTCTTGTTGGACCACCCTCCACTACACACTTGCACCCCAAGAACTGAGTGGCTCCTCCATGCCTTCTGGCCACAGTCCTGAGCCACATCCATCCTGCCTTCTTGAAGCTGGACCTGTTGGATAGTTTAGCTACAGCGACACAGAAATGGTGAAATCAGGGGTCCCATCTGTTCTCTTGAACTTCTGCTGCTGTGAGAACGCACCCCAGTAAAGCAACTAGGCGGCAAGAGTTCATTCCACCAGGTCATCGTCCATCACGAGGGACGTCAGAGCAGGAACTCAAGCAGAAACCCTGGAAGACTGCTGCCAGCTGGCTCTCCTGTACAGCCCTGGACCACCTGCCTAGAGAATGGTGCCCTCGTGACAAAATAATCCCCGTGGGTAGTCATGCCCACAGACTGGTCTAATCCGAGCAAGTCCTCAGGTGAGACCACCTTCTCGGGGGACTCTGGGTTGTGTCAAATTGACAGTGAAAGCTATCCAAAATACTGCCAGTTGATGACTGAACCTGATGCAAGGTACCTGCCAGGCAAGTGGACTCCTGCTGAGCCCCTCCCCCACCCCAGGAAGTTCGGCTGTTTGGAAGCTCTCCCAGCCCTGTCCTTTTGAGGTTTTATGGAGGCTGCACAGGCAGGATTGTTAACAGATTGGGTGGGGAAACCCAGAAAAACCTGTTGGTTCAGATTGTCCCGGCCTACCCGGCAGCATTCCTTTCTCCGGGGCAAAAGACAGGATGTGCGGGGACGCTGGGTCCTGTTTAAGTTCTCCTAGGGAGAATCTACTCCAAACGCTCAGGGAATAAGGAAAACATCCTTTAATAGTCCCAAACCAGACACAAGTGGACATTAGTGAGGGATTACGTAAGATTTAGGCTTTAACATTCCACATACACCACTGTTCATCTGTACACATCCTTACGGTCTCAGCCCCAAGTTACGCCAAACAATTAAACAGGGGCAGGAGACTGTAAACACTGCCATTTTCAGCAATTGGGAAATTTACACAGCAAAGTTATAGTCACAGTTACTGTCAAAATATACCAGTATCGTTCTTTTTGGGTTGGCTAATATTACCCTGGGCCATCCTGCCTACCTGGCAGAATCGTTACCTCATCCTGATAAGAGAACAGGACTTAATGGCAGACTAGAACTCAATGGTGGCTGCTGGCCAGTGCCACCCCTTTGAACTGCCAGGTAGAGGTGTGTTCTTTGATATGGGAATGGAGCCTAATAGGCGGCAATCTTGGTGGACAAATCTCAACAGAAACATTTTCTCAGCAAGCCTAAACTGCAATTATGTTCGAGGTATGACATTTTCCCTACAGTTTGACAAGTCTGATCAGCCCTCTCCTTATCTCCGAGCCATATTAGGGGCAGCACTGCTTGCTGTAAGTGAATCCTACCCCGTGCGACTTAGAATTTCCTAAGCAAGTCTATTGGTGAATCCTTTGTAACCTCAATTTATTACTCTCAGTTCCGCCTGATCACCCTGACCTACTACCAGGAAGTAGGTCAGGGTCATGATTCAGGAATTGTGACAAAAACATAAACATGCACATTCATATTTGCTGTGTTTTGTTTGCTTTTATTGAGTTAGAGTTTTACTATTGAACCCCAAACTGGCCCCTGCCTCAGCCTTTCAAGGTCTGGGATTACAGGTTTGTACCATGATGACTGTTTACATTGTGCGTCTCTCTCTCTCTGGTACACATCAGTGTGCACATGTGTATGCTGTGCAGGTTCACATTGGCTTCCATCATGTGGGCTCCAGGCTTCACACGCAAGTCAGTCATGGCAGCAGAGACCTTTACCCACTGGTTTTTAGTAGTACCACATTTAATTAATTATTTTTTGTGAGAATGTTTTGCTTCCATGTATAAATGTGTACCACGTGTGTGCCTGGTGCCCATGGAGATCAGAAGAGGGTGTAAGATTCCCTGGAACTAAAGTTACAGGAGGTTGTAAGCTGCTATGTGGGTGCTGGGAACTGAACTCAGGTCCTTTGCAAGAGTAGCAGAATTGAGCCATCTCTCTAATTTCCTCGTTTTTGTTTGTTTGTTTTGTTTTGTTTGTTTTTTGTTTGTTTTGGGTTTTGTTTGTTTGTTTGTTTTTTGAGACAGGGTTTCTCTGTGTAGCTTTGGAGCCTGTCCTGGAACTCACTTGGTAGCCCAGGCTGGCCTCGAACTCACAAAGATCCGCCTGGCTCTGCCTCCCGAGTGCTGGGATTAAAGGCGTGTGCCGCCGCTGCCGCCGCCGCCGCCACCACCACCCTGTGCATCTTTAGAAGTTTTAAATATTGATGTCATGGTGGTTTGATGAGAAACGCCCTCTGACAGAAGAATTCCCACATAGCTACGCCTGGTCTGACTCTGGCGTGTTGCACCTAGCTTTGATCTGCCTTTTGTGATTGTGATTGTTACCCCCACCCCATCTACCTACCTTCTGTTTGAAGTCTTTTTTTTTTTTTTTTTTTAAGATTTATTTATTTATTATGTATAGTGTTGTCTGCATGTATCCCTGCAGGCCAGAAGAGGGCACCAGATCTCATTACAGATGGTTGTGAGCCACCACGTGGTTACTGGGAATTGAACTCAGGACCTCTGGAAGAGCAGCCAGTGCTCTCAACCTCTGAGCCATCTCTCCAGCCTCCCTGTTTGAAGTCCTTACCTGAGAGTTTTCCTGGGGGATCAAAGCCTGTGCAAAGGTAGTAACAACAACCCAGAAAACTGTGGTATTATTACTGAGAATCTGCATTTGGCATTGTCTCTCTGGGGGACTTAGATCAAAGACTTTGGTATAAGGAATTGACTTATTAAAGGTGTGATGTGTATAACAATCAAGGGGCCTTTTGCTCTGCAAAAGTTCATCCTTGAGGTACTGCTGTACTTCTCTCCACAGACCCACATGAACCTGCACCTACACCTGGTATGCTCAGGTATTTGAACACTTGGCTCCTGGCTGGTGGCACTGTTTGGGAAGGTTCTGGACCCTTCAGAAGGCAGAGCCTTGTTGGGGAGGACTTGAGGCCTTACAGCCTGACTTCCAGTTCTCTGCGCCTTCTGTGGGGTTAGAAGATGTGATCTCCCAGCTTCCTTCTCTGGCTGCCTGATGCCATGCTTCCCCCACCGCTCTGGACTCATCTAGAACCTTCAACCAAAATCAGTTCTTGCTTCCTCACATCACTTTTGGTCATGGTGTGTTATCACAACAATCAGTAAGGAATCCAGGTGTAGTCCAGTTGATTTTTCTTTGGCTGCCTTTTCTTCTGCTACCATTTCATACATCATTGTCCAATCTGTCTGCATGAAGATGTTCTCAGTTTTGTGTAAAACCTGAGAACCACACATTTCCCACTCCCACACAATTCACACACTTCTGACACAAGATATGTGGAGGCTTCCCACACATACATCAAGAAATTCCACAGCCAATAAAGATGGGTGTCCTATAATTTAACTCCATCCTGACATTACCTGGAGATAGCCTCAGATCCCACAGGTAGTGGGCTTGGTTCTGAGGATAGCGCCCAGCTCTGCTGCCTTAGGGCTAGCCTTGAGTTTCAGGTTATAAACACTACTTCTGGCCAACGGGCTTTCCGATTCCTGTGGGCTCTCCCTGGTGTTAATTGATTAGTTCAGGAGTTCACATAACTCAGGGAAACACACAAATATGTTTATCAACTTAGTATGTACATTCCCTAATTTATGATAGTTTCACTTACATTTTAAAAATAGTTAAAACTTTTATGTGTATGGATAGTTTGCCTGCATGTACCACATGTGTGCCTGATACTCGTGGAGCCAGAAGAGGGTCTTAGATCCACTAGCACTGGAGTTACAGAGGTTTGGGGGCTGCATGTAGGTGCTGGGAACTGAATCCTGGTTCTCTGGAAGAGCAGTCAGGACTCTTAACTGCTGACTGCTGAGACATCCCCCAGTCTTCACTTAACATTGTGTGTGTGTGTGTGTATGTGTGTGTGTGTGTGTTTTGCTGGTGATAAAACCTAGAGCCTCAAGCAAGCAAGACAAACAGGCCAAGCCATAGCTCCACAATGGTGAATGCTTAGGGAAGCATTGTTGTGCTGAGCCACACCCGCAGCCCTTCACTGGGAACTCTAGGTAAGAACACTATTACTGAGTCCAGCAGAGTCTCAGGTGTCCCAGGCTGGCCTCAATCTCCTGGTCCTCCTGCTTCTCCCAAGTGGTGGGATTACAGGCCTGCACCACTATTCCCAGGAAATAAACTCTTTATAAAAGGTTTATTTATTTATTATGTATACAGTATACTGACTGCATGTGTCCTTGCACACCAGAAGAGGGTGCCAGATCTCATTACAGATGGTTGGGAGCCACCATGTGGTTGCTGGGAATTGAACTCAGGACCTCTGGAAGAGTAGTCAGTGCTTTTAACTGCTGAGGCATCTCTCCAGCGTCCCCCCAGGAAATGCATTTTAAAGATGTATTATTACCATTATCACCTTGGTGTCTTAAGATAGTAGTAATTTATTTGCTCATAGTTCTGGGGGTCAGAGTTCTGACATCACTATCTCAGCCAGAAACCAGGGCGTCATCAAGGCTACATGACTTCTGGAGTTCTAAGGGGAAGACGCCTGTGCTGGAGTTGCACAAGCTTGTTCCTGGTGGCGGTGCACGCCTGTAATCCCAGCACTTGGGAGCAGAGGCAGGCGGATCTCTGTGAGTTGAGGATAGCCTGGTCTACAGAGTGAGTTTCAGGTCAGCCAGGGCTACACAGAGAAACTCTGTCTTGAAAAAAACAAAACAAAGCAAGAAACTATAATAATAATAATAATAGTAATGGCTGCACAAACACTTTTGTCAAATAAGGTAACATTGATGGGTCACAGAGATCAGGGTTTTCAAGGCTATCCCATTGTTTCCTGAACTCGACTATATTTCAGTACCACTGTCCTGAACATCTAATATGTTTCAATGCCACAGTGTCCTCATGGTCTTGGCCTGAAGTAATCCTCCCACCCCATTCTCCAGAGTAGCTGAGGGCATAGGCTCATGACACTCCCCATACCTCTGCCACCCTTTTAACTACTTAGGGCACAGAAGAATCCAGAATAAGCTCCCGCCTCAGGTCCAGACACGCTACCTACCATTTTTATAAAGTTCTCTTGACCTGGTGTCATAGATGTAGACATCTTTGGGGGACCGTGCCTTTATTCCACCTGCCCCAAAGGGGTTCAGGTGAGAGGATTGTAGTTTTAGCACTGTTGGGGGCGTTGTGTTTGCTGGAGAGAGCCTCCGTGAGGCAGACCAGAGGAGGAAGGAAGGGAAGGAGGGCTGCTATGGCTGTTAGGGAAGGGTTCGTCGGAAGTAGGAACAGCCAGGGCAATAAGCCCACCGCTTTTCCTGCCCCACCCTCCGGCTGTCCCAGATATATCCAGCATCTGGTTAGCAGAGAAGTGAGCCAAAAGCCCAGAAGGACTCCATCACTGGCCCTCTACTGCCCATGGCTCCTCAAAGGGCAGGTCGGCCTGTGGGGAGAGATGGGAACTGTGTCAGAGGGGCAACAGATCCCACCTTCTCTTTGACCTGGATCCCGCACAGGTGGTCACCTGGGCTGTGGGCACGGCTTGCTGGTGCAGTGTCCGCCTGCGGTGCCACTGGCGCAGGGAGGCCCGGGCCTCTGAGCTGAGCCCCTGGGGTGCACGGCCAGAATCCGGCTGGTAGTGAGCAATGTGGTAAAGAGCCCCAAACCACGTGGTAAGATAATAGCCAGCTGGGAGAGAGAAGGGGAGATCATCATGGCCCTCTGGGCTTCTCTGAATGCCCACCTCCCCTTCTGAGGCACAGGAAGATGGGGCTCGCCGAGGGTGCCCCCTTTTCAGTGTCTGGGCATACTGGAGGTGGGAGCTCACCTTCTCCCCGCAGCTCCTCTGGATCCAAGAGCTCCATTAGAAACTCCACATCCAGCTGCGTCTCCCCTATGTGTGGACTCCAGATCAGCTCCTCAGTCAGGGCGGGCAAAAAGGCATCGGCCCCTAGGGGCTCTAAGGAAGTCCGGGGACAGGTCGTGAGCTTGGTAGGGGTGCGCGCACACACCTTCCTTCGGGTCCCCATGAGTGGGCACTTGCCACCACAATGGGCTACCCTTCCCTTGGCTATGGGTACCCACCATTAAACCACTCTACCTCCAGAGGTTCTTTACCTTGATTCTCGCCACCGGCCAGACCCGCGTAGACGTCGCTGCATACCTCCAGCAGCAGCGCCACCTTGCGGCGCGGGACGCACGCGGCGTGCAGGTGCGCGAGGCGCGCGTGGATGCGGCTCCGCAAGGCTGGGGCAGGGTTCTGTCCCTCCGGCCCCGCCCCCGCCCTCAAGACTATCTGGCGCCGGCGCAGTAGCCGCAGTTCCTGGGCTCTGAGCGTTCGGAGTTTGGTCCACAGAGCCGGCTTCAGGGGCTCCAGAACTGCCCGACACAGGGCCACTTCCACAGCGGAGCCTGTGGGGTGTGTGGCAAGGGAGGACAATGCCATCGTGACCCACCCTGATCCCTACTCACCCCGTCTCCTGCTCCAGGCCACCTACAAGTGTAGATGGGAGTAGGGGCGTGGGGGTGTGAACACTCCAAGGATGGGAGAGTCTAGCCGGCAATGCGTGTGTTAAGTGGGGCTACGATGCAGTAGTTCTATGAAGTAAGGGTGTGCTTGCCCATGGGGAATGAGAAGTTGGATATGAACACATACTGGACGGAGTCATGGCATCCCCAAACCCTTGTTCCCCTTCAGTTCTCATTACCAAGATCTTCGTCCGGAGGGACCCTAGGTTCTCTGTTCCCAAAGACAGCTCTGACATCGGGGTCCTTTGCCAGGTAATTCTGGAGATCAGTGAGGAGCTGGCGCACATCCTGAAGCAGCTCCGTGGCCGGATCCCCGGGCCTGTAGGGATTTCCAGAATTTGAGGTGAGGCGTGCCCGAAGGCATCGGCACTGCCTGGCTACATAGCTGCTCCGGGCCCTGGCCAGAGCACGGATGTGGTCAGTGAGCAGGTCCTCACGGCCTTCCTCTTCATCTTTGTACATGTCACTGCTCAATTCCTCCTTCTCTTCCACCACACTAACTAGAGCAGGCCTAGGAAAGGACACTTCTGCTCCAGGACGGGACACTGCCAGCTCAAGGTGCTGAGTGTCTGGTCCAGGGTGATGCACTTCCGGCTCCAGTGGGTCTTCCACCCAGGAGACCCGATGTGGGGTGGGCTTCCTAGGGGCTAAATGTGAGAAGTAGGTTGGGTCTCTTGTTACAGCGGCATCCATTCCCTCCTCCTCCCTCAGGGTACCCACAACTAACCTGGATTGTATTTCTGGTCAGTCTCTGGCTCTGTTTGCTGTGGAGCTTGCTCTGTCCCCCAGCCTCCATGCGTCTCCAGATACAGCTGGTTCACTACAGACAGCACCCTCCCTGAGGTGTGGACCTGGATGCAGCCAAGTCGCAGAGGATCTGAGAGCCAGCAGAGGAGACAAGGTGTCCCAGGTGTGCAGGGGGCAACCAGGAGGCTTCATCGCCAGCCTTGTGCACTCAGGACCAAGAATGCGGTCCCAGCTCACAGGTCCTCGAGCTCTATCAGGACCCGGAGATGGTCTCATCCCTACTGCCACAGCTGCTATTGGTTCTTCTTTTTCCTCCTCCTCCTCCTCCTCCTCCTCCTCCTCCTCTTCCTCCTCCTCCTCCATCATCTTCTTATTTTCCAGACAGGTTTCCCTGTGTAGCCCTGGTTGCCTTGGAACTTGCTCTGTAGATCAGGCTGGCCTCGAACTCACAGAGACCCACCTGCCTCCGCTTCCCAAGCTCTGGGATTAAAAGCATGCACCCACCACTGCCTAGCACACCACAGCTTCTTTTCATACTTGCCCCAAGCCCAGCCTCACCTTCTCTTAAACCCAGTTATCTGGTCCTAATTTAGATCCAGTCTCTCTGGACCAAGGAGACCAGCAAGTTGACCTCTCCCTCCTCTGGAGCAGTGTTCCTCACCTGTGTCCTTGTCTCCTGGCCCTACAGGTGGAGTGGGCAAGAGCAGTGTCCTTGGCAAAATGTCCCTGAGGATAAAGGAAGACCTCAGTATGGATGGGGTATATCAGGGAAGGGTCCCCATGCCACTAGGCCAGGGCACCTGTACCTGCTGGCTGACAGGAAGGCCAGGAGGTGGGGAAAGTCTGGCATGCAGAGGTTGGAGGACTCCAGGGACACACCTGGTAAGAGATGAGAAAGCAAAGTTCAGGATGGCCACTGGCCTCCTCCACCCTACCCTGTGGCCCAGCCCCCCCCCCTTGGCATGGACTCTATTCTTATATTCCTCCCTCAGAGAAGAAAAGGTTTCTACCCCTGGGAGCTGACATCATCTCCTTTCCTGATGACATCCCAGCTCTGACACAAATGGAAGTCATCAAAAATGTCTTCACTAGTTTTTGTTTTGTTGGAGAAGGGTCTCACTGTATGTAGCCTTGGCTGGCTTGGGACTCACTATATAGACCAGGTTGGCCTCAAAACTCGTAGCAATGTTTCTGCCTGAGATAATAGTCCTGAGCCACCATGCCAGGCTTACATTTCTCAATTTTGTTTTTTATTTTATTTTATTATTTTATTTTATTTTATTATTTTTAGACAGGGTCTTGCTATGTAACCCAAGCCATTTTTGACCTTGATATGTAGCCCAAGCTAGACTTGAACTTTTTTTTTTTTTTAATTTAAACTTCTGCCTGGTAGCGATGGCACACTCCTTAGATCCCAGGAGGGAGGCAGAGCCAGGCAGATCTCTGTGAGTTCAAGGCCAGCCTGGTCTACAGAGCAAGATCCAGTACAGGCATCAAAAGTACATGGAGAAACCCTGTCTCAAAAAAAAAAAAACAAAAAAAGCCGGGCGGTAGTGATGCACACCTTTAATCCCAGCACTTGGGAGGCAGAGGCAGGTGGATCTCTGTGAGTTTGAGGCCAGCCTGGGCTACCAAGTGAGTTCCAGGACAGGCATAAAAGCTACACTGAGAAACCCTGTCTCAAAAAACCAAAAAAGAAAAAAAAAAGAAAGAAAGAAAAAGAGGGGACTGGAGAGATGGCTCAGAGGTTAAGAGCACTGACTGCTCTTTCAGAGGTCCTGAGTTCAATTCCCAGTAACCATCTGTAGTTAAGTAAGATCTGGTGCCCTCTTATGGCCTGCCTACATGCATGCAGGTATAACACTTGTATACATAATAAATCTTTTTAAAAAAAGAAAAAGAAAACGAAAATTTTAATTTCTATTTTAAAATTTATTTCTATGTGTGGGTGTTTTGCATGCACGTGTACTACATGCCTGCAGTGCCCACAGAGGCCAGAAGAGGGCATTGGATTCCTGGGACTGGAGTTACAGGTGGGTTTGAACTGGAAGAGCAGCCAGTCCTCTTAACCAGGACCCATCTTTCCAGCCCCAGACTTTGCATTCTTGATACCTTTTTATGGAGGCTCTCATGGCTGCAGCCTGGGTCAACCAAGCACTCATGGAGGAAGAAGAAGAGCAACACACTGTGGCTGGGTTAGCAGGAGCCGAGAAGAGAGCCCCAGCTCTGAGCAGAGAGGGAGGGAGGGCCAGAAGCATGTGAGAGCAAGCTGGATCACAAGGCACTGGGGCTCATGGTGACCACCTAACTCTGTATCTGAGGATGTTACCAAGCCTCTCCAGGGTTTGGGGAAGGGATGGACAACATGCAGTCTATGTGTGAGAACACCTGTTGGCTGTTCCTGTAAGGAAAGGGTACCCACAAAGGCCCCTGAGAAGAGGCTGCTGCAGTGGTCTTGGCAAGAAGGAATGGGCCAGCATCAGGGCCACCTGATGGATGCAGGTGATATTGGGGAGAGTCAAGAGATATTGGGGGATCAAAGCTGAGAGTTCTTGATCCATTTGCAGTGTGGACTGGAAACCTAGGAATAGGTACCTCACCTCCAGCAAACTTGTGAATTGGGTAGGTGTTGACGTCTCCTGATGAAGGCCCTGTCTTCAGCATCAGGACCTGGCTAGGATCTTGTCCTATGACCAGGAAGCTCTGGGGGCGGGGGGAAGACGAGGGCAAGAATCAGCTTGATGCAGGTATGTGCAATATTTCTTTTTGCCTGCTTGGGGCCACTTCCCTTTAAACCAGTGGTTCTCAGCCTTCCTAACGCTGCCACCCTTTAATATAGTTCCTCACGTAGTGACCCCAACCATAAAATTATCTTTGTTGCTGCTTCATAACTGTAATTTTGCTACTGTTATGAACTGTGAATATCCAATACACAGGATATCTGATATGGGTCCTCCTGAAGGGGACATGACCCACATGTTGAGAACCATTGACTGCTTTAGGGAAACCTTCTCTCTACTCCTAGTTCCTGCGGATGGGCCCCTAGGGGTGGGGCCTGATCTAGAATAGCCAATAGGATGATGGGCTACTGTCTGACCACTGTTTGGTTCAAGGATGGGCAACTGCCTAAGCATGACTCTCTCTCTCTCTCTCTCTCTCTCTCTCTCTCTCTCTCTCTCCCCTCCCCTCCCCTCCCCTCCCCTCCTCTCCTCTCTCTCCTCTCCTCTCCTCCCCTCTCCTCTCCTCTCCTCCCCTCCTCCCCTCCCCTCTCCTCTCCTCCCCTCTCCTCCCCTCTCCTCCCCTCTCCTCTCCTCTCCTCTCCCTCCCTCTCCTCCCTCTCCTCTCCTCTCCTCTCCTCCCCTCCCCCCCTCTCCTCCCCTCCCTCTCCTCCCTCCCCTCTCCTCTCCTCCCTCTCCTCCCCTCTCCTCCCCTCTCCTCTCCTCTCCTCCCCTCTCCTCCCCCTCCTCCTCTCCTCCCCTCCCCTCTCCTCTCCTCTCCTCCCCTCTCCTCCCCTCTCCTCTCCTCTCCTCCCCTCTCCTCTCCTCTCCTCCCCTCTCCTCTCCTCTCTCTCCTCTCTCCCCTCTCCTCTGTCTCCTCTCCTCTCCTCTCTCTCCTCTCCTCCCCTCCTCTCCTCTCTCCCCTCTCTCTCCCCTCCTCTCCCCTCCCCTCCTCTCCTGCTCACTCAGAATTGAACCCAGGTTCTTTGCTGAGCTACATCCCCAGTAGTGCTTTCTTTTCTTCCCTTTTTTCTCCAAAAGGGTCTCACTACATAGCCCAGGTTAGCCTCAAACTCAACCCCCCTCCTTCAGTCTCCCAAATACTGGGATTACAGGCTTATCCCACACACTTAGCTCGAGGGAATTCTTTGGAAAAAGTGGGGAATTCTTGTGGGGGGGGGTTGCTTAAATCCAGGGACATTTGCTCACTATGCAAGAATGCTTAGGGCCACTGAGCCACGCCCTGATTCCAAACATCTTTTCCCGGGTTTCTGAAGCTGGTAGAACACTGACAGTCATCTTTACCATTACAGTGAGTGGGCAGCTGTGGTCTGCCACACCCTGTTAGCTGTCCTTTCCAAGTTGATCCTGTATTCCCGGAAGAATTTATTTAGTTAGTTATATATTGACAGGACTCAATGTAGTTCAGGCTGGCTTTGAACTCACCAAGTAGCCAAAACTAGCTTTGAACTCCTGATCCTCCTGCATCAGACTTCTTAATGGTAAGATGACAGGCACGTGCCACCAGGCACAACCCTGTGGAATGTCTTGTTTAAGGCATTAATATTCTGAGCTATAGGAAATAATGATGATGGACATCTGGGCTTGGTGGTGCATACTTGTAATCGCAGCACTCTGGAGGCTGAGGCAGGAGGATGGTGGGTTCAAGAGTAACCTGGTTACATAGTGACATAGAGGTGCTCAGTGCTGGCTTGGCTGTACTATATAACTCCCAGGTGATCTTTTTTTTTTTTTTTTTTTTTTGAAGATTTATTTATTTATTATGTATACAGTTTTCTGCCTGCATGTATGCCTGCATGCCAGAAGAGGGCCCCGGATCTCATTATAGATAGTAAGAGAGCACAGGATCTCTTGTGGATCATTGGCTCAGGTAAGATCTCTGAGCCAGATATAATAGAATTAAATTATTAGCCCTTGCCCTAGCTGGAGGAGCCTCGAGTCTTGTCTTCCTCCATGCCAGAGGCCAGAGCATGGCTCACTGGTGCCTGGCAACATGAGGATTGTCCAGCCGGGACCTGGCTAGGATCTTGTCCTATGACCAGGAGACCCTGGAGAGGAGGGTGAGGACAAGAATCAGCTTGATGCAGGTAGTGAGCCACCACGTGGGTGCTGGGGATTGAACTGGGTCCTCTGGAAGAGCAGCCGGTGCTCTTTACCTCTCAGCCATCTCTCCCTCCAGCCCCCTCCCAGGTGATCTTTTAAAGCTTGGGTGCCCAGCCCTTGCCATGTGTTCTGCGTCAGGTCAAAGGCACAAAAGCACCTGGCACCTCTCCTCTTCCTGCCTGGGATGCACACAGTGTGGACCTGGGCCACACCCCAGGGAAGACAAGGGAAGCTCAGAGAGATGCAAACAGCCAGCCCTGATGTCACTGGGCTGCAAAACTCCAGCTGCCAGGTGCCTTGCTGTTGGAAAGACAAACAGCTGTTTGTTGATGCCTATAGGAACAGGCCAGGAGATTAAACTCAGTTGGTAGAGTACCTTCCCTGAATGCATGAAGCACTGGGTTAAATCCCCAGCACTGCATACTGCATATGCTGGGTGTGGTTTCTCTCTTTTACACACACACACACACACACACACACACACACACACACACACACCTGTAATGTTAGTATTCAGGAGATGGGAAGTCAAGAGGTTCAGAAATTCAAGGTCAGCTAGTGCTACATAGTGAGTTGGGGACCAGCTTGGGCTACATAAACCTTTTCCTAAGTTTTGGGCTAGCCCAGTTTGCATTGTGTCAGTCTCCTACCTGACACAAGTTGACAATAGGAATGGTCAGAAGTGACCCCCAGCCGAGAGTACTCACCCCCAGTGGCCACAGCTCCAAAAAGGCCTTGGCATGCTGAGCATCCAGCTCTGGGACCTGCCACACCCTCTGTGTCCTCTGCAGTCGAAGAAGTGGCTCTGGATTACTGAGGACCCCAAGTGAGTTCTTGCCTGCTCCATCTGTTAGTGGCCAAGCCAACCTGGAATGTACAGGTTCCAGGAGGTCAAGGGTCATAGTAGAATCTGGCCATTGATGTTGGGTCCAAGAAGCAGGGATAGCCCAGGGACCAAAGGTCAGAGATGGAGCTGGGGCCATTGGGTAGCCTTACCTGTCCCCTTCAGTAGGGGCTGCAGACACCATGTCCTCCAGCTGGACAATCCTCATGTTGCCAGGCACCAGTGAGCCATGCTCTGGCCTCTGGCATGGAGGAAGACTCGAGGCTGCTCCAGCTAGGGCAAGGGCTAATAATTTAATTCTATTATATCTGGCTCAGAGATCTTGCCTGATTAGAATGGACCTCAGCGGTCCCCAGCTATGCCAAGAGCCGTTCTTTGTTTTGGTTTTCAAGACAGGGTTTCTTTGTGTTCTCTGTGTAGCCCTGGCTGTCCTCGAACTAGCCCTGTAGACCAGGCTGGCCCCAAACTCATGGAAATCTTTCTACTTCAAGCTCTGAGATTATAGGCCTGAGCCACTCTGCCTGGCTGGGGTGGCCATGCAATGCAATGCAATGCAATTCTTTTTTTTTTTTTTTTTTCTCTGAGACAGGGTTTCTCTGTGTAGCTTTGCACCTTTCCTGGAACTTGCTTTGTAGACCAGGCTGGTCTTGAACTCACAGAGATCCACCTGCCTCTGCCTCCCGAGTGCTGGGATTAAAGGCATGCGCCACTGCCGCAATGTAATTCTTTAGTTGCTGGGTGGCAGGCAACTCTGGGGACCCAGGAGAAAGGCCCGTGTATCTCGGGGTGGAGGGCAGCATTCTCAACAGGAACTTGCAGAACAGAAAGGGGTATTCCAAGATCTTCACAGAGGTATTTGCAACCATACAAGTGCATGCGAGCTGGATAACCGCCACACTTAAACCCAGAGCCTTGAGAAGTTCTTGGCTCACCACAGAGTACTCTATCCAGATGCAATGTGATACACACTTCCTCCTTTCCCAGCCTTCAGAGGAGCCCTAGCAGACCCTCTCCCACACTCAGTTTTTGGTTGTGTGTTTTTTGTTTTTGTTTTTTCTTTTTTAGAAACAGGGTTTCACTATGCAGCCCTGGCTGTCTCTATGTAGCCCAGGCTGGCCTCAGACTCACAGAGATCCACCCGCATCTGCCTCCCGAGTGCTGGGATTAGAGGCTTGCACCACCATACCCAACCTTGATACGGAAAAAAAGAAAAAAAAAAAAAATCAGGGGACTGGAGAGATGGCACAGTGGTTAAGAGCACTGGCTGCTATTCCAGAGGATCCAGGTTCAATTCCCAGCGCCCACACAGCAGCTCACAGCTGTCTGTAACTCCAGTTCCAGGAAATTTGATACCTTCACACCAATGCACATAAAATAAAATTAAACAAATTATTTTAAAAAGTAAAACATGCTTGGCTTTCTAAAAAATTAATTCTAAACATATAGAAAAGTTAAAAGAATATTCTAGAGCCTGCCATATGCCCAATATCTGGCTTCTCCTGAGAAAATCTTGCTCTTATTCACCTCACATCTGAGCTATCCACTTCTCTGTCAAACCTTAACTTTTTGTTTTTCAAGATGGCTTCTCTATGTAGCCCTGGATGTCCTAGAACTCACTCTGTAGACCATCAGGATGCCCTTGAACTCACAGAGATTTGTCTGCCTCTGCTTCCCAAATGCTGGGGTTAAAGGTGTGTGCCACCATTGCCTGGCTCAACCTTAATTTTTCTTTCTTCTTTTTGATACAGGTCCTCATGTAGCCCAGGCTTGTCTCATACTTGTTGTGTATTGTAGTAGAGTAGATCTTCCCCACCTCCCCTTCCCATGTTCTGGGATCACAGGCATGTGCCAACTATACCCAAGAAGGGGACCCTATAAGGGATTCTCAACCCAGGGTGAGCCCTTTTGAATATTTTCTCCCACAGCAGTCTCAGGAGTAGGGAGGGTCTCTGGAGAGAGACCATTCATCCATCTATCTTTCCATCATCCATCCATCTCCATCCCCCCATCTTTCCATCTGAATTATTCAGCCTGGGCCCAGCATTAGGTGACTGGCCTGGGAGGAAGTGGGCTAGCCCTTTTGTGAAGGTTCCATTTCTGATAGGGTGTTGTATGCAAGCCAGATAATTAACAGCTATATAAATCAATTAGCTGCTGACTGGCAGCTTCAGGGGGCAGGTGTCAGGGGCAGGCACACCTCAGGGATATAAGCAGGGAAGAGGGGTAGAGGGGGAGGCGGGTGCTCCTCCCTCAGGACTCTTGGGAGGAGATCCAGATATGGCTGGTGCTGGGCAAGGTTGGATGGAGGCAGCTGTGGGTGCAGAAGCCAGATGCTAGGTCCCTGGGGGCCCTACCTGTTCCGAGGGGAGCCGAGCAGCAGGAAGCGAAAGTGTTCTCTGGAGAGGAAGCCTGCATGCAGGGGAAGAGGCGGGGCTGGGGGCATCTGAAATCACCTTCCTCTCTCTTTCCGGGGATCAGCCTTAAGGGCTCCTCTTTTGGAGGAGTGGACCTCTGACAGGCTGAAGGGTCACCAAGCCACCCTCTCCAGGGGGCATCCTCTTGGCGCTCCCCACTACCACTCCTAAGATCCTGGAGCCATAGGTCATCGGCTGCTGTCTTTATGGTCCCCCCCCCCCCCCCCCCCGCCCCATGCCGCAGGTACCCACTAAAAGAAGGAGAGGCCACACAGCTCAAGGTTAGTTGCTTTGTTTTGGTTTTTAATTTGTTTCCAATAAGCAAGTCTCCTGCTCATCCCCCACTGGCTGGCAAGAGGGTCCCTTGGAAAGGGAGGCCAGCATCCACTTTGTCCGTTGGAGGCAGAGAATTGGCAGGGGGGGGGGGGGCTTCAGGCTTGGAGATCTCACAGACTCTAACCCCTGGGTGAAGTTCTACATCACCACAGAAGTGCAGCCCTTCTGTGGGGTAGGTTAATTTGATTCGGCCATGGCCCCCCTGAGAACAATAGAGAAATGCCTTGTTCTGGCACAGTTAGCAGTCTGGGGGTAAGATGTCTGGCAGTTGTTAGAAGTTAGGGAGGTCGCTTCTTGCCCTCGGTGGTTAGAGGCTGTGGGCTCTTAGGGAAGGGCCATGCAGCCCTTAGCCCTCAGGTATATTAGAACTTTCTGGGATTGAATCTGGGACCCTGGTTTGAAGAAAGTGGTTAAGAGAATGAAGGATCCACTGAGCCACACAGCAGCTCATGTTAGAGGGGCCAGTGCTGACTGGGGCTCCACTGTCCTGCTCCGGAGGTAGCGGTCAGGGGCGCTTCTCTTCCTCTCCCGTCCTGGCTGCCTCCTTGGCTGGAGGTGGGGACTTTCTAGAGGAGGCACTAGTGCTGGGGTTCGGGGCCTGTGACCCTGACTGAGCATCTATGCTGGCATGCTCCCTCCGGACAAGGTCTTCCAGCTCCTTCTGCAGGGGGCAAAGTTCATAGAAGTCAGAGGTTACCATACATCCTATAGGGCTGGGCTCAGGGTGGGCTGGAGTGGCCTAGCTCCTCACCTTCCATCCGAGGAGGTCAGCAAGGGCCAGGCAGCCTTGGTCACAGTCACCTAGCCAGGCCACATCCCTGCAGTGTGAGCAGGAGTTAGAGAACAGGCTGAGGCCTGGCCAGGCTTCTGTCTTCTCTCCCACCTCAGCTTGCCCTTCCCAAGCTCCTTCCGCCCCTCCCCCCAGGCCCAGACCTCACCTGTAAGCTTTCTTGGAGTCAAAATCCATGCCGCCTCCCAAGCCCATCATCATACCCAGGAAGGGATCTGTCTGTGGGGGGGAGAAGAGCTAAGAACACAGGGTCCTGGAGCCACCAGACCTGGCTTGTGTTTGTTTTCCAGTTCCTCTGTGCAGCCCTGCCTGTCCTGAACTCGCTCTGTAGACCAGGCTGGCCTTGAACTCACAGAGATCTGCCTGGCTCTGCCTCCCGAGTGCTGGGATTAAAGGCATGTACCACCACAGTCTGGCTTATTTTTATTTCTTAAGTGTATGTAGTAAGTATGTGTCTCTGTGTATGTGGGTGTGAGATCCCCAGGAGCTGGAGTTAGAGGTAGTTGTGAGCCTCCCAATATGGGTGCTGGGAGCTGCACTTGGGTTTCTGGAAGAACAGAAAGTGAGTGTTCTTAACCACTGAACCATCTCTCCCATCCAAAACCGTTATTTTTTTTTCTGACAGTGCTGAGGCTTGAACCCAGGGCTCTGTGTATGCTAGGCATGTTCTTTTTGAGACAAGGTTTGGCAATTGGCCTGGAACTCGAAATTGGTGAGTCCAGTAAGGCCCAGGTGTCCCCCAGTCTTTGCCTCTCCAGTATGGGATTGCAAATGCATGCCACATGCATTCTTGTGTTATTTCACATGTCCTGTCCTCCATGTCTCCTGTCAGCTGAGATTTGTCACAGACGTGTAATCAGAGTCTGTCTGGGAGGGTGCTGTCATTTTACTTGAGCTCTCCCCGAGCCTTCCATCCACAGCCCCCTCCACCACCCTCTTTTAGTATTGGCAGCAGTAGCTGGTGAGATGGGACACGGTGATATTTCAACTCCTAAGCAGCTGCCGGGCGGTGGTGGCGCACGCCTTTAATCCCAGAACTCAGGAGGCAGAGGCAGGCGGATCTCTGAATTTCAGGCCAGCCTGGTTGGGGTTGGGGATTTAGCTCAGTGGTGGAGCGCTTGCCCAGCAAGTGCAAGGCCCTGGGTTCGATCCTCAGCTCTGGCAAAACAAACAAACAAGAACAAAAACCCCACAAACAGCAACAACAACAATAACAACAAAAAGATCCTCCAAATAACATAGTCAGGTGTGGTGGCACAGGCCTGTAACCCCAGAATTTGAAAGGCAGAGGCAAGAAGATTAGGAGTTCAAGGCCACCTATAATTACACAGTGAGTGTGAGAGGACCTGCCTCACTGTTTGAATAACTCTCTCCAGGTTCACACTGTGTTGCACCACACGTCAAGTAGACACAGCTTAGCATCTCCAGGAGGATGTGTGTGCTCCATACAAAAAAATCTACCACTTCATGTGAGGGACTTGAGAGTCCCCAGATTTTGATATGTGAGAAGGTACTAGAATGGTAATGGCTGGAACCCTGTGGCACATGCTATGATGGTGCCTCCCAGCGTCTGTGTCACACTTGTCCAAGACTAAGGCCCCCGGAGAGGTGAGTCAGGCCTGGGCAGAGTCAGTTACGAGTCAGCCGTACCCTGGTCTCCTGGGTCCCAGAAAGCACTCGACCTTCAGCAGGTTCAAGGTGTGGTTCTGTCATTTGCTCAAAGGAACCCAGAGTGACACTGAGACCTGTAGTGTCAGGTTGCCCAGCACCTGACGCCCATATTCTCCAGCCTGAACCGGCAAGTCTAAAGCACAGATGCTCTCTACGTGGGACACACCAAGACCTGTCTCATCCTCCTGCAGAAGAGGTGAAACAGCCCCCAGTGAGCAAAGAGAGGGAAGTGGAGACAGACTCACCTGGCCCGTCTTCTCCTTGTTGATGAGCAGGCGTGGGGTAGATAGTGGTGCCCTGGCAATGGGGAGCTGGATTCAGGATCTGCCCTTGTCCCCTGTCCCCAGCTGACCCCCAATCCTACCCCTCAACCTACTTGCTGATGAGGGAGGCGAAGGGTTGCACCTGCAGGGAGGTGCCCATGATGATGAGGAGGTCCACCTTGGAGAAGTCCTGTAGGGATTAGCCAGTAAGGACTTGGACCCCACTGCTCTGGCTTTGTGCCCCCCCCCTCCAGCTCGCAGCCCACGTGGGCCAAGCCCAAGGTGGACACTTACTGACTGCATGCAGGAGAAGAAGCGTGGCGGAAGATTCTCACCAAAGAACACGATATCTGAGGTAGGAACAGGGGGAGACATGGGAGACAGATCCAGAACAGGCGGAGTCAACTGAGGCTGGGGCAGACAAATACCCACCCTCTGTAGGACAGTGGGGGCACGCAGCAGAGGTGACCAGAGGTGGAGTGAGGGCAGTAGTGGGTAGAGGGTCCCAGCTGCAGTCCCCTCCCCCCCCCCCACCCCCCACCCCCGGCCTGGAGGCTCACCAGGCTTCACCACACTCTGACATTTCTCGCACTTGGGGGTTGCTTCTGAGAAGATCTTCTCTGGGAGGGAAGAGGAAGGGAGAGAGAGGCGTGAGGCCTCCCAAGGCTGGAGAAGCCATCTTCCTTCTGTCCCTCCTACCTGTCAACATAAATGCACCCCAGGCAGGTGGCAGAGGTGCACACCACTAAACCTGCTTTTGGGAGAATTCAGGAGGAAGACTGTGAGTTCATGGCCAGTCTTGGCTATAGCTCAATACTGGAACATTATGGGACTTGGGACATGATCATCAGTAGAGCCCCTACCTAGAATCTGACTGGGAGCATGCTCAGTGGTAGAGCCCCTGCCTAAAATCCTCCAGTGAGGGGCTGGAGTGTGGCTCAGTGGTAGAGCCCCTGCCTAGAATCCCCCAGTGAGGGGCTGGGGTGTGACTCAGTGGTAGAGCCCCTGCCTAGAATCCCCCAGTGAGGGGCTGGGGTGTGGCTCAGTGGTAGAGCCCCTGCCTAGAATCCCCCAGTGAGGGGCTGGGGTGTGGCTCAGTGGTAGAGCCCCTGCCTAGAATCCCCCAGTGAGGGGCTGGAGTGTGGCTCAGTGGTAGAGCCCCTGCCTAGAATCCCCCAGTGAGGGGCTGGAGTGTGGGTCAGTGGTAGAGCCCTGCCTAGAATCCCCAGTGAGGGCTGGGGTGTGGCTCAGTGGTAGAGCCCCTGCCTAGAATCCCCAGTGAGGGGCTGGGGTGTGGCTCAGTGGTAGAGTACTTGACTTTGCATGTCCAAGCCCCAGCACCACAAAACAAATAGCACACCTCACCACTAAGGGATCTCCTGGGGTGTCCTTCTGGCTTATTAGAGAAGAGCTCCCTTCTTAGAGAGCTGTCCCCTTGTCTCCAGGCTTGCAGGGGGTGGCTCCAAGTACCACTGCCTACAGCTAGTGAATGAGATGGTAAACACAGGAGCAAACCCACCTACCCCTGGACTCCACCAGACCCCCATCTGTGGAATAGGGGCCAAGCCCTTCCACTGGGTCTTGAGGACTGTCCTATTTGCCCTGGGTCAGGAGAGGACATACAGATAATCTGGGATGGAGCCAACCTCAAGCCCATCTGCCTCCCCCCCTCCCCGCCCCTGCCCCCTGGACTCTGTGACAGACTCCTCTAATACTACCCTTAAGACAGTCACACTCCTTATTGCTCATGAGCAGGGGCTTGAAAGCAGTCTGTCACTGGCAGCCTGCAGAACTGGAACTCAGCTGCCAGCCGCTCCCCTAGCGCTCACAGAGTGCAGCTTTAACCACCACCATGCAGGGTACTTCAACACAAACACCACGCTGTTCTGCGGGGGTAGAAGCAACTCCACAGAGACATAAAGCGGTGTATGTCTATTGTCCGGAGCCCCCAGCTGTGCCACACTCGGGCTGCTCAGGACCCCTCAGTCTGGGGGCAGCTGGCTGGCATTCTGTCAGAAAGGCCACCTTCCATGGTGCTGCCACAAAGGCCACAGCTGTCCTCATCTCAAGGGGACACGAGGGCTTTGTGAAGTCAGCGTAAAGAATATAGCTTCCCAGCAAGGGACACAGCAGCTTCAGCACGATGGCTGCCAGAGACAGGCTGGTGCTGGCACTGAGGGCGGGAACTGGTTGTTTCTCGCGGCTGCTCTGTCCTTCCGTGAACGGGGACAGTGGGGACAGTGGCAGTGGTGAGGTGTGTGCTCCCCACACTCCTCTCTGGCCGGCACTGCACCCAGCTTCCCCACACACTCCTCTCACACTGTCCACCGCACCCAGCTTCCCCACACACTCCTCTCACACTGTCCACCGCACCCAGCTTCTCTCCACACACTCCTCTCACACTGTCCACTATGGGAGTCACTATGGGAGTCCGGGCTACATGGAACTTAGACAATTTTTTTTTTTTTTTCCCAGAGCTGAGGACCGAACCCAGGGCCTTGTGCTTGCTAGGCAGGTGCACCACTGAGCTAAATCCCCAACCCCTCTTATTTTTATTTTTTGTCATGTAGCCCAGGCTGCCCTGGAACTTGCTATGTAGTTAAAGCTAGCCCTGAACTCCTGATCCTCCTGCCTCTATCTCCCAGACAATAGATAATAGGCATATACCATGGCTCCCGGTGTGGCACCTACAATTTAAATCAACAAAAATTTAATATAATTAGAGACTCTGTCTTTAAAAAAGAAAAAAGAAAAAGAAAAAGAAAAATTAAAATGTCCTGGGTCAGCAAGGTGGTTCAGAAGGTCACATGCCACCTTCAAGCCTGGCAGCCTGAGTTCAATTCCTGGGACCCATATGGTAGCAGAGAATTGATTCTTTGGTTCACTAGGCTCATTTATGGTGCTCAGTGGACAAACAGAGCATTGGGCACCATACTGGACACAGACAGGCCTCCTCGTTTCCATGCTATCCTCAGAACACAGCCGTATTTGCCTTGACAGAAGGACTCTCATGTAAAATGGTGATACACCTCAGAGGCCACAGAGCCGGTGCTCATGACTTCAGTGGCTCTGTGGCCACTGTGGGTGTGAGTCAACGCGTGGCTGCCCTTGCTCCATAGTTCATATGTATGACAGCCTGGCAGAGAGGTGATAAGGGAGCCATGACCTGTCACCACCTTGACTCCTTGGGGCTTCTACTGCTGCTGTAAAGAGAGCGGAGTGTGCTGGCGCATGCCTGCAATCTCAGCACTAGGGAGACTGAGGCAGAAGTACAAGTTCAAGGCTAGCCTGGGCTACACAGGGAAACCTAGTCTCCAAGGAAACCAACCAACTCACCGACTAACCAGCAAGAGCTGAACAAGTGAACAGGACCACACTGGTGCCGAACCACGTGGAGACCTGGCTATGGCACAGCGAGGAGTGGGAGGTCTGGCCCATCCGTGACCCCCAGCCTCACCTTTCATCCAGCTCAGCGTGTACTCTTGCCGGCAGCTGGAGCTGACACAGTGGGAGGTGTAGAAGGTGCCGTGCGCCTCCACCAAGTCTTGGGGCTCAAGTCCTGCCACTCGCTCCAATGTGTCTATGTTCTGGAGAGGGAGACAGGGGAGGGCAGGACAACCAGTCCTCATGGGCTCTGAGGAGTGGGACTGCGGGGGGAAAGGGGCGGGGAGGAATCTTCCGGTGGGCCACCCAAGGGTGAACAGTCAGGGCTACAGGGCTGCCCAGGTGACATCATTCTGTAAACTTGGGTCGTTGTTTCTATTTTTCAGAGACGTTCTTTTGTTAGAGAGCCACACTTTCCTGCCATTTGCTATAAATGTATTAAAATAACTGTACCTGCACAGCTTGTACACAACCGCTCTGGCCAGGCATTAATATGATAAAATGAGTCAAGCCACGAGTGGAGGTGGCTGCTTGAAATCCCTACACTTGGAGACCGGGGCAGGAGGACTGCTGTAAGTTTAAAGCCAGTTTGGGCTACCCAGCTATTGCCAGGCCAGCCAGGGCTACATGGGAAGACCCTGCCTCAAAAACTGAAATAAAGCCAGGCATAGGAGCACACCCCTTTAATCCCAGCACTCGGGAGGCAGAGGCAGGTGGATCTCTGTGAGTTTGAGGCCAGCCTGGGCTACACAGTGAGTTTCAGGAAAGACACAAAGCTACACAGAGAAACCCTGTCTCGAAAAAACAAGAACAACAAAACTGAAATAAACAATAAATAAAGCCAGGCATGGTGGATCATGCCAATAATCCCAGATTGCTACAAGCTTGAGGCTAGCTTAAGCTACATAGTGAGTTCTAGCCCGGGCAACAAGAGTGAGCTGCTTGAAAAACCCCAGTAAAGGGCTGACAAGATGCCTCAGCAGGTGATGGCATCTGCCACCAACCTGCCAACCTGATTCTGACTCCTGGAAACCACATGGTAGAAGGAAATACCTCCCCCAAGTTGTCCTCTGAACTCTACACACACGCTAAATAAATGTAATAATTTTTTTTTTTTTTTTGCTAGAGCTGAGGACTGAACCCAGGGCCTTGCATTTGCTAGGTAAGCGCTCTATCACTGAGCTAAATCCCCAACCCCAAATAATTTTTTTAATTAATAAATAATAGAATGCCTTATTTATTTCTTTGGGAGGAGTTATGTTTTTTGAGACCCTCTCTCTAGAGTGCTGGGATTACAGGGATTCACCACCACACCTGGCCTCACAGTCACAGACCCCCCTCAGTTGTAAATGACTCAGTCTAGAGGCCCTCACTGGAGAGTAAGCCACACACATGCAAATGGCTAAACAAGGGCCTAGGGAACTACCACAGCATTATCCACGAGAGACATGGTTCAGGGTCATACCACAGCCTGTATCCACAGGAAACACGGCTCAGGATCATAGGAGATGCCTGAACCCTCAGACTGGGGTGGCTCCTAACCACACAGCTTGTGGTGATGTCCTGATGAACCCATTGTGAGTTGAAGTTGCCTCAGACACATCTACCCTACTGCACATCACAGCTAAGTGACCCAGGATCTGTCTGGGTCAGTCTGCACCGTTTCCCTCCTGATGACATGGCAGGACAGCTGCCTCTACCCAAGGCCAACAGAATAAAGCTGGGCTAGTGCAAGTCTGTAACCTCAGCTACAGGCAGAGGTGAGGCAGAGGATGGCAAGTTCAAGGCCTGCCTGGGCTCATGGCTCAGCAGCAAAGCATTTGCCTAGAGTCCCCCAGTGAGGGGCTGGGGCGTGACTCAGTGGTAGAGCCCTGCCTAGAATCCCCCAGTGAGGGGCTGGGGCGTGACTCAGTGGTAGAGCCCCTGCCTAGGATCCCCCAGTGAGGGGCTGGGGTGTGGCTCAGTGGTAGAGCCCCTGCCTAGATTCCCCCAGTGAGGGGCTGGGGTGTGGCAGCTCAGTGGTAGAGCACTCCCTTCCCACCCAACCCCACACCCAGCCACTCCCCAGCCCCCCTTTCCCCATGCACACAGGAAGCCCTGGGGCCTACCATCACTGCACACACCACCCCCACCCCAGACCCATGGGGGAAAAAAAGGGAAACAAGATTAATCTTCAGCTTGTGAAAAGCATGGTGCTGCTGTGTAGTGTGTATGGAAGGGGCCCAGACAAGGGCTGAGTGGGAAAAGGAGCTTGAAGGTAACCTCTGCATTGTGCATCTCAACATTCAATCTGAGAGGTGTGCAGCCGTCCCTCTGTGGGGACCACAGTGGCTCCAGTGGCCACAACAACTGTTTCAATGTGTGAATGGGTTCCTGTGTCCTGAGCTGAAAACAGCAGCTCACACTTCAGAGACGCTGCGTTGGCACAACTCAGAGCCAAGCTGGAGTGTTCCAGAAGGCGGGTCAGTGACTCAAACAGTGACTGAGGAGAAGGAGGGCCAAGTGCCTGAGAGAAAAAAATGTCACAGAGTGGGCAGGTGGAACATTCTTTTCCACCGCTAGATATTTTATATAAGTCACTCAAAAATCTATGCGTGGGGGCTGGAGGGATGGCTCAGCAGTTAAGAGAGCTGCTTGTTCTCACAGAAGACCCAGCTTGGGTTCCCAGCACCCACACTGCAGCTCATACCACCTGTTAACGCCCTCTCCTGGCCACTGTGAGCACTGCATGTACATGGTACACAGACACATAAAATAAAAATAAAACCCTCTCAAGTGTATGTGTGGGGTTGGGGATTTAGCTTAGTGGCAGAGCGCTTGCCCCCTGGGTTCGGTCCTCAGCTCTGGGGAAAAAAAAAGTGTATGTGTAGCCAGGCGGTGGTGGTGCACGCCTTTTATCCCCGCACTTGGGGAGTTCGAGGCCAGCCTGGTCTACAGAGCAAGTTCCAGGAAAGGTGCAAAACTACACAGAAAAAACAAACAAACAAAAAAATAAAATAAAATAAAAAATAAAAACTGCAGGTAGTTATCAGATATCTGCGCATTTCACACTGAGCACGCCTGTGCTGGCTTTCTGATGAAATCGGAACATGTCAGCATTCAGGGCACTTGGCAGCTCTCACTCCCGGGTGACTTTGTCGGAGGCCTCAGTTTTTCACTCCTTCTGCTGAGTCAATACCCATATGCTGCTTCTCCAGCTACTGTCTCTCTGCTCAGCCCAGGGTCCATGTCCAACTGCCCCCTACCTCCTATGTAGCTGTCTCCCAGGGTCTCAAGGCAGAATGCCATCTCCCGGACACCTCCCTTCCAATAGTCTCAGGAAAGCATGGGAGGTACTCAGACGAGGAACACCCCGCAGCCAGGCTTCATCTTCCAAGAAGATGCCTCGTCTTCCTGCTGTTCTTCCTCAATGGCCCTCACCAAAGGCTGGACAAACATGGCAGCTTCTTGTCTGCTCTCTGCGGCTCCCTTGACCCTGCCTCCACACACACCCACAGTGAGCTCTGACTGAAGATCCCTTCCCTCCAAGTTCTCAAGTCTTTGCTTCAATGCCGCCCTCTGGGTGAGGCTTCCAAGCCTACCCTGTGCACACCAGCACCCGCTCACACAGACCCGACTGGCCTCCTGCATAACTTAGGAGACCTGGTACCATGTGACACACAAAGTCTGTGGCTCGTCTCCTCCTTCATATGTCACACATATGAGAATATCAGCACCAGGAGTGCAGGGGGTCGCTCTGCTCACGCTGGCAGTGCTCAGCACTGGGTGGACATCTGTTGTCACAGAAGCTAGCAAACAAGGGTGCCAGAGGCACCCACAACCATATGCAGGGAATGTGGGGCTTTAAGGAGGGTGTTGGCATGAGGCTTGGTCCTTGTTCTGTGAATGAGGCTGAGTTAGGCGTGCCCTGGGCTTGGGCAGCATCTGAGCATCTGAGGGCTGAGCTGTCCCTTCCCCAATTTGGGCCTCCAGCCATCTGGCCCCAAAAGAATTCATCCCCCCCTGGTGGCCATTTTTGACTTTGCAGGTACCTGATCGGGTAACTCTTCTGTAAGATTTGGAGTTCTGGTTTTCCTTTGTAAATTTTTTTTAAAGTTTAAATTTTAGACTCACTGTGTAGCCAAGGATGACCTTGAATTTCTGCTCCTTCTGTCTCCACGTCCATAAGTACCTACTTACCCAGTTTCTGGCCCATTTTTATAAAGGGGAAACTGAGGCCAAGAGGAGTGGCTCACCGAAGATCACTCATTACTACTGGCTAGACCCTGGCGGCTGGCCCTGTGCCTGCCTGTGTCATCCCCAGCTCTGACTGAGGACTCCAAGACCCACCCGCGCGGCCCGCCCACCCGCGCGGCCCGCCGCGGCCCTACCTGTGTGTAGCAGCGCAGCAACAGCCCTTTCTCCTTCAGCAGGCGGATGAAGTAGTGGCAGAGGGTTGGCTGGAGGAGAAGAACAGTGCTGACGGCAATGTCCACAGGCCATCCCATGGGCCAGGGATGATGCCAATCGTGTGCCCACTCTATCCCTGGCCCCATCCTTGCCCAGGGAGGACGAGCATGGCATTCTCCCTGTCACCGATGAGGAGACCATGCGAAGGCACAGTGGTGGCCTGCTGACATCACCAATCGGTTAACTGCACAGTTAGGCTCATAGCCAGGCTCCGGCCTCAGCCCTTTCTGTGACTCTCAGCAGCTTTGTGGGAAAACTGAGGCTCAGAGCCACAAAGTAAAGAGGTGAGGGCCAGGAGGGAGGCCAGGCCGGGCAGGCCTGCAACCCATTCCTCCTCCTTTCCTTTAATTTCTTAAAATTGTTTAGTATTTATTTAGTTTGTTTTTTGTTTGTTTTTCAAGACAGGTGTTTTGTTTTGTTTAGTATAGGCTTGGGTATCCCAGAACCAGCTCTGTAGACCAGGCTGCCCTCGAACTCACAGAGATCTACCTGCCTCTGTCTCCCGAGTGCTGGGATTATGGGTACGCAACACCACCAAGTGGCTGCATGGATTTAAAAAAAAAATGATTTCTTTCTTTCTTTTTTTTTTTTTTTTTTTGGAGCTGAGGATCGAACCCCGAGCTTTGCGCTTGCTAGGCAAGCGCTCTACCACTGAGCTAAATCCCCAACCCCTTTTCATTTATGTGCATTGATTGGTGTTGGATTTTCTGGAACTGGAGTGACAGACAGCTGTCAATTGCTGTGTGGTACTCAGCCCACCTAGTGCTTGGACTAAGGGTGGGCACCACCACTCCAGGCCTTCCTTTCTTTTAAAAATACTTTATTATTTTTAATTACTGTGCATGTGTGTGGGTCTGCATGAGTATATGCATGTGAATTCCAGTGCCCACTGAGGCAAGAGGTCTCAGATTCCCTGGAGCTGGAGTTACAGCCTCCTCACATGGCTGCTGGTTCTCTACAAGAGCACTATGCTCTTAAACACATCTCTCCATCTCTCCCACCTTTTTAATTTTTTAATCTTTTCTTTTTTCTTTTACTTTTGAGACAAGGTCTATGTAGTCTAGGCTGACCTTGCATTTGAAAGTTTCCCATCTCTGCATCCCAAATGCTACAGTTACAGGCATGCACTACCACATCTGGCTAGAATTTATGTCCCCCCTTAACATTATTCATTTATTTACATGTTTATATGGGAGGGGTGCCAGGAGGTGGTGGTGCACACCTTTAATCCCAGGACTTGGGAGGCAGAGGCAGGCGGATCTCTGTGAGTTCAAGGCCAGCCTGGGCTACCAAGTGAGTTCCAGGAAAGGCGAAAAGCTACACAGAGAAACTCTGTCTGGAAAAACAAAACAAAACAACAACAATTAAAAAAAAAAGATATCTATATGGGAGGGGTGCACTTGCCACAATGCATAGCACCTTTATGCACTGAGCCACGTTGCTAGTTCCAGAGCCTGGATTCTTAATAATCATACAACGCTTGTCTGAAGGGCCTATAAGGATCCTCCTTCCCATGTCTGCTCGTCCCAATCTCCCCTGCAGAAAAATACCTCACCTTGAACTGCCCAGGGTAGAGCTCCTTGGCAAGGGCAAAGAAGGGTTCTGGATGTTTCTGTAGGAGAGAGAACCAGAGGGCCACACGCCAGGTAAGGTAAGGCCTGGAGGTGGGAACTCCCTCCCTCCATCTCAGCAGCGTACCTTGAAGTAACTGATCTCAAAGATGGCTTCCGGGTAAGGAAGGCGGTACTTCTCCAGGTTCGCATAGAGGCCAGTGGATGGGGAGCGGAAGTCAGGGATACCCGCAGCTAGGGAGGAGCACTCAGTTCTAGCTCCATATATGCACAGACCCTCCCAGGGCTCCCACACCCCCAGGAGTGGCTGGAAGGAGGGACACTTACATGTGGAGATTCCGGCTCCCACCAAACAGATGACCCTACGACCTGGTGGAGAGAGTTGACATCATGTGATAGTGGTGGAAAGACAGTGTTGGCAACCCCACATTTTGGGTGAGGAAACACCCAGAGGGAAGCAGTGGAGTGGACGACAGTGGTGAGGTCTTGGGGAGAATGCTGCATCCAGCTGAGCAATACAGAGCTGGCTAGTTGAGGCTTGAGTTCCATCCCGAGAACCTTGAAAACCAACCCAAACCAAACCCTGGGGACAGCTTACCTTCAGGACATCAACATTATATAACTTAAAAATTATTTTTAATTTTCTTTTTTTGAGACAAAGTCTCATAATGTAGCCCTGACTGGCCTAGCACTGGATATGTAGACTAGGCTGTCCTTGAACTTACAGAGATTTGTCTGCCTCTGCCTCCTAAATGCTGGGATTAAAACTGCGTACCATCATAGCTGGCTTTAAATCTCTCTCTTAAAATCAAGCCAGCAGGTCGGTGCACACCTGTAGTCCCAGCCCTGGGGAGGCCGAGGCAGGCAGATCTCTCTGAGATCCTGGTTTACATAGTGAGTTCCAGCCAGCCAGTGCCAGGAAGGGAGACCCTGTCTCAAGTACAAGAGAACAACAGAGGATGAGGGCTGCATAGAAGGCTGAGGTTAGGAGCTCGGGACCTTCCCAGGGGACCTTCCATGTCAGGCAGTGCCCAGCTCCATGGGAGCCACCGCCTTTCACGGTACCTGTTTATACATACCTCGTGGGTGCTGGGGCTATGGTGTGTGCCAGCACGCCTGCTGTTACTTTCTTTGGTTTTGAGACAGTGTCTCCCTACACAGCCAGGACAGTCTGGGGCCCTAAGCCTCCTGCTTCAGCCTCCCAGGCGCTGGGATGATAGGCTTCACTTTCTTCCTTTCTTTCTTCCTTTCTTTTTTTGGTTTTTGAGATAGGGTTTCTCTGTGTAGCTTTGCTCCTTTTCCTGGATCTAGTTCTGTATGTAGCCCAGGCTAGCCTGGAACTCACAAAGATCTGCCTGCTCTGCCTCCCGAGTGCTGGGATAAAAGGCGTGCGCCATTGCCGCCCAGTGAGGCTTCACTTTCAGATGACCCATTTCCAGCATGTTCTCTTTCCTTCACTACACTGCTGTGTTCACACAGAAGCCACCAGTGACTCTGCCCCTTGGAGTCAGCCGCACTAAATAATCTCTTTTTTGTTTGTTTGCTTTTGGATTTTGGACAGGATCTCATGTATTTCAGGCAAGCTTTAAATCCACTGTGCAGCCAAGGAGGACCTTGAACTGCTGATTCTCCTGCTCCATCTCCAAGTGCTGGGATTACAGGCATGCATCACCATGCCCAGCTTTTCTTTTCTTTCTCAGAGACAGGGTCTCACTATGAGCCTGGCTGTCCTTGAACACCTGGCTGGTTTGTATTCTTATGAAGGTTTTGCTCCCAGTTTTTAATAGTTCTTAGAAAAGAAGATTGGCCAGGCGGTGGTAGCGCATGCCTTTAATCCCAGCACTCGGGAGACAGAGGCAGGCGGATCTCTGAGTTCAAGGACAGCCAGGGCTACATAGAGAAACCCTGACTAGAAAAACAAAGAAAAGAAAGGAAGAAAGGAAGGAAGGAAAGAAGAAAGAAAGAGAAAGGAAGGAAGGAAGGAAGGAAGGGAGGAAGGAAGGAAGGAAGGAAGAAAAGGAAATGGGCATGATATGGTCCAATCCATTTGCAAGCACATGGCTGGCCAGAAAGCGCCTTGCTGCCTCAGCTGCTGGCTGGCAGGCAGCCCGGCCACACAGAGCCCTGGCATGTGTCTGTCAGCTGATGGACAGACACAAGTGTGGTGTCCCATGAATTGGGCACCCCTGGGGCCTTCTGTTTAAGGGATAACAAGTGTGAACAAAGGTCAAAGCCTGCCACAGGGGCCGGTGAGATGGCTCAAGGGGAAAGGCACTGGCTTGCTGCAGGCCTGAGTTTGATTCTGAGAAACATCATAGCGGAAAGAGAAGAACTCCTGAACACTCCTCTGCCAAGCACACACCAGCACACATGCACCTACACTAATGCACACACCACACACACATACACATACACTTACAATGTTTAAACTGGGCGTGGTGGCACACACCTTTAATCCCAGGAGGCAGAGGCAGGTGGATCTCTGTGAGTTCAAGGCCAGCCTGGGCTACATAGTGAGCTTCAGGACTGCCAGAGCTACACAGAGAAACCCTGTTTCTAAAAACAAAAAAACAAAAAACAAAAACAAACACAAAAAAGGCCATAGCCTAGGCACTCAGCTTTTTGTTTTTGTTTTTTGTTTTTTGAGACAGGGTTTCTCTGTGTAGCTTTGAGCCTTTCCTGGGACTCACTTAGTAGCCCAGGCTGGCCTCGAACTCACAGAGATCCACCTGGCTCTGCCTCCCGAGTGCTGGGATTAAAGTCGTGCACCACCACTGCCCGGCAGCGCTCAGCTTTTTTAGGATGTCACTGGCCCTGGTCAGGTTGGAGGTCATGGGCACTGAGACTGGGGGACGCACACATTCTAGATTCAAGGGGCCTGATACTCCTGTGTGTGGTAATACATGTCTGTAATACCAAAACTAGGGAGACTGAGATAATCCTGTGTTCAAAGCTAGCCACAGCTATAGAGCAAACCCTTGATTCAAGGGCCCTGGGATCGAGTCCTGACTGTGCCACTTGCCAGATGTTCACACCAAGTCACAACCTTTCTGTGCCTTAGTTTCCTCTTCAGTTCAGCTTACTTCTAGAAAGCCCTCCTGGCTTTTCTGAGATAATCAGTACAAGGATGCTTGTGAAGTCCTTAGCTCAGAGCCTGGCACACAGCCAAGGCCTGGTTAATCACTATTTATCCTAAGTCCCTTTCCCTACAGGCCAGTGACGCTAAGACCTGAGTGGAAGGACAAAGGGCTCCTAGCCACGGCCAGGGTTCTCTCTGCAGGCGGCTGCCCAGCCTGTGGCAAGAGAGGAAGGCTCAGCCGCCAAGCCTGGCTGCCAAGGAGGGAGATGAGCAGCTGGGCGGAGGGGAAACCGGAGAAGATGACCTCAACAAAGGGCCGTTCAGGACCCTCATAGCTCCATTGTTCTCACTGAGGACCAAGAGGGCCTGGTTTCTCAGACTTTGGTGACTCACCCTCAACGAGAAATACACATTTCACGGTGACCCAGCTAAGTGGCTTCTAAACAGCACATCTGAGACAGGCTTCCTGTAATAATACCACAGCAAGCACATCCACAGTTCTCAAGGGATAGAAGAGTCCTGTTCTAATCATTTATCTCTTCTGAGAGAGAGAGGGAGAGAGGGTGTGTGTGTGTGTGTGTGTGTGTGTGTGTGTGTGTGTGTGTGTGTGTGTGTGTGTGGTGTGTGTGGTGTGTGATATTTCTCAGGAGCCATCCACCTGTTTGTTTGTTTGGTTGGTTGTTTTACACGTTTATTTGTGTGTGTGTGCCCCAGCAAGTGTGTGGTTGTTTGTTTGTTTTACATGTTTATTTGCGTGTGTGTGCCCCAGCAAATGTGTGGTTGTTTGTTTGTTTTACACGTTTATTTGTGTGTGTGTGTGTGTGTGTGTTTGTGTGCCCCAGCAAGTGTGTGGTTGTTTGTTTGTTTTACACGTTTATTTGCGTGTGTGTGTGTGTGTGTGTGTGTGTGTGTGTGTGTGTGTGTGTGTGCCCCAGCAAGTGTGTGGTTGTTTGTTTGTTTTACATGTTTATTTGCGTGTGTGTGCCCCAGCAAATGTGTGGCAATCAGAGCACATCCTCTGAGTCATTTTTCTTCTACCCTGTGGGTCCAGGGACCAGCTGAAGTTGTCAGCTTTGGTGGTAAGTGCCTTTCCTTGCAAAGCCATCTTGCAGATCCGATCATGTTTAAGGCAAAGTCTCTCACTGGGACCTGGGGCTTGGCTCCTCTTGCTTCTGTCTCCCCAGCCCCGGGCTTACAAGCACTGAGCTCCTATGTGGGTGCTGGGGATTACACCCAGGTCCTCATGCTGGTGTGGCTGCACTCTGTGGACTGAGATATCTATCTCCTCACTCTCTACTACTCTCTTTTTTACGAAGCCCAGGCTAACTTTGGATTCAGACCCTCCTGCCGCAGCTTCCTGAGTAGCTGGATTGCAGGTGTGCCAGCCCATTGGGCACATTCACACCTGTTAACTTCCTTAGCCTCACCCCGGGTCACCCCAGAGAGATCATTACTTCTAGTCTCGGGCCTGGTGGTTCTGGTCTACATTCGCAGCTAATCTGAGAGACTGAGAGGGGAGGATCCACCTTCAGGGACTGTAGAGTAAATTCATACCCACTCAAAATTCAACAGTAAAAAGAGGGCTGGGCTGTAGCTCAACGGTGGAGTGCTTGCCTGGCATGTGGGCCCTGGGCTCCATCCTCAGTACCTACTTGTTCCATCCCTCAAAAAATAAGCAGTGACTCAGGTCTGCCAATCTACAGGGAACTCAGAGGAGGCGGAGTTCAGGGCAGTCATTTGATTCAGCCTGGGCCAGTGTGGCTTGGTTCTCTGGAAAAAGTGCCCTCTGGAGTAGCTCTGGTCTCCTATGTGGAGCATGTGCACACATGCGCTCGCGCGCGCGCGCACACACACACGCGCGCACACACACACACACACACACACACACACCCCACACACACACAGGCGCGTGCGCGCGCACACACACACACACACACACACACACCCCACACAGGCACAGACAAACTTGTCAGACTTGTGGGGCTTGAGAACAACATCCAAGCCCCTCCCCCCATCACGTTTAATGCTTAGAGTCTGCATGCTCCTTTTTGGGCTAGGTTCTTGTCTGCCTGTCCGTCCGTCCGTCCGTCCGTCCTTCCTTCCTTCCCTCTTTCCTTTCTTTCCTTTGAGTCAACATTATGTAGCTTATTATGTAGCTCAGGCTGCCCTCAAATTCATGATCCTCTTGCCTAAATTTCCTGGAGAGCTGAGTTTCTTTTTAAGTGTACAAGTGTTTCTCCTGTGTGAGTGTTTGTGTACCAGGTACATAATTGACACCCATGGTTGGCTATAAGCAGACTCTCCTGGAACTGGAGTTACAGATGGTTGTGAGCCACCATGTGGGGCCAGAGAATCCAACCCAGGGCTTTTGGAAAAGCAGCCAGTGCTCTTAATTAGTAAGCCATCTCTACATGCCAAGAGTTGGGTGTCTTCCATTTTTTTATTTTAGAAAAGCTGTCATGTAGCTCAGGTTAGCTTTAAATGCACAACATAGCCGAAGTTAACCTTGAAAAGCTGGTCCTTTTATACCTGCTCAGAGTTGAGATCACAGATGTGTATCTCCATACTCATCAGTTTTTCTTGCTTCTCATACCTGACAAATCTGAAGTCACTGTGGGCTAGGGGTGGGGAAGTGGCCAGGCAATGGGGGACTCACAGCGCTCGCTCTGCATGTAGCGGGTCACTCCTTCAAGGCTCAGCTCATCCAGCAGACGTTCCCTCTGGGATCCCAGGCCCAGGGTCTGGGAGAATAAACTCCGCAGGAAGTCCACTGACCAACAAGAGAGACAGTGCCAGGCGGGCATCGAGCCAGGGCCTCAGGCCTTGCCCAACCATGCAATCTACTATCCTCCCCCCAGCAAAGTCCCAGTGTCCCCACAACCAGCAGGCTCCAGTACCAAGCCCATTATTACATGCTTTAGGTGTCACTCCTATCAGCTACCCTCCAGTCCCAGACCCCTCCAGGAAGACACTTACTCTCTGCCGCTCCGCCAGTAGCTCCTCCCTCAGTGTCCGAGTCTGAATCCTGGAAGGGGCAGGTGGGATGGCCAAGCCCAAGAAGTGGGGTTAGGGAGAAAGGGAGAGGAAGGGATGGGGTGCCACCTGGTTCAAAGAGGTAGGGCTCTGACTGGGAGGTGGCCTGAAGAAGTAGAGGGCCAGTAGGGGGTTCTAGGAGAGGTTGCCTATAGGGAGGGGATCTAGGTCTCCTCATGTGACTGACTTCCTAGGCCTTATCTTTTTTTGAAATGGGATCTCTCTGGCTGGCCTAGAACTGGCTATGTAGACCAGGCTGACCCAGATCTCCCAGAGATCTACTGCCTCTGCCTCCTGGGCTTAAAGGCGTGGCCCACCATGCCTGCTCCCATCTTTTTTCTCTTGACAGGATCTCACTATATGTCCCTAGGTAGCCTAGAGCTCACTATGTAGACTATGATGCCCTTGAACTCAGAGATCCACCTGCCTCTGCCTCTTTCTGACTGTTGGAATTAAAGGCATGTGCCACCATACCTAGCTTGCTTTCTGAAATAGGGCTGCCCTCAAACTTGCTATGAAGTCTACATGACCTTGAACTTCTGATCCTTTTGTCTCCACCTCCCCAATGCTGGGATTACAGGTGTCATGTTGGAGCTCATGTCCAACATTCTAACTAGCCCGCCATCACAGCCTGACAAGATGCTAGGGACCAAAGCCAAGGCTTCATGAACACTAGGCAACCATACCGCCAGGGCCAGACCTTGAGCCCACAGGCCTCAACTTGTACATCCTTGACTCAGTTTCCATCTCTGATCCTCCTATTCCCCATGGCAGCCTACTTAGGACAATCCACCCCTCTTTTCTTTTTATTTATTTATTTATATTTTTAAAAATTTATTTTTATTTTTTTCACCCCTCTTTTCTTTAACCCCCCTGAATCACAAACATCTACTGCGTGCCATAATATCAGCCAAACAAGGGCAGAGACTTTATCTACGATCACCACTTAATGCCCAGCTTAGATAACAAGACTTCTAGAACCTTCTGCCACTAAATGCATGTATACTGGGTGCTAGGCCAGAGTTTGACCTACTCAATCAACTAACTGCTCAAAAGCCCTCAGGCTACCCATTCCCTACTCTGCTCCCAAACCTCCTTTTCAAATTATTATTATTATTTTATTTTATTTTATTTTTTGGTTTTTCAAGACAGGGTTTCTCTGTGTAGCTTTGCACCTTTCCTGGAACTCACTCTGTAGACCAGGCTGGCCTTGAACTCTGCCTCCCGAGTTCTGGGATTAAAGGAGTGCGCCAACACTGCCCGGCTTCAAATTATTTAAAAAAAAAATTCTTTCGTTGTTACTGTTGTTTTGAGACAGAGTCCTACTAGCCCAGGCTGGCTTCAACCTGTTATGTATCTGAGAGTGACCCTGAACTCCTGGCCCACCTTTTATTTCTTAGGTGCTGGAATTATAGGGATGTGTCACCACCACGCCTGATTCTAAAATGATTCATTCCTGATGTTTTAAAATTACACAAGCTGGCTGGGCAGTGGTGGTGCACGCCTTCAATCCCAGCACTCGGGAGGCAGAGACAGGCGGATCTTTGTGAGTTCAAGGCCAGCCTGGTCTACAGAGGGAGATCCAGGAAAGGCTCAAAGGTACACAGAGAAACCTTGTTTCGAAAAACAAAACAAAACAAAAAAAAACATATTGGGGCCGGAGAGATGGCTCAGAGGTTAAGAGCACCGACTGCTCTTCCAGAGGTCCTGAGTTCGATTCCCAGCAACCACATGGTGGCTCACAACCATCTGTAATGAGATCTGGTGCCCTCCTCTGTATACCAAATAAATAAATCTTTAAAAAAAAATTACACAAGCTGGCAAGAGGGTCACCAGGGAAAGGTGCTTGCCACTAAGCCTGACCATCTGAGTTTGATTCCAGGTCCCACGTGGTGGGAGAAAAGGACAAATGTCCTCAGATTGCCACACACCACTGTGGCATGTGCATCCTACCCACAAACAAACAAACAAACAAGTAAACTTTAAAAATTAAAAAAGAGATTATGCAAGCTTATTTTTTTTTTTTTGAGATGGGTCTTACTTTCTCACCCAAGCTGGCTTCCAACTCATAATCCTGCATTTTCAGCCTCCTGAGCCTTCACACAATGAACAAATGCAAGGCAACGTCAAATAATGATTAAACAGAAATAACTCCAGCTGTATGTGCTGCATGAGTTTTTACTCATTGATATTGCAGAAACGGGTCATGTCAGAGTATAGTACTAAACATTGTTTCACAGACCCACCTTATTCTTTTTGAGATTTAATTCTGTGTAGATGTGCATGTTTGTGCATGTGTGTGCAAGCGCTCACGGAGTCAGATCCCTTGGAACTGGAGTTAGAGTCACTTGTGAGTTGCCTGATGTGGGTTCTTGGAATGGAACTCAGATCCTCTGGAATAGCAGTATACATTCTTAGCCACTGGGCCATCTTTCCAGCCCCCACCTCATTCTTTATTGTGGCTCCATAGTAATATATTGTATGATGAACCATAGTTCATTGACTCCCTCTCCTGATGGCCACAGAGGCTATTTCTAGTGTTGCTCTGTCTGGATAAGGCTGCAATTGACACCCCTACATCATCTTTGCCACTGAGAACCCCTTCTGACTGAAACCTTTGGTCTGGCATTGAGTCTTATTCTGGAAGCCAGACAAGAAAGATACTAGAGACCCACAGCAGGGCTGCCACAGCTTTGCTAAGCACTTATGGGTGTACTGTTGACTGCAGCTTCTGAACCTGCCTCCCTTTGAAGAGGGATCTCATATCGATGGGCATGCTGGCATTCAGTGGTTGTAGGCATTGTCTAGTACAATGGTTCTCCACCTATGGGTCATGATTCTTTGGGGGTTTGAACAACCCTTTCACAGGGGTTGAATATCAGATATGCTGCATATCAGATATTTACATTACAATTCATAACAGTAGCAAAATGACAGTTATAAAGTAGCAACGAAAATAATTTTATAGTTGGGGGTCACCACAGCATGAGAGAGACTGTATTAAAGAGTCCAGCATTAGGAAGGCTGAGAACCACACTGTTCTAGTACATGAGGACAACCTGGCCTCTGGGGGCTCTACAGGCATTGGCAGGGTCTTCAAACATCTTTGAGATGTTCATCTACTTCCCCACTGGACTCACAGCATCTTTCCCTACAGGTTCCAAGCCCTTCCCTGTCCCCCTACCCAAGGGACACTGCATCAAGTTCCTCATCTGTAAAGTGTCCATGGAGGGCCTGATGCTCACCAAGACACTGGAGAGAATAAATGGGGTCGTGCACAATAAAGTACAGGCAGAGCACCAATAAAGGACCACCCCAGAAACCATTACTAAAAATGTTTACTCCTCCTCCTTGCCCTTCAGGTCTTCACACTCTGCATGAAACACCATATCTGGTCTTATTTAAGAAAATTCGAAATCACTTCACTTATGACACTGTGACTATATCTTGGTCTTGTTCCTAGATCTGCTTTTGAGTTCCTCCAAGAAAGAGTTTGGCTAGAACCTTCTATAATCTTCTCTGACCCACAAAGTTTTCTGTGCACTCCTGGAGTGCCTCACCCCAGACAGAGCCTCACTCTATGGCCCAGCTGCCTGTCATTCTCCATCTTCCTACCCCAGGCTCCCAGGCGCTGGGATTACAGATGTATGACATCATCCCCAGCTTCTGTGCTACTTTTAAAATCAACCCTATAAGGTCATGTCCCCCACCCCATGAAACCTGTGAGTTTGAGGATCAAACTGGAAAACTGTCCCTTTCGGGCCCAGCACAAATGAGGTTCAGAAGGGATTGAGGAAGGGGGTGGGTAACAGTCAGCAAAGATGACAACATGGAAGGGCCACCAACTGGTGGTTGAGGCTGTTCATTTTTCCTTAACAGTCCTCAGAAGCCACCATTCCCCAGGAGGCTGTACTAATCCCCACACAGAGTTAGGGATCAGGACTTAAGCCAAGGGCCCTCGGGTAAAAGTCTCCCCTCACCACCTCCCAAGTCCATCTGTCTCCTTCCCTCCACCCTTTCCCCATCTCACCTGAGCCTCCTGCACCTTCCCTGCCTGGGTCTCCAGAGGGTCAGAGGCTGGGGAGGAGGGGGAGCAGACGTGGTTACAGTGGGGGGAATAGTTATGGGGATGAAGGGTTCACAGTGGTGGAGGGCAACAAGAGGACCCACCAACCTAATCATCCTGGAGTCAGGGATTGGTAGTAAAACTGTCGGAATGGGGAAGGGCGTATTTTAGAGTGAGAGGCTACGTGAGGTGAAAAGGCTGAGAAGGAGAAGGTTTAGGAGGAGAAAGCAGGGAGACTTCAGAATTAGGCAGGACATGGTAGCGGGTGTGTCAGTAGGGAGAATGAGGGAGGGTAAAGTTTTTCAGGAGATACGAGTAGGGGTACTTCTGCTGAGAGTGGAGTATGGGAGAGGAGATGCAGTAGAGGTGGGAGGTTTAGGAGAGGCACCGGAACCGAAGGAATGAGACAGAAAGGGGCAGGAGGGGTCCCCGAACATCCTATAGTTGCCCCTAACACCAGACAACCTTAGCAACCAGGATCGTGGCAACTTTGGTCCTTAGCAACGAGGGTCCTCAGCAACCAAAGTGCGAGAAACGCGATCATTAAGAACTTGGCAAACGGACCCTTAAAGTCTCACAACCCAGAAACCCACCAACCTAGCAATACCGACTACAATCCCACTCCCTTCACGTAGCCCCTTTCTCCCACCCAACCGAACCTGCCCTCGGGCCCCGGGGCCTGCAGCCCAAAGCCAGGCCCCGGCGCGGCCCGACCCTCCCATCCGGGCCCCCGACTCACGGTCCGGCTCGGCCATGGGAGCGGGGTGGGGGCCCTCGGAGCTGTCACCGACTGCTCTGTCCCGTGACGGCACCGGAAACAAGAAGGGACCGAAATAGGATAGAGAACTACAACTCCCAGCAGCCAACGCAGTCCCGCAACTGCTTTCGTACAATACACCTCTCATGGCATAGAACTACAAATCCCAAAAGGCATGGCGCTTGTAGCCATATTGATAAAGGGCGTCTGGAAAAAGTGGGGAAACTCAGCGAGCCGGTGTCCACCTCATTATTCTGATTGGTTCCGGTGCTGCACAGGGGCGGGGTGTAGCCATTTAACACATTTTGATTGGGTACAAGAGGGGGCGTGTTGGGGAATTCCCAGCAGGGCGGAAGCCCTGGAGATCACCGCAGAGCCCAGCGACAGGCGGGCGACCACAGGGGGCCACCCGAGGTGGCTGGGACCATGGCCGGGGTCGCGTGCTTGGGGAAAACTGCGGACGCCGATGAATGGTGCGACAGCGGCCTAGGCTCTCTAGGTCCCGACGCAGCGGCTCCCGGAGGACCAGGGCTGGGCGCAGAGCTGGGCCCGGAGCTGTCGTGGGCGCCCCTGGTCTTTGGCTACGTCACTGAGGATGGGGACACGTGAGTAAACCTTAAATTACCAAACGGAGCCCTACCTGAGTCCCCATTACCCTATGATTCCTGTGGCTTCTTCTCGTTCCTGACGCTGACTTCCGATGCGGGACTTCCTGACCCATAACTCCCAAATATTAAGTTGTGAGAAGACTAGTCTGTCTTCACCCACAGTCAAGAGTCTCACCTTTCTTGAACTCTAAATTTTTGCTCCTGGAATCTACATCGTACCTACTGATCCTCAAACTGGATCTGAGCTTTTCCGACCGGGTCCCCAAACCTTTGTTAGCACCCTAGTTCCCACACCTTCTGACCTCTTACTTCCAAATGTGGTCTTTGATCTTTAGCTACTCTTGTATAAGCCAGATTTTGATTTCCAAAATTAGTCCTGGACCCTGAGTCTACGACTGTGACAATTCCAGCACTGATCTGCAATTAAGAAATTGAGGCCAGGCGGTGGTAGCGCACATCTTTAATCCCAGCCCCCCGGGAGGCAGAGGCAGGTGGATCTCTGTGAGTTCGAGGCCAGCCTGGTCTACATAAAATTCAGCATCTCATTTCCATGAGGATAGATTCATCTGTTAACCAAATGTTTCTCCCACACTACCACCTTCCAGTCCCTGTTTTCAGTTTGAGCTGAGTTTGTGATTACATTTGTGATCCCAGCACTCAATGGGCCAAGACAAGAAGATCTCTAGTCTTGAGGCAGCCTGGGAGAACCTGGAAAAGGAGGAAAGGGAGATTGAAAGATAATTTTTGAAAGTAGGAAATTTTGATTAGTAGCTAAGTTGGGGAGAAGGGTCAGCTGTGGTGAAGGTCTTTGTAAGGGACTGTACCCGGGATTTTTTTGTCCTTTGTGCTTATTGAGTCTGCCCAGTGACTCAGTGTCTGACCCATGAGGGAACGCAATAAACGCTAATCTTAAAGAACCAGGTATAGTTTCCTTAATTTTCTTAGTTTTCACTTTCTATTTTGTTGGTCCCTGTTCCTTTATTATTTTATTCTAATTACTTTGGATTTAAGTTTTGTAATTTTCTTTTTCCCCTTCTTTTTTTGTTTTTTTCAAGACAGGGTCTCTCTGTATAGTTCCAGGACAGAAACTCACTCTGTAGACCGGGCTGGCCTCAAACTCACAGAGATCCACCTGCCTCTGCCTCCCGAGTGCTGGGATTCTAGGCATGGTGATGCATGCTTGGCTTCTGTTTTGCTGGGGATTGATAGTGAACGCTCAGCAAGCACTCCTCAGCTCACCTTTTCTCCTTTCCTTCTTTTTTTTTTAAATGTATTTATTTCTATTTTATGTACATTGGTGGTTTTTGCCATGGGTGTCTGGTCCGCTGAAACTGGAGTTATAGACAGTTGTGAGTGGCCATGTGGAAGCCAGTGCTCTTAACCATCCCTCCAGCTTTCTAATGTGCATTGAGTACTATAAATATTCCCTCCAGAGAACTTCTGATATATTGCATTTTTGTTTTCACTTAATTGAATATATTTTCTAATTTCTCTTTTGATTTCTCCTTTGGCCAGTAGATTATGAAAAAGCATGTTCATTTTCCACTCTTGGAGGAGTTTCCAGATGCCTTACTGTTGCCAATTTTGAATTTCATTTCACTGTGGGCAGAGAATATTCTTTGCTTGATTTGAAGTCTCTAGTTTTTCTCTTTCAGTGCTGGGCATCAACTCCAGACCTTCTGAGTGCTAGGCAAGCACTCTGTCAGGAATTGTATCTCCATGGAATTTCATTTTGATTTACTCAGACTTTGTTTGTTTGTTTGTTTGTTTGTTTGTTTTTGGGGGGGCCCAGAATGTGTTATTTGTGCACTTATAAAGAATATATAAGCCGGGCGGTGGTGGTGCACGCCTTTAATCCCAGCACTCGGGAGGCAGAGCCAGGCAGATCTCTGTGAGTTCAAGGCCAGCCTGGTCTATAGAGTGAGTTCCAGGAAAGGCACAAAGCTACACAGAGAAACCCTGTCTTGAAAAACCAAAAAAAAAAAAAAAAAAAAAAAAAAAGAATATATAAAATGAGATTGGGGAGATGGCTCACTAGTTAAGAGCAATAGCTGCTGTTCTAGAGGACCCACCCAGGTTCAGTTCCCAGCACCCAAAGGCAACTAACAACTATCTATAACTCCAGTTCCCAGAGGTCTGCTGCCCTCTTCCGGCCTCTGTTAGCTCCTGTGCACGCCGTGCACATCCATACATTCAGGGACACACACACTAAATAAATACTCTGTGATTTAGAGGTAATGTTGGTTAGCTGTGTTGTTCAAAGCTGAGTGTGTAATTCCAGCTACAAAGAAGAAGGATTCTGAAGTTCAGGGCCTGCCTAGGAACAGAGTGAATTCAAGTTCATCCTGGGGAACATTGATGGCAAAGCTCTGTCTAAATAAAGGGAACAAATAGGCTGAGGATGTAGCTCAGTGGTAGGTAGCATGCTTCCCTGCACGCACAGTGCCTTAGGTTCAGTCCACTGCTGAAAAACCACGCAGCAGCCACCACAAACCCTGCTCTGCAAGTCCGCTGTTTCTTTGCTGATATTTTTCTATTTCTTCGAACAATCAGTGACAGAGACCTATTGAAATCTCCAAGTCTATGGATTTGTCTATTGCTTCTCATTCTGTTAGCTTTTGCTTTATGTAATTGAAGGTCTGTTATTAGAATGGCTGTGTGTGTGTGTGTGTGTGTGTGTGTGTGTGCACACGTGCGCGCGCGCGTTGTCAGTCAAGCCTGAGGTCTTGCACATGCTAGGCAAGTGCTCCCCCAACCCACCCCAGCTCCAGCCCTTGTTTTCTACTTTTTTGTATTTTGTTTTTTGAGTCAGGGCTTCCTTGTGTAGCCCACGCTGGCCTTAAATTGTGATCCTCCCGCCTCAGCTTCTGAAGTGCTAAAATTAGAAGCTGGGGTTATCACATGCAGTGAGTCTTTGTGTGTATGTGTGTGGAAGCCATTGACCCATGTTCACTGTCTACCTCTATTGCTCTTCACTTTCATTATTATTACGCGAGACAAGGATTCACGGTGTAGCCCTCGCTGACCTGGAACTTACCATGTGGACCAGACTGGCCTGGAATTCACAGAGATCCTCCAGCCTCTGCCGCTCTCACACATGCCACCATGCCCAGCCTATTTTTGGTGACAGAATCTCACTATTTAGCATTTGACCATGCTGGTCTAGAACCCACCAGGTAGCCCAGTCTGGCCTTGAAATAACAATCCTCCTGCCTCAGCTTCCCCAGGTGCAGGAATTTGAGCTATTAGAGCTGGCTAAATTCCTTAGTAAACACTGGTAGAACAAAGTTGGTAGCTGGGCCTACTTTTCACAAGCTTGCCAGCCCAGCTACTCAGGAGGCTGAAGCGGGAGGAACTTGAACTCAAGGTCAGCCTGGGCAATTTATGAAGACCCTTGTCTTATCTTAGAACACCAACCAGCCAGACAAACAAAGTTGCTGGATTAACGCCTGTCCCTGGCTCTCCGGACACTGAAGTGTTTCCAACCGTGGCCACAGTTTGTAGCAGACGGTAGACACTCCGTGTTTGTTGACCCCTGCCTTCTGTCCCCAGGGCTCTGCACTTGGCTGTGATACATCGGCATGAGCCCTTCCTGGATTTCCTCTTGGGCTTCTCTGCTGGCACTGAGTACCTGGACCTGCAGAATGACCTAGGCCAAGTAAGCCACGGGGGACGGTCGCTATAGGGAGCTGGGTCCAGGATTGTCAGTATGGCCCTAACCCCTGCCCTCTATCCCTGTAGACAGCCCTGCACCTAGCAGCCATCCTGGGGGAGGCATCCACGGTAGAGAAGTTGTATGCAGCTGGCGCAGGAGTGTTGGTGGCTGAGAGAGGGGGCCACACCGCGCTGCACTTGGCGTGCCGGGTGAGGGCCCACACGTGCGCATGCGTGCTGCTCCAGCCCCGCCCCAGATGCCCAAGGGATGCCTCAGATATCTACCTCACTCAGAGCCAGGACCAAACCCCAGACACCAGCCACACCCCTGTTGCTGTGAACCCCCAACGCAACCCAGAGAACGAAGAGGAGCCGAGTGACGAAGACTGGAAGCTGCAGCTGGAAGCAGAAAACTATGAGGGTGAGGGAAGGATGGGAACCCCGGCCGAGCCGGGGGCCAGGTTACTGGCTCTCACCAACTTGAACCCAGCCTCTGGCTGCGGATATGGCTGAATCGATGGAGTGCTTATCTGGCATACGCGGAGCCCTGGGCTTGATCCCCGGCATAAACTAGGCATGTTCAGGGTCATCTCTGGGGCTGTCTAGCTAGTTTGAGGCCAGTCTAGGTTCAGGAGACCCTGGCTCAAACAAACACCCACCTCAGGGCATGGCAGTGTGTGCCTATAATCCCAGCCCTTGGATGGTAGAAGCCAGAAGCAGAAACATTATGAGGTCAGGTTCAGCCTGTGCTACATAGTGAGCCTCTGTTAAAAAAAACAAAAACAAAAAAACCCAGGGTTGCGGATTTAGCTCAGTGGTAGAGCGCTTGCCTAGCAAGCCCAAGGCCCTGGGTTCAATCCTCAGCTTAAAAACAAAACAAAACAAAACAAAAAAACCCAAAGCAAAACCAGCTCCTAAGAGCAAAATCATCCCCAGACTCCAGAAATCCCAGCATTGGGTCCAAGGACCTTCACTCTGCCTCAGAATTAGACATATAGGGCTCCTCTTCCCCTGGTCATCAAACCACTTGAGGCCCAGACCTGCTACCCACAGATGCCAGGATATAGTGGTTGAGCCTGAACTACCCATCTGCAAGGTGCCTTCCCTCCAGAACTACTCCCAAGTATAAGTCACTAGCCCAGCCTGCCCAGGATGAGGACCCTCCTCAGTCAGGCCTGGTGGGAAAAGAACCTGGCTTCTCCATAAATGGGCTGAGATCATCTGGTAGCCAGTGTCCCAGGTCCTTTGTGGGCCTTCTATGTTATTATCCTTGTTGGTTTTCTTTATGATGCTGGGGATGGAACTCAAGAGCTGTACACCCTAGGCCAGCCTCTGTTCTTTGGAAAGGAAGAGCAGAGACGTGGTCCTGTTGTCCACAGATTAGGTGCTCTCATCCAGAGTCCCCAGGCTTGTAGATCCCAGACACTGCCCACCAGTCTCAGGCTCACACCCACCAGCACGTTGACACCTGAGATTTAGGCATCTGGAATTCAGCAGCCAGCCCCCAAACCTGGTATCCTCAGCTCACATGGCTCTTCTTAGGGTCGTGACCAAGCCGAGGCTCCTTAGCCTCTCATCTGACACCAATTGCTCTATCCCCAGGCCACACCCCGCTCCATGTAGCTGTCATCCACAAAGATGTGGAGATGGTCCGGCTGCTCAGGAATGCTGGAGCTGACCTCAATAAACCGGTGAGCCACTGTGGTGGGCCCATGTGGGGGAGGCACAGTCCCTCTCCGGTCTCACTGACTGCTCTGGTGCTCCACAGGAGCCCACGTGTGGCCGGACCCCTCTGCACCTGGCAGTAGAGGCCCAGGCGGTCAGTGTGCTGGAGCTTCTCCTAAAGGCTGGTGCTGACCCCACCGCCCGCATGTACGGGGGCCGCACGCCACTTGGCAGTGCCCTGCTCCGGCCCAACCCCATGCTTGCCTGCCTCCTCCGTGCACATGGAGCCCCTGAACCTGAGGATGAAGATGATAAGCTTGGCCCTTGCAGCAGCAGCGACAGTGACAGCGACAGCAGAGATGAGGGCGTGAGTCAGCAGCGGGTATCCCAACTGCAGGGGTCAGGGTCAACCAGCACCGAGAACCTGGGCGGATGCCATCAGGGAACTCACACAAGGCACACATGAGATGTGGGGAAACTGTCGTAGACTTGGGCAGTGGTGGCTGGACAGCTAAGGCAGTCTGTCATGGTGGCACACATTAGCCTTGAATCCTGGTATTCAGGAGGCAGAGGCAGTGGATGTCTGTGGGTTTGAAGCCAGCAAGGGCTGCAGAGTGAGACTCTGTCAAAAAGAAAAACAAAAACAAAGACCAGCTAAATTAGACTTCCTCCAGAGGTGGGCATGAACACAGGCAGGGAGGGACTGAACACGGGAGGCAACTCTGGGAGAAGGAGATGCAGAACTTGGGCTGTAGGTAGGTGACCTTGGTCAGAGTGGCCAGAACACTGATAGTAGGGAAAGACCTCAGCCACGGGGGCGCATTAGTGAAGAACCCAGGCCACAGCATACCCCTGGGTAGGGGCTGGTAGAGCAGGAAGAGGGCCGAAGGTGGGTGAAGGCAGAGGGGAGAGAGCCAAGTCAGGCGGCTGTAATACCTGAGCCACTGGGAGGCTGGGACCACAGGGTAGTGGTGGGGAAGGGGGTGCTGAGCCATGGCCTCCAGCGTGGCGCATTAAGAGTGAGAATATTGGGTTGGGGATTTAGCTCAGTGGTAGAGCACTTGCCTAGCAAGCGCAAGGCCCTGGGTTCGATCCTCAGCTCAAAAAAAAAAAAAAAAAAAAGTGAGAAGGTTAAAGGAGGGCAAAGGGCACACAGGTGTCACAGTGAGACCCCATCAGGTGCTGTGGCCTGGGCAGTGGGCAATGTGGCAGCTACCTGACCCTGTGCTATCCCTCTCTGTCCCCAGGATGAATATGATGACATCGTGGTCCACAGTGGCAGGAGCCAAAACCGGCTACCTCCCTCCCCGGCATCCAAACCTCTTCCTGATGACCCCAACCCCGCCTGACTTAAGTTCTAATATTAATATAATTTCCAACTTAATAAAACTTCAGACCTGACAGCCAGAGCCCAGCCCGAGAGTGCTTTCCTGCTTATTTCAGGTCCCATCCCTCCAAAGCCAGGAGTGAGCCAGGGGTTTGCTTTGTGCTTTATTCACTCAGAGGGATGGGAGGGTGGGGGTGGGGGCTGAGTCAGACTTCTCTCAGGCACAACCTTGCACACCAGTCCTTCCCAGGTGGACTGGGGGCTCTGAGGTCAGCTGTCTGAGCCGGAGGGAGTATGGAAAGGGAGGAGAGTGGCGAGGAGTCAGCCTTCCCGCCCACGTGCCTCTCCCAGCATAGCAGTGGCCTTCTTTAGCTGCTCCTTCATGCGTTCTAGCCGGTCCACATCGTCTTCCTGGGGAGATCAGAAATCCAGTTCCCACCCCTGTGACCGCTGCGGATCAAAGCTGCCACTTTCTACACTCAAGTCCTTCTAGCTGTCTGTCACAGCCAGTGATGGCTGCTATCTGTGTTCCCACCTGACCGGCATGGAGGTCCACATTTCCTGCCACATTGGTCTCTTGATCCTTCTGCTTCCACTTTCTGAGTGCTAGGATTACAGATGTGTGTCATCACAGCTGGTTTATGTAGTGCTTGGAATTGAACCCAGGGCCTGTGCATGCTTGGACCTATATCTGGCCCTGGGTGACCCATCTGTGATGTGATGGCCATTTTGATGGCTGCTTCCAATTAAGTTTATATTTAATTCATTTAAAAGAAAACTTTTTTGAACTGTTAAACCATCTCTCCAGCCCATAATTGAAAAAGAAAAAAAAAAAGTTTATACATGTACTTATTGTGGATGTGCACGTGTGTGGAGAGGTCTGAGGACAACCTGTGGGAGAGTCCTCTCCATCTTCCATGGGGGATCTAGGGATTGAACTCAGGTCCCCAGGCTTGGCAGCAAGTACCTTTACCCACTGAGCCATCTTGCTGGCTCATATTCAACTTTGCATGACTTAGCCAACAGTGTCTGTCACTAGCCTAGTGAACCAGGAAAGTAGCTGCTAGCTTCAGTGGGAGCTGACTTACTGGTCCAGACTGGCAATGGTGGCTTACCCTGAGCTCTGGGTAATTAGTGGTGTCCTCCTGGTCACTGTCCTTGCTTGGGCGATGCTACCTAGTCCTGGTGCATACTTGGTCACTCCGATCCATCTCATGGTGGATTTCATTGTGGCCCAGCACTGGGAGGTGTTGGAAAAGACCCCTTGGGTGGCCTTGGAGTGCCCCCTCCACTCACCTCGTGCTCTGATGCCTCTTCCTCCTCTGCCTCTTCCTCCTGCTTGGCCTTGGTGCCTGGCTGCTCCTGATGGTGGTGACTTGAGGGCCCTTCATGCCTTTCTGCCCCGGCCATCTCAGCCCCCTGCCACAGATGGCGGCCTCCGCCCAGCAGCTGCATGCCCTTCTCCTCTGCCTGAAACTGGGCCATCTCCTCATCGCTGGCCTTCTCAGCCACCCGCTTCTTGGGGCCTCTGGTGCTCTCTAATTGCTGCTCCCACATATGCTCAAAAGTCTTCCTTGGCTGGCTCTTCTCTTCCTCCTCCTTCTCCTCCTGACGGAGCCGGCTGTGGAGCTGTGTGTGGATGGCCTGTTCCCGCACCTCAGACTCGTGGGTCCTCTCTGCTGCCTCCTCTTCCTTGTCCCTTATCTCCTGGCTGGACCTCATCTCTCCAGCTTCCTGCTTGTTGAACTCCCCACCCAGCAACCTCTTTTCCTCAAGGAACACACAGCCACGGGGCTCTGTCTCAAATATCTCTGGCAGGAAAAGACAGGGTGCTCTTTGTGCATCCAACTGAGGAATGGAGGCCCTGAGTTCCAGGTCCTCCCTGACATCATGAAGGTAACTGCTTGGCACTGGGAGGGGGTATCACTGGCTGCAGATGTTTGCTGTTCCAGTCCCTATGCTCTAGGGACTTAAGGGAGCCAGGCTTTTCATGTGTGTGTCAGAGAGGGGTAAGTAGTACCACACTAGTCCAGACCTGGGAATTCTCCCACCATGCACTGTGGGCCAGTAGGAGAGTAGGGAAGGATGTTGGGAGTCTGAGGGGAACTAAGGCATCCCTACCTTTGTGGAGCAGAACTGTGCAGGGGCCTCTCTGGGCCTGGCCCAGTGTCAGCACCTCCATGACCACCTCTGCTAGACAGCGGGTTAACTGGGGGCAAGGAAGAAAGGTCAGGGAGGCCAAGGGCAAGGGAGTTGGGAAAACAGTGACTACCAGATCAAAGGAAAGAGGGGATCCTGGAGAAGTTGGGCAGAGGGGACCCAACGGGACAGGGAGGGCAAAGAAGGTTTCCTCTCTCACCTTCTCCTTGGAGGGTCTGGGCGCCAGGGGAGCAGAGGAGGCTGTGGAGGGAGGAAACAGCCACTGTCCATGGTACCGATCCCAACTCCCCTAGAACCTCAGTCCACCAGCTGGGCACCTGTGCGGTCCCTATGTGTAAGCTCCCCTGCCTGTCTATAGCCCAACCCAAGGTGTACTGCCCTGACACCAATCCCTCTGTGGACTCTGGACTCACCGGCCTCCAGCAGCAGGGCCAACAGCGGGAGCAGTGGCAGCAGCAGCGCTGTGGAAGTGGGTACCCGGCACAGCATGGTGGGGAGTCCGGACCTGGGACCTCTCTGCTGAGTGGACAGCCAGTGCCAGAACCTTATAACCCAGGTGCAGTGGCCCCAGCACGGGGAGGAAATGACATCACCACCACCCCCTCCCCAGCTTAGGGGGAAAGGACAGCTGTGGGACGCTCCAGGACCCTCAATTATTCATAGGAACCCACACTCAAGCATGCACCCCTCCGGGCTTCTGGCCCAGGAGCAGGGGGTGAGGGTGTGGGGAAGGCTCTCCCCAGAGTCACGTGGGAACTGGGCCACTCTCCTTTTCTCAGCTTCCTCATCTTGAAAGTGGATCCACCTAAATATTTCCTGAGAGGTGCGAGCTCCTTCTGGCCAAGTCCCTGCTCCACCGTCCACCAGCTGTGCAGTGCCGGGACAATTGCCTAAGCTTTCTTGTATTTAGGAAGGTTGTGGTGACAACCTACTCCAGAGCTTTTGGGTGAGAATGAAATGTGAGGATGCTTGGGCAGTGCCCTGCACTGGGAACTTCATGGGGCTACATGCCACCCCAGTACCGTGTGTGACACACGTACATGTGGAGGCTGGTGTCTTCCTCTGTTGCTCTCCACCTTATTTTCTGGGATGGTCTCATACTGAACCTGGAGCTTGGATAGCCCAGTTGCCCAGGAAGCTCCTAGGATCCAACTGTCTGTCCACTTGGTGCTTGGGTACAAGAGCACACGGCTTCTATGTGGGTTCCAAGGATCTGAACTCAGGCTGTCACGCTAGCCTGACACTTCACTTTCCACATGAAGCCCTAACCAACCACCATTTTCCCATGCTTTTCTTTCTTTTTGTGGGGGGGAAGACAGGGTCTTGCCATGTAGCTCAGGCTGGCCTCAAATTTGTGGCAATCCTCTTGCCTTAGACTCTAAAATGCAGGGCTTACAAGTGTGAACCACCACAGATGATGTCCAGTAATCTATTTTTGTTTCTTTGAGACTGGGTCTTGCTAGAGACAGCCTGCACTAGCTGTGAAATCCTTTATTTTAAATTGCCATTACGTGCGTGGCAGTGGATAAGTACACACTTGAGTGCCTGTGGCCATGGAGTCCTTTGAAAGAGCAGCCAGTGAGAATTCTTAACTGCTGAGCCATCTCTTCAGGGTTTTTGTTTGGTTATTTTGTTTTTTTTTGAGACAGGGTTTCTCTGTGTAGCCCTGGCTGTCCTGGAACTCACTCTGCAGACCAGGCTGGCCTTGAACTCATAGAGATCTGCCTGCCTCTGCCTCCTGAGTGCTGGGGTTAAAGGCATGTGCCACCACTGCCCAGTTTAGCTCCTCCTCATTTTAAGACAGGGCCTCACTGTATAACCCTGGCTGGCCTGGAACTTGCTATGTACAAGGCTAGCCTCAAGTTCAGACAGATCTACCTATCTCCGCCTCCCAGGTGTGGATACTGAAGGTGTACACTACCACACCTGCAAGCCTTTATTTCCTGATCTTCGGCTCCCCCACACTGGGACCGCAGATGTATGTCAGCACACCAGACTCTGGGAATTCTTATTTTGAGATAGGACCTGATATATTCCAGCTGGCTTCAATTTATGTATACCAGATTTGCCTCTGTTCCTGGGCTGGGGTTATAAACACATACTAAAGTGCCCAGTTAATTCTATGCTAGGGAATTGAACTCAGGGCTTTGTGCAAGCACTCTACCAACTGAGCCACACCAGATTCCCCCAGTAACTTTCACTGGGCACTTACTGTATGCCAACTTTCTCCACAGAGCTGGATCTACAGCAGTGAATAAATTGGCCAATGTCCCAGGCCTGCTGGAACTGACATTTAAGAAGCTGGACAGTCAACATTTGCAGATAACGTTGTGTAGAAGAGTGAAGGACGGCAGTGAATCCCACAGAAGAAAAAGACATGGCACTCTTGTCCTTTACACTGATAGAGCCACGGAGGACCCTGGGCGGGGAGGGCCACACCCCAATTCAGATGTTCTCAGGGAGCAGAGACGAGGAGTCTTTTGTGACTATCCAGGTGGGGGACCAAAGTGGCCAGTTGAACAGGGCTGAGGAAGGAGGAAGCAGCGGGCAACATTCTGAAGGTAAAACTGCAGGTTTGCTAACCCACCAAAGGTGGGAAAACACCAAGGACAGCCTGAAGGGTGGTTGGAGCCACTCAGAGTGCTGAGCAAAATCCATGGGGGGAGGGGGCAGAGAGCTAGGGCTTGGAGTGCCTGTGAAGGGTGGGGTGAGCACAAAGGATTCTGGGGATCAGCTTCCATGAGTGTGACACTCTGGACAATCACAGGAGTTGGGGACCACTTTTGGCCAGTGGATAAGGATAAAGCTGGCTCAGTCTGAGGGAGTCATCAGAGGATGATGGCCTTCTTGTCCCAGAGGAAGAGAGAAGAGGCCTTGGCATCCTTTCAGTCACCCTGGGGATCCCCAAGCCACCCAGCATGGGAGCAGTCATCTAGCACCTTTCTTGCTCACAGATCCAGAAGACTTTGCTCTTATGACCATTTATTGTGTGTCTTCTGCTCAGTACCAAGGTGGGAAGGAGGAAGATGGGATGGCGTTCTCCAGCTCTCTCCAGCTAGCCGCCTTCTTATCACAGGCTGAGAAATGCCTCTGGCTGACAGCCAGTGACAGTAGGGGCCACTGCCAATAGTTCAGTGTCAGGGAAAGAAGAGTGGGAGACCAGGAGTTCAGGGGGGAGGTGACAAGTACAAAGACATCAGGGCTGGCTCCAGGGTAAAGGTTCTACGTGTCTGGGGTCTCCAGAGTGCCAATCTTCAGAGCAGACAGTTGCTAGCTGGCAGCAGGCCGGCCAGGGAGCCTGGGCTTCTGGGGCTGGTTGGGGCCGATGTACTGGAGAGGCACATGGGTGGGGGCTGTGATCCGGTCAGTGCCTAGGTAGGGCTGGAGGACAGCGGGCACAAGGACAGAACCATCCTGGAGACAGAGCAGTTATGAGGATGCTAGCCTTCCTCCAGCTCTCCCTCAGCTGCTGGGGGAGTCTCAAATTCTCACTGCCCCATCCATTTGGTACTGCCAGCTGAACCCAGGATCTGTCCCATAACAGGCAACTCTTAACCACTGAGCCACACCCCAGCCCCTCACTGGGGGATTCTAGGCAGAGGCTCTACCACTGAGCCACACCCCAGCCCCTCACTGGGGATTCTAGGCAGGGGCTCTACCACTGAGCCACCCCCAGCCCCTCACTGGGGGATTCTAGGCAGGGGCTCTACCACTGAGCCACACCCCAGCCCCTCACTGGGGGATTCTAGGCAGGGGCTCTACCACTGAGCCACCCCCAGCCCCTCACTGGGGGATTCTAGGCAGGGGCTCTACCACTGAGCCACACCCCAGCCCCTCACTGGGGGATTCTAGGCAGGGGCTCTACCACTGAGCCACACCCCAGCCCCTCACTGGGGGATTCTAGGCAGGGGCTCTACCACTAAACCATGCCCTCAGCCCTGTTTTACTTTTAAACTTGAGATAGTAAAGATCCCCAGACAGGGCTTGAACCTGAGATTCCAGGCTTGGGGACCTCTCACCTTTTGCTGATTGCTCTCCAGGAGGGCAATGAGGACTCGGGGAACAGCACAAGCCGTGGCATTCACCTGAGAGGAGGGTGTGTCAGGGCCAGGCCTGGGATGGGGTGAGGTGCTGCAAAGGATGGGAAGGTGGAGATGCAGTGTGGGCCTCACCGTATGTGCAAACTGCAGCTCCCCAGTCTCCGTCTCAAACATGATAAACAGACGGCGGCTCTGGAAGTCTGTGCAGTTGGAGGCGCTGGTGACCTGGAGCAGGGGTGATTGAGAGGCTGTCTTGAGAGACAGGCCCATCTTCCAGTGTCTTACCACACATCCCCACTGGGCCAGGGCTTTCACCTCTCCGTATCGGCCTCGGCCAGGCATCCAGGCCTCAATGTCAAACTTGCGATAAGCAGGAAGGCCCAGTTCCTGGGTGGGCATGTCCAGCACCCTGAGGCCAAGGTCGAAAACGGTAAAAGTCATTGGGCAGGTGAAAGATGGTCAGTGGAAGAGGAGGACAAAAAGGAAGGAAAGAAGGGGATAAGAAGACACAGAGGAGGAGAGAACCTGGCGCTGGGGAGGTGGTACCCAAAGGAGACGGAAGGCAGAGGTGGGAAGGAAGGACAGCCGTGCAGCAGTCTATGGGCTACTCACCCAACCACTCTCCTGGTCTAGAGCAGCATCTCCAGTTTGGGAGTTCTCGCTAACTGCCTTTTTCTTTTTGTATGGCTTTTTGAGGTAGGATCTCATGCAGCCCAGGCTGGCCTAGAATTTACTATGTAGCTGAGAATGGCCTTGAACAGGGTCCCGATCACAAGTGCTGGGACTGTAGGTGTATACCTCTAGGCCCTGTGTTTGTGTGTGCTCACTGACTGCGCTAGACAGGCTGGGCAGCAAACTCTAGGGATCCACGTGCCTCTGATCTCCAGCACCGGAGTCACAGATGCACACTATCACCCCCAGCTGTTATGTGGGTGCTGGAGATTAGAATGGAGGTTCTCATGTTTTCACAGAGGCACTTCTCTGTTTCCTTTGATACAGGGTCTCGTGTAGTCCAGGCTGGCCTCAAGCTCACAGCAATCCTTTTGCGTCAGTCGCCCTAGTGCTAAGATTGTAAATATGAGCACTACATCAAGCCCTTTTCGGTTTTATTGACTTAGTTATTGTGAGACAGGACAGCACTCTATAGTTCAGGCTGGTCTGGAACTCATGGAAATCCTGCCACAGCCTCTTAAGTGCTGAGATTATAGGCGTGCGATGCCCCACCTGGTTGTATACTCTTTTTTTTTTTTTTTTTTTTTTTTTTTTTTTTGCAATGAGTCACCTGGGGAAGAGGTAGCCTTCTTCAGTCCCCTGGAAAGCTGTGTGTCCTAAAGGATGAGTCGGCCTTGTGATATCTGGTGCCTCCCTTTCACATCCTGCTTCACCTTGGAGGACAATGAGGTCTCTTGGACCTCACTCCAGGGATGAGGAACTGCCCCAGAGGGGGCAGGAACAGCTTCACTGTGCATGCTTTTCATACTCCTACATAGCAAGATAATGCAGACAGAGACTATACTGTCCAGAGGCCTCACCCAGGGAAAAGGAGGCAGGTGGCAGGACAGCCCAGTCAACCCCACTCCCTTCTTCAATCCCCATCAATCCCCAGCTCCGCACCGGAAGTGCAAGCCCAGCTCAGTCAAGATCTCCACCTGCAGAGACAGGAACTCATCCAGCAGCTGCGAGCTCTGCTCCAGCCCAGGGGCTGTCACCCCAAACATCTCCACCTGGGACAGGGCAGGGGCACTGGGTCAGGAGGTCCTGAGTGGTGGTGGTGACCTGTGCATGGCCAGCTAGGTCTGCGCCACTCACTTTAGTGAAGTGATGAACTCGGTACAGTCCCCAAGGCTCCTTCCCGGTGTCTGTCTCAGCCCGGTAGCAGGTGCTGGCGCAGACCATCCTGGTAAGAGCATGTGAGGTTGGGTCAGGGAGGGTAGAAGACATTACCAACGGGGTTGAGGATTACAGAGACTGGGCATCACCTGACTGGCAGGTCCCTGAAAGCTACGGAATGGTCCATGAAGTATCCTGGGAGGAGAAAGAGGTGGAATGCGGTGAGCCAGGGTTACCATCTCCCACAGGAAGTCGGAGTTAGATTTTGTCAGAGCACACGGCTGGCTAGTCACTGTACTTTTAAGCAGTCAACAACCTCCACAACTGTATGTGTTAGCTCCAGGGTTATGATCTGTCACCTGCAGGGGGCTGTCCCTTGACCACCCAGGCAAATGCTCACCTGCTAGCCCCACCTCTGCCGTCCCAGCCAGGTTGAGATCTTCAAAACGGGAGGGGTCAATATTGTAAATCTGGGATGGGCTGGCATTGGGTGACATTCCACAGCCTTCCTGGGGGAAGGTTGCAGGAGTCAGGTAACCTTGGCCTCCTTTGTACTGGGGTCATGACCCCAGCGGTTCCTCTAGAAACATTTGGAAATGCTCCCTCTCCCCCCATTATGGCTGACTTCCATGACCCAGCCCAGGGCAGCCTCCTCAGGGAGAGAGGGCCCGTCACTCAGGCCTCACTCACAAACACAGCTCCTCGAAGAAGGTCTGGAACCGTCATGGGGGTGAAGCCCTGGGGAGAGAAGAAGGCATAAGAGAGGCACATAAACCTAAGACAGGCCTGAGGAGGGAGGGAGTAGCTGTACTGCCGTTCCACAATCCACCCCACAGCAGAGGCCTGAGCCCTGTGACCCTGTTATCGGGGCTCTCCTGCTGCAAGCACCCTGCTTTGCTTGCTGGTCATCCACAGAGGGCAGCTGGAGTTGCTACTGAATCTAACACATGTGAAATCTAACACATCCCTTCCCTGCTTGAAGCCTCCCGAGGCTCCCTAGTACCCACAGAACACCTTTTATCCCAGAACTTAGAAGGAGGCAGAGTTAGGCAGTTTTCTGAGTTGGAGGCCAGCCAGCCTGGTCTACACATGGAGCTCCAGGCCATCAGCTAAGGTTAAATAGTGAGACCCTCTCTCAAAAAAGAAAGAAAACCTGAAAGCCCATGATGCCCCCACCATGGCCAGGAATTCATGCTATCAGCCTATGGACTCATTAGTGGACACTGCTCTCCAAATGCCCCAGTGCTGCAGCAGGAAGTGAGGGTGGTGATTACAAGCGCAGGCTCCTGGCCAAGCTCTGAGACCTTGTACTGGTTACCTCCCCCTCAAGCCTCAATTTTCCCATCTCAAAAGGGGTATAATAATAGCACCCATGAGCACAGATGACTTAGAAATGAACATGTTGGTAACATACACTGATGCTGAGAACTGGGACACACCACTCTCAGGTGTTTTTAAGACAGTTTCACTATGTTGCCTAGGTCAGTCTTCAAGTTTTGATCCTCCTGACTCAGCTTCCCCAGTGCTACATAAAGTGTGTGTTACCATCTCTGTGTGTGTGTATATGATTCAGGGAATGGAACCCAGGGCCTTCTACACGCCAGGCAAGTGCTCTACCAACTAACTGAACTACATTCCTAGTAGCCTAATCCCTCTGAGCTTGGCACCCATTCCACCCTGTCCAGGCAGTCCTCAGGTAGGCCATACCCTGCTGATAAGTTTGCTGAGGGTAAAGTTGACCAGGCCATGCTGTAAGAGGGCCCCAGCCCCGCGCAGGTAATAGGACCGGTGGCCGGACACGTGAGACAGGCGCCTAGAGAGAGACAGGCAGAAAGACTAGCAGTGCCTGTGGGCCAGGGTGGGTGGAGAGAGGACTCTAGTACCCAGGGGGCAGAGGCCCAGATGCCAGGCGGGCCTGGCATCAAATATTCATCTTGGGCAGGCCCAGCCTGGCATTCCACCTTGTACCCTAAGGCTGCGGGACAGAGCTGGCTACCAGCTGTTGGTGTGGGGTGATGGGGTAAGAGGGGGGCCCGGGGGGGGTTGGGGAGGCTCACTTCTGCCGGATAATGTCGAGTTTCTCGCCAATTTCCAGGTGGCCTCGGGGTCGGAAGGAGAAAACTGGTCGTACATGAAAAGCAATGGGTAAGAAAGGAAGAAATATGAACTGGAGAGAGGGGATTAGAGAGCAAGGAGGAGAGAGGGCCACGGGGGAAGGGAGGAGAGTGAGAGAGAGGTGAGGGGAAGGAGAGAGCAGACACAAAGAGACACACAGGAGCTAGGAAGAAAAGCCCCAGAGAGTGGGGCAAAGCAAGTCTGAGAAAAGAGAGGCGCCAGACACACTGTACCCATGCCAGGGGGCACCCAGGGAAGTAAGGGTAAGGAGACTCCACCTCAGTCCCAGTCAGGTGGGCTGCTCCAGCTGCGCCCCAAGGCCCGACCTGATCCGACCACCCTTGCCCCACCCCCAGCCTGAGCTCTGAGGACACTGGATTCGGGCCCTGGGGTGTGACTCACCTGGCTTGTCTCCGACCACACGGAGCACCTTAGCCTGGCTCTCATCCCCGACAGGCTGCAAGAAGAGGAGCATGTCAGAGGAAGGCGGCAGCTCGGATGCCCCGTCTCCACTGCAGCTCCAAAGGCCTTTACCGTGTCAGGGTGGGTCTTGTTGGGCAGCCTCAGGGCCTGCAGGTAGAACTGCTCCTCCAGCTGGGTCTCTCTGGGGTACAACGGTGTGAGCTGTTTCCGGATTTCCCGGCCTTGGGCCCGCAGGCCCTGATATTGGGGGTCCTGGACATGGCAGAGAGGGTTAGCCTTGGGGAGGGTCAGGGATCCCATCACCAGCCTGACTCATCCTTGCTGGCGGGACACCATGTAGATGGTCGCCACCTCTTTCCACCCAGCAACTCGAGTTTCCACTCAATTGGCAAGTTCATGCAAACAAAGCCCAGGCCTGCCCAAATGGAACTTCTCTTGCTTTGGCTGTGAGGAGGCAGGAACCAAGCTGAGCTACCCATAATCAGCCAGAAGATTCTAGAGGGAACTATCAGGAAGGTGTGCATGGCTCTGACTTCCTCTGCCAGAAAGGAAGAAAGCCAGGCTCAGAATAAACCTAGTAATGGAGTCAAGGAGTTGGCTCCAGCCGTGCCCAAAGCCAGTTTTATTTTTTTCTCTCCAGAGCTGAGGATCGAACCCAGGGCCTTGCGCTTGCTAGGCAAGCGCTCTACCACTGAGCTAAATCCCCAACCCCCAGTTTTGTTTTTACAAAGAAACACGCTGCTTTTGTTTTTAATGTCTATGCGTATGCCAGAGAGCAAATTTGGGTCCTCTGCAAGAGCAGCATGCACTTATGACCACTGAGTCATCTCTCCAGCCCCAATGGAAGCTGTTCTTTTTGTAAAAACTTTATCTATTTATATTTTATGTATGAATGCCCTTGCAGGCCAGCAGAGGGCACCAGATCTCATTACAGATGGTTGTGAGCCACCGTGTGGTTGTTGGGAATGGAACTCAGGACCTCTGGAAGAACAGAGTGGTGCTCTTAACATGCCCCTCTCCATGCCCGGAAGCTGTTCTTGTCTGACCTCTAACCCTGTCTGAATGATGCTGTCATGGTAGTGCAAGAGCTGTACCAACATGGAACCTACCTTCTGCACTTGGCCACTGTCTTCCTTGGCCTGGTGGACAAGAGGAAAGGGGAACGGGATTAGGTAATGAACTTGGGGATGCGGAGCAGAGACAGAAGAGGTCAAAGTTCAAACAGGACCATGGCATCCAAATCTCCCACTCTGTCAGTGCTGGCTGGGCCCCTCCACCACTCTGCCTCGGTTTCTCTACTGGTAAGGCCAATGGTGGTAACATGACACAACAGTAACGACACCCACCACTGAGACACCTGCTCCTTCCTCCTGGGCTCTGGGGGGGACAGGCTTACCTCTTTATTTCACAGTTTGTCTCTGTGTATCTGGGTTTAAACCTAGGGCTTTGCCTATGCAGACAACACTCGACCACTCAGCTACATCCCTGGCCCTGTTGTTTTCCTCTATTTTTATTTATGAGTCTCTGTGTGTGTCTGTATGGTACATGTGTGGACGCCCTTGGAGTCCAGAAGGTGTCAGAACTTCTGGTGCTGGAATTATAGGTTGTTGTGAGCCACCTGATGTGGGTGCTGAGAACCAAATTCAGATCCTCTGCAAGAATCACAGGTTTGTTTTTAAACGAGGAATCTGTAGGGCGGTCTGGCCTGGAACCCGGTATGCAGCTGTGCTGTTTGAATGAGAAGGGCCCCGGAGGCTCACATGTTTACATGCGTAGTCCCCAGAGCATAGCTGTTGGGAAGGATGGAGAGGCACAGCCTTTCTGGAGGAGCTACGTCACTGTGGCTGGGCTGTGGGGTTCCAAAAGCATACACCAGGCCTAGTGTCTTGCTCTCTGCCTGCTGCCTGCACATCACAAGGTAAAGCTCTGAGCTCCTGCTCCAGCACGATGCCTGTCTGCTTCCCACCATGATGATAATGGACCGTCCTCCGAAACTAAGCAAGTTCCTGATGAAATGTTTTCCTTTCGAAGAGTTGCCGTGGTCACGGTGTCTCTTCACAGCGACAGAACGCTGACGAAGGCAGCAGCTAAGGATGGCATTGAACTCTTGGGCCTCCATCTGAGGGGCTGGGGTTGCAGCTGTGTGCCTCCACACCCTTTGTGACTTCTACTAAGCCATCTGTGCTAGTGCTACTGGGTGTGAAGCTTTGTAAATGTTGGACTGTGACTCTTTATGGGGTGCGGTAACTGAATGGTGGGGTTGCAAAATATCTGGGTAACAGTAAGGGTTTCTGTATGCACAATGATGGAAATTAATTACCAATCAAACATATAACAAACATGGGTGTTTCTGGCAAAAGGGGGCTGGGGAGCGGGAAAAGGTTAAGAAGCCAGGTCTAACCCAGGCACTCTCCTCCCCACAGGCCTGGTTCAGTCCCTCTTTAGGAAAGCCTCTGGTTCAGGACTGCCCTGGGGGCTGGCCCTAAACTAGCAACAGTGACGCCATCTGTCCCGGTGACTCTTGTGAAGCTGGGTGTCTGAACCCTGGCAACAAGGCAGGATTCTACTTAGGGAGTGGTCTCTTTGCTCCTGGAAAAGATCCTGAGGCAGTAAAGCTCAATTTTCGTCTCTGACACAGTGGTAGCCATCTTGGAACTGGGATGGGGTCCAATCTATGTGTTAAAGATGGGCACACAGAAGAAAAGAATCTGGTTGGGGATGCTGAGGAAAGCTAGTCCATCAGCCTTAGCAGCATTAGGACTAGGTGGCTTGTCTTACTAGGTAACAACTCTACATGATCCAAGCCCCTTTAATTAGATTTCCGGTCACCTCCAGCCTGCCCTGGCCCACAGAGCCCCCATGCTCACCAGCAGGGCCCGCACTGCCTCTGTCACAGCTGCCTTCTCTGCCTCCAGGCTCCGGATCTGCTCTCTCAGCTGCCTCAGCTCCTGCCACGTGGAGATCTGTGGGAGGACACCATGGGAGGAAAGTGAAATGGCCACTGCTCCAGAGCTTCATCTACTGGCCACCTGGGTGGCAGCAGGTGAGGTCCAGCATCTCCTCCAGCTAGTGCCACAACACCCAGAAGCCCAGGTGGGCACAGCTGTCCTGAACCCTGCTCACTCTGGAGCCGCTTCTGTTGGCATGATTGAGACCAACCAAGGGAAAAGCGTGGACGTGCGACCTTTTATTACTATTATTATCATTTTATTTTGTGAGACAGTGTATTGAAATACAGCTCCGGGCAGTCCTGAACTTGCACTCATCCTGTCCTTCTCCGAGTGCTGGGACTATAGAGGCACAAGCATGCTTGGCTAAGTCACTTTTTTAAGGTGACTAAACCCTCTCTTTTCTCTCTTGTTTATTTATTTTGTGTGTGGCCACAGCATGGAAGTGAGAGGACAGTTTATAAGAATTGGTTCTCTCCTTCCACTGCATGGATCCCAGGGACTGAACTCAGGTTGTCAGTTTGGCAGTAAGTACCTTTATCTGCTGAGCCATCTCCCCTGGCTCTTCCTCTTTAAATACAAGGTCCCCTTAAGTATCCCTGGCTAGCCTGGAACTTGCTATGTAGACCAGGCTGGTCTCAAACTCATGGAGATCTGCCTGCCTCTGCCTCCTCCAGGTTACTGGGATTGAAAGAGTGCACCTGGCCGGCTGGTGGTGGAGCATGCCTTTAATCCCAGCACTCGGGAGGCAGAGGCAGGCGGATCTCTGTGAGTTCGAGGCCAGCTTAGGCTACCCAGTGAGTCCCAGGAAGGGCACAAAAAGTTACACAAAGAAACCCTGTCTCAGGGGAAAAAAAAAAAAAGGGTGCACACATTTAACCCCAGCACTGGGAGGCATCCATCCTGGTTTACAAATCGGTTCCAGGACAGGCTCCAAAGCTACACAGAGAAACCCTGTCTTGAAAAACCAAAAAAAGTGTGTACCAACATGCCCAGAGATTGTTATTATTATTATTAAGCATTTATATTAATTTCTTTTTTTAGTTATTCGACACAGGGTTTCTCTGTGTAGCTTTGTGCCTTTCCTGGAACTCACTATGTAGCCCAGGCTGGCCTTGAACTCACAGAGATCTGCCTGGCTCTGCCTCCTGAGTGCTGGGATTAAAGGCATGCGCCACCACTGCCCGGCTACATTAATTTCTTGTGTTTGTGCTTGTATGGAGGTCAGAAGACAACACTCTCAGGAGCTGGTTTTCTCCTACCATCTGGGAATAGAACTCAGGTTTTCAGGCTTGGCAGCAAGTGTCCTTACTGGCAGGGCCACCTGGCCCGCAGAAACTTAAATGAGGCCAAAGTGTACATGATTTACAGTGCCTGGCGTGAGAGGGTGTGGTGGTTTCAATGAGAAATGTCCCCCATAGGCTCTGGCTCCTAGGCATCTGGTCAGTGCTGGTGATGTTAGCTGGGAAAGCTTAGGAGGTGCAGTCTTGCCGGAGGAAATATGTCAATGAAGATGGGCTTTGAGAGCTTAGAGCCTCGCTCTACCTAGTTGGCTGTCTCTGCTTCATGCTGGTGGTTAAAGGTGTGAGTTCCCAGTTTACTGCGCTGCCACCCGCTGCCATCCTGCCCCTGCCAACCCCAAATAAATTCTCCCATAAGTTGGTTTGGTCATGGTGTTTTAGCACAGCAACGGAACTCATATATAGAAGGGTTCTTGACTCATCCATTACATTCAGAACTCACTACGGACGTGGTGACCCCCAATTCTAGTTCCCTATAAGGTAGCATTATGTAAGCACTAACGATTTTATCAATCGCACCTAGTCTCAACATCTGGATCGTAAGTGTTGCTTAAATATCTGCTCAGCAGGTGTTTATTCATCCAACCCTATTTATCAGTTTGCTATTATAGCAGGATACAGAGCTGTCTCCAAGAGCCCCTCCCCCATCTGATTCGCATCTCACTCCTCAGTTTTCTTTGTGGCCTTAGGGTGAGCCTGGCATGAAGTTCAAGCACAGAAGACAATGGTATTTAAGTTCCAAGAATAGAGTAAATACCAAGTGTCCAATTACGAAATACATGCAAAAGGTCGAGCAGGCCACAAAAGGCATCCATGACGTTCAGTGGGGCCTTAGTCCTCAGTGGCCCACTGGCACAGAAGTGGGTGTCATGCACAAGACATTGCCTAACGTGGGAAGGAACCCAAACTCCTGTGAGTGGTTCCTCCCATTCCTGGAACGCGGCGGGCAAACCCACGTAAGCTAGCAGCCAGCTCCCGCAGCGGGCGCAGGCGCACTCACAATCGCAGGCAGGTCTGCAGGCCGCAGCTCCCCCTTGCGGAGCTCCAGGGCGCGCGCGGTTGCTTCTGGGCATGCGCATACCGACTCCATGTCCAAGTAAGGAAGCTCGCTGTAGCCCTCACGTGCGTGCTCATACAGGAGGTTCCGCACCCGTTTCTCTGTAGCGAAACTTCTCCTTGGGTTCTGGTTGCACACGCAGCGTCCTCGGGACCGGAGCCCCTGGCGAACCAGAAAAGGCCGCAAGTACCGAGCCATGGACGCAGCCATCTTGAATGGAAACAGGGAGTCACTCAGCAGGGGACGAGCCAATCAGACGCGGAAGGAGATTTCCCGCCCAGGCTTCAGAAACCCCTTCCAATGAGGGAAATTGAACCGAGATAGATTCTGTCATTGTCCAATTGTCACCTTTGCCCCGCCCCTCTCGTGACGTAAAGGAAGTAGCCAATCAGTAACGAGGATCTCCGGAAGGGGCTGGAGATAGACTTCAGCGTGTCTGCGACCGTGCTAGGTCGGTGGGGTGGGTGTAATTATCTGTCCTCCGAACGTCGCTCTTCTCTCCCCGCGTTCCCCGCCCAGGGTCGGGTCCTTGGGGCCTGCTCAGAGTGAGGCTGAATTTGCGGGCACTTTCTATCGTGGTTAGCCTTGTAGAGACTCCTGAGGCCTCCCTGCTGAGTCTCACGTCCCCTAACACAGGGACGCACAGACGGCGAGATGTCCGGCCTTCTCCGTGGCCTCACCACGTCCCTCAGTCGTGGTAAGTGAGCCTGGGCCGCAGGGGCGAGGCTGGATGAGGGCTGCTCACGGGCACCTGTGTGGCTTTTGCCAGACCCCGGATGGTGTCACCTTTAAACACGGTGCTTTTGTTGTTGTGGAGACAGGGTTTCACTGTAGTCCAGGCTAGCCTCTAATTCGCTTTGTAGACAGGATGGCCTTGAACTCCTGATCGATCACCCGCTTCAGCTTTCCAAATATTACAGGGGTTCTCTACCACGCCCCCGGCTCCAGGGACAAGAAGTGGGAAGCTCCTGTGTCGAGCAGAATTTAAGTCAATCATAGTCATGGCTCCCCCACATAGATAGTGGTGAATCCCTAAGGTTGTATTGGCTAATGATACTCTGTCTCAGTTTCTGTAAGTACACTCTGATGTTCATGTAGCAATACCAAACGAATGTTCGTTTCTCAGCATGTCTCCCTGGTTAGGTGTCTCAGCAAGTATTTATTGATGACCTCCTGTGGGTGAGAAATCCAAGCCAGGGATTTCAGTCATTCATTCAAGTGCTATTTTTCTAATTCTAAGATGTGCCTCCCACTGGAGGGGAAGTTTTATGTTTTTAGACATACCCCAGACATCAGATGTTGTGCACAGTGACCTGAGGGATTTCATTCACCTGAATATTTACTATCTAACCTGATCTACATAGAGAGTTCCAGGACAGGCAGAACTACATAGTGAGACTCTGTTTTCTGTTTGTTTGTTTTTTTAAGTGTTCAGTTTTGTGTGTATAAGTTTTGCCTGTATATGTCTGTACATCTATGCATCATGTTTGTGCAGGGCATCAGATCCTCTGGAACTGGAGTTACAGATGGTTGTGAGCTGTCACATGGGTGCTAGGAATTGAACCAGGGTCCTCTGTAAGAGCAACCAGTGTTCTTAACCACTGAGGCATCTTTCCAGCCTCTGTATGAATGTTTTGCCTGCATATATATGAGTGCATTACAGGCATGTGTCAGATCCCCTGAACTAGAGTTACAAATGGTTTGTGAGATACCACCATGGGTGCTGGAAATCAAACCCCCATCCTCCACAAGAGCAACAAGTGCTTCCAACCACTGAGCCATCAGTCTGTCCCCACAAATACCTCTAGACATCAGCAGTTACGATCTTGTAGAAGGCTTGGATTCCTCCCTAGAATATGGAAACCAAGTAGACCCTGTTGTGTCTCTACAGGCCTGGCCCTAGGTCCCCAACTCTGGGCCACACGTTCCATGGCCACCCTGAACCAGATGCACCGCTTAGGCCGCCCGAAGGAAGTCCCTAAGCGTCTGGGTCCCACAGAGGGCCGGCCACAGCTGAAGGGTGTGGTGTTACGCACATTCATCAGAAAGCCGAAGAAGCCCAACTCTGCCAACCGCAAGTGCTGCAGAGTGCGCCTCAGCACGGGCAAGGAGGCTGTCTGCTTCATCCCCGGGGAGGGCCACACCCTGCAGGAGCACCATGTGGTCCTGGTGGAGGGCGGTCGCACGCAAGACCTGCCTGGGGTCAAACTCAAAGTTGTGAGGGGCAAGTATGACTGTGGCCATGTGCAAAAGAAGAAGTGACCATAATTCACAGTGGTCAGACACCGGGTCCTCAGAAACCAGTTCTTCCTGTCCCAGGGACAGCTAGTCTTGGACGCCACTCTCACTTGGCCTCATCAAGACTGCCATTAATCTGCAAGAGTTCTGGTGAATCGGGAGGAAGCTCCCCTCTGCCCACTCCCTTGGCTTCCATGTTCAGTGTCCACAGATGGGACCTGATGCTGGGATGGGAGTTGTAATAAACACATCTGCAGGTTGTAATGTCACCCATTGTGCAGTGTCTGTCCCCGGCTGATGGCAAATGCCGATCTCTGTGCACCTCAGTTCCCTTTTCCAGAAGACAGTTCCCTGGCAGAGGAACTGTTCTAGGTGCTGGAGATGATTAATCGGATCCTCCACAAGCTCGCACATGTGTGTGGTGGTAACAGTGTGGGTTCTTGAAGCGCTGAGAGGGGTGAAGGCCCATCCCAAATGTGGCCATCTGCCAAGTAATAGTTAAGTTTGATAGTGGCAGGGTGTTGAACGTTTAAATGGATAGTGAGTGGTGGTGCATGCCTGTGAGGCCCTTTCTCAGAAGAGGGAGGGGAAGGGGTTTGCTGATTCTTGCCTACGCGTGCTGTTATTTATTTTTTGATCAGTCTGTGTGTATGTGGGTGCTTGTGGGTGCCCTTCTGGAGCTGGAATTACAGGAGATTGTGAGCAGTTGATGCTGGTACTGGGGTCAAAGTGGGGTCATCCTCTGGAGGCTGGAGACAAATAGCAGGTGCTCTTAACCACTGAGCCATCGTCCTAGCCCCGGGAGGCCCTGCCTCTGGCCTTCAGTTTCCTGCCCTGGATAGTGACATCAACTGTAATGTGGCCTTTTGTGATCACAGGTTTTAAGCTGTAGGAGTTATACTCACATTATTGGACTCTGGAGTTCAAATGATCCTAGCCCTGCATACACACACACACACATACACACACACACACACACACACACACACACACACACACACACACAGTTCCTGCCTGGTGACCTGGGGCAAGGCATTTTAATGTAACCTGGACTACATGGCATTTATCAATAAGTTTGAGACCAATCTGGGCTATGGAGTAGGAGTCTTACCTAACTGGCCTGGGTCCTGCAGACTTGCCTCCAACACATTAGCATGAACACAGCCTCTTGATGGTCTCCGATTATGTGCATGTGGCCCCATGTACTTCTGGATCGGGGCTGGAGGCAGACAGACACCTTCTGCAGTCTCATTTTCTCGACTGAGGCTGAGTCTCTCATATCCTGGCCAGCTTGGGACTCCCTGTGCGGCTGAAGATGCCCTTGAACGGTCCCTTCCTCCTCCACCTCCTGCGTGCTGGGGTTACAGGCGCCAATCATCATGCCCAGTTTATGTGGTGCTGGGGACGGACACATGAGCCTTTGCATGCTGGGTAAGTGTTCCACTGTGACCTCTACCCCAGCACCAGTTTTTGTTTGTCTTTAGGGTTAAGAATTTAGGGGTGTGTGTGTGAGAGAGAGAGAGAGTGCAGCTGCCCTTGGAGTCCAGATGTGTTGAATCCCCCAGGAGCTGGAGTTGCAGTAAGCTGCCTGGTGAAGTACTGGAAACCAAACTCGGTTCTCCTGTTTGTGCTCCTAACCTCTGAGCCATCTGCCAGCCCCTTTGACACCTCTTTAATAGTACTGTTTAAATAATATTATTTAAACAATATTTATATTTTATGTACATTGGTGTTTTGCCTACATGTATGTCTGTATGAGGGCATTGGATCCCTGGAGTTACACAGTTGTGAGCTGCCATGTGGTTGCTGGGAATTGAACTCAGGACCTCTGGAAGAGCAGCCAGTGCTCTTAACCACTGAGCCATCTCTCCAGCCCCTTAACACCAGTTTTATTGGGCAGTGTGGGGGGAATTTAGAGCAGGTGTTAGGGGAGCTTCCCCAGAGCCTGTGTGGTGCCAGGCGACTCAGCAGGAGGGGAGAGGAGGGTGTTACCTGGCGTGGGGGTGTGGGGGTGTCTCTGAGGAACTGATGAGAAATGCTGCCAGCCTAGAAAGATGAGGTGCTGCTGCGGGGCAGTAGAGACAGACATTGTCCCCAGGTGGATCTGCGACTCCTCAAAACATCATGGCTGCTGACCTCTGTTCCCTGCCAGCAATCAGCCCATCCCCCCAATGTGCAGGTAAGAATGCCCAGGGCTGGAGAGACACTCAGTGAGTGGAGGTGGCTGCCAACAAGCCGATGACCTGAACTTGACCCCTGGATCCACCTGGTAAAAGGAAAGAACCTGTTCCTGCAAGGTGTACTCTGACCTCCTCACATGCGGTTCTCAACCTGTGGTTTGTGACCCCTTTGAGGTCAAATGGCCCTTTCGCAGGGGTTGCCTGAGTCCATTGGAAAATAGATATTTATATTACAGTAGCAAAATTAGTTATGAAGTAGCAACGAAATAATTTTATGGTTGGGGTCACCACAACCTGAGGAACTGTATTAAAGGGTCACAGTGTTAGGAAGGTTGAAAACCACTGGTCTACACAAACTGAAGAAATCACTGTGAGTGCCTCTTTCAGGGAGCTTAGGTTCAGTTCCCAGCACCTATGTTGTGTGGCACACTATCGTCTGTAACTGCAGCTCCCTCTGGAAATTCCCACACTCACATGTACATACCCACACACTGACTCACAATTAAAATAAATTGTTTTAAAAAGTCACTGTCTCCTTATAAGTAGCTTTCTCCTTTTGTTATATTCTGAGCTTGGTCTATTGGATGTTTTGGGGTTTTGGGGTTTTTGACGTGGTCTCACATAGCTCAGGCTGGCCTGGAACTCAGTATATAGCTGAGGATGACTTTGAACTCATGACCCTCCTACCTCTACTGAGAGTGCTGGGATCAGAAGTGTGTGCTATCAGGTCTGGCTTGGCCTGTTTTTGTTTTGACACAGTTTACCCATTCACATCCACACATGAAGCCGTTCTCAGGCTTAGTAACCTAGAGACACCTGTCACTTTAAGGTGGTCCCTGCTTGAGGAGAGAAGGAAGCTATAGACAAGCTGTTTAGGTCCCTGGGTTGTCACAGCAGGAGGGCCATGATACTGAAACAGCAATGTGTAGGGGAGCCACACAGGACCCCCCTTTTGTTTGTTCAGCTGGGGGCTGCAAAGCCACCTTTGACTAACACCATCCGCGAGAAGGCAGTATGTCCTGGGAGTCCTGCAGGGCTGGTCAGCTAGGACAGACGGATCCTGAGCCGTACACTGGAGTGGGTCACAAGGGCACCATAGTGTCCCACCCAGGAACGCGTGTCTCTCCCATACTGCTCAAAAGACACATATCGGATGCCTTTGCCAAAGTCAGTGAAGACATGGGAGACCTGTGGGAAAGGAGAGGGTGACATGCTGAGGCTGGTGGTCCCTCTTCCTCCCTCTCAGCAGACTCCTGGGCACCCAGATGGGACCATTGTCGGGGAGACCAGTGGGCGTGCTCCAGGAGGGAGGCGAGTATGAACAAGTAGGAGGAGCTGAAAAGACCAGGAAGAGGCTTCATGGAGGTTGATACTGGAGGGGAGATGAGGAGGACTGGGAGCCATGTGAGGTTCTGAGAAAGTGTTGCCGATGATCAACCGTCAGTGCAGAGACCGTGAGCTAAGAGAGCCTGCCACAGACTGAGAGCAGAAGCAGGAGGTGGGCCAGGTAGGTGTGAGGCCATGTGGGGCTTTGTGGGACATAATGAACCACAGACTTTGGCACCCTCCCCCAATGTTGTCTTCACCCATTTGTTACTGATTGAGAGAGGTTCTATATAGCCCTGGCTAGTCTTAGACTCAGAGATCCACCTGCCTCTGCTTCTCAAGTGCTGGAACCAAAGGCCTGCACCGCCACTTATTTCAGGTAGCCCAGGTTGGCCTTGAACTCATTAAACCTGAAGAAGTGCTTGAACTCCTGATCCTCCTGCCTCAGCCTCTCAAGTGCTGTAATTTGAAGTGTGCACTACCAGGCCTGGCTCCTGCATACTTTTGGGACTTAAGGCCTGTCACCCTCTCTGTGTGGCTCAATTTCTCAACCATAGGATAGTAAAAGGGCAACGACTTTAGTTCATGCATTACAGCACCTTAAACACAGTAGGTGCTCAATAAATGCTCTAATAAAATGATTTATCAGTAAGCCTCTTAGAGCAGAGCTGAGATGTACTGTAGTTAAGGGATTGATAATTGGCAGTTGTTACCACAGACCCCATCAATGAACCGGGAAACCCAACAAGGTGATTGTTGGGCGCAGGCCTTGGAGCTGGTGGGCAGTCAGGACTTACTTGCCGGCAGCTGCTCTCAGTCCACTGAAGTACTGGGTTGGGTGAGGCCGAGAACTTGACCACTTCATTTTCATATTCATCCAGTAGGCGGACCCGCAGCCTGTAGACACAGCCGCAGTTCTCACGGGCGCCCCACCTGCCAGGTGTAGTGCGTTTTCAGGCCCTGCCACCCAGCCAGCTCTCTGGCTTGCGAGGAGGGAGGCTGAGGGCTGAGCCTCCCTGCAGCTGAACCGAGGTCCTATCCACTTGCACAGCATTTAGTGCGTTTGGGCACTTAAGAGAAGGTGGGCCCAGTGGTGGGCCAGAGCTAAATCGTGGGGGCGGAGCCAAGCCTGAGAAGAGGGCCTGGAAGACAGTGTTGCTACTTTGACTGGGTGCCCTATGGAGGAGCCACGCCCAGGCAGGAAGAGTTGACCTGAAGAAGACACCAGAGGCCAAGAGAAGAGACCAAATGCCTCCAGCTAGGGTTCTTAGGCCAGCTCGTCAGAAGCCTTGACTACCCACAAGATTTTAGGGCCGGCACTGGGGGAAATGACAGCCAGGCCGAGGGCTCGTGTGCTCATGTGCGCAAGCCATGCTTGCCTGCTAGGGAAGAGGGTGCCAAGGAGTGTAGGAACCGGCCTGGGATGCAACAGGGCTCTGCTCCTAGCTCTTCAGCTGTATCTCCCAGGAAAGGGAGCCCAACCCAGAGGGCTGATGGGAGCGAGCCGAGCTATCCCTCCAGCCCACTCGCCCCGCCCGTCTCCGCTCACCAGTCAGCCACGCAGATCTCAATCTGGGCACTGTCCAGTAGCTCCCGCCACACTCCCTCCATCACGAGGTCCACCAGCTGCCTCTTGAAGCACCATCTGGGAGGGAGATACCGGGGCTGAGACAGTCTAGAAACCACTTCCTCCACCAAGTCTCCTGATCACCTGCTCTTCAGGACAGGAAGGTTTATGGTGGACGATGCATCTCCCGTCACACTATCCCCAACCCCGTTTCCACGTTGCTCCACCCCCAGGAGACTGATCTTCATGCTAGTCTCCTTAACCCTGATGTTGGCGGGGACCAGGATATGTATATAAATAGGGCTACACACTAGACAACTGAGCAGGGCGTTCTGGGGCCTCCCAAGATTCTGGGGCCCAACACAGAAGCTTGTTAGTGGAACAAGCTGTGTCAGGACAAACTTAGTTATGTGTGAGAACTTCAGAAATGAGGAGACATGGGCATGGTGTGTGGGCCTGTACTGCCAGTTACGTGGGAAGTGGAGCAGGAGGATCAGGAATTCAAGGCCAGCCTTACCTACACAGAGTCTGCCTGGTCTATATGAGACCCTATCTCAGGAGGAAAAAAAAATCAGAAATTCTGGAGCCAGATTAGCTGGATTCAAATTCTAACTTTACTATTTATCTATTTAGTATATATTTCTTTACTTTGAGACAGGATCTCACTATGTGGATCTGACTATCCTGGCACTTGTTATGTAGACCAGGCTGGCCTCAAATTCACAGAGATCTGCCTGCCTCTGCCTTGGCAGTGCTGGGATTAAAGGTCACTATTCCCAGCCCACCAATTTATTAGATATTAGCTTTCCTCTGTGCTTTAGTTTGTCATAAGCTGCGGAAAGGAAAAAAAGCCCATGTTGACGGACTTAACAGACTATAAACAGCAGGAAAAGAGTGCTTTGCCCATCATTCCTGGAGACCTGGATTTCATTCCTAGTATCACAAAGACCACCACCACAACCAAAACAAGGACAGGTCAGATGTGATGTGGTAGCACACGCTTGGAATCCCAGCATGCTGGAGGTCAGAGGTTCAAGTTTATCCTCTGCTACAAATCAAGTTAGAGGCCACTCTGACCTACCTAAGACCCTATCGCCAAACCAGGGTTAGGGAGACAGCTCAGTCTGTAAAATGCTTGCCTCGCGTGAAGACCTGAATTCCATCCCCAACAGCCATATAAAACACCAGAGTGCCATCACCAGACGCCCTCTTCTGGTCTCTTTCGGCACCTGCACTCATGAGCACAGCTCACCTCTCCACATACACACAGGAAGGGGGGGAGGGGAGAGCGACATTAGGATAAGCAGCCTAAGTAGGTCCCTCCCACTCTTTGGACCCTCACTCTAGGCATCAGGGGCCACTCACTCAAAAGAAGTCACAAAGCAGGTCTGGGAAGGAGCTCCTGACACCACTGTCAGATTCTTTTCCACGGCCCAGCCGTTCCCTCCGTGCTCCACTTCCCAGCCTCTGAAGCCCTCTGTAGAAAACAACGTGGCAGAATATAAAGCATTCGCTTGCCCCTCGGGGCCTTGCAGTTTGCCCTGCCCATAAGCCCCCCTCAGCACATTTCAAATCTGGGGCGTTTTACTAAACCCATCTTCCAAGTTCCTGTACCCTTGCCCCACCGACCCAGCCACCCAACCAGCTTCTGCTTTCAGCTTTCTGACCTACTGAGTCTCAGAGCTCCTAGTCTTTCTAGGCTCGCCTCCAGGCTTCTGCCTTGCTCCGCCCACCCGCTCAGGCTGGCGCACTCTGATACGCTTAGTGTTTTATGCAAACTCCTCCTTCCACCCGCGCCCAATCTGCTTTGTCTTAGCCCGCCTCGGCCCCTCCCTCTAGGCCCCGCCCATAGCCAGAAAGCCCCGCCCCAGGTGTTAGGCCCCGCCCCCGGGACCCACGCTCTCCGCAGGAGTTGAAGATGAGGTTGCGACCAAGCGGTGCCCGCAGGCAGAAACGGGCCAGAGCGCAGAGCGGGAGCTCGTCTTGATGGTCATCGTCGGCGGGGCAGCGCTGGGCCAAGGCGTAGAGGGCTCTGCCCTCCGCACTGCGGTCGCGGGCCAGCTGCAGCAGCCACACGCTCGAGCCATCCACCACGTCGCGCCAGGCTCGGCACACGGGCCGGCAGCGCGTCACTAACGCGCGGGGAGGCACGTGGCTCAGCACCTGGACCAGCAGCTCCGGAGGCAGCGCGGCCAGAGTCACGCGCGGAGCTTCGGGCATCTGCCGTCGCGAGGGTCGGGCACCCATGTCCCGCCACCGGCGTCCTCTGAGTGCAGAGGGGTTGGCGGCTTGGCCTCCCTGGGTCAGGAAATGGGTTCAGGAGGTCTGGCTGCAGACAAGATAGAGCAAATCCGTTCGCCTGGGGCCAAAGACACCTCCAAATCTAACCCAGTCCCAGCCGGGTGTGGTGGAACATGTCTGTAATCACAGCACTTTGGAGGCAGAGGCAGGAGGATTGCCATGAATTCGAGGCCAGCCTGTCTCACATAGTGAAACCTTTTAAAAACAACAAAGCTCCATGAGGGGAAAGCCATTTCTGCCCAGACCCCCACCTTGTGCAGTCCACTTGGGCCGTGGAATCACTGTGTATTTCCAGCAAAGTCACTTTCTTCTGAACATCTTTTCTAGCCGGGTAGTGGTGGCGCCCACCGGTAATCCCAGCACTTGGGAGGCAGAGGCAGGTGGATCTCTGTGAGTGAGTTCAAGGCCAGCCTAGTCTACAGCAGGAAAGGCTCAAAGCTACACAGAGAAACCCTGTCTCGGAAAACAAAACAAAGCAAAACAAAAAAACATCTTTTCTAGAATCCGGTTCTCTTATGCTCCTTCTAAACCAGTAGTGTCTGTCCTTGCTCCTTTGAGCTGAGTCCAGGCCATTCAGCCTCTCCCCTCCCGAAGTCCCCACCTGCAGATCTCAGGGGCAGCAGGTCCACTGCTCCCTTTTTCTCCTTCACTGTCTCAGTGTCTCGGAGTTCCACGAGCCTTCCAGCCCACTGTGGTCTCTGTGTCCCTACGGCCTTTCCTCTGCCCTCACCCTTCGCTCTTTAGAGCTTCAATTCCATGGCCGATCTTAAGGGTCTAACATGCCCTCTTGACCCTTTGGCTTTCCGTGCCTAGTGTTTTCTGAACTCCAACCCCGAGTCGCCTGTGCCGCCCCCACAGGAAACATACAGTCCTCCTTGGCAGCCTGACTTCTCTGTGAGGCTGACGCCTGTCACTCTTCCAGCTGCCCGGGAGTCAGATTCACGTTCACTCATCAGCTCCCTCTCTCTCCCTTCCTCCTTCCCTTTCTCTTCCCGGTGGAGCCCATACTATCGTCCTTTAAACTAGGATTCCTCTCCACCCCCGTGTTAGCCATGGCCATACTGCTTTGTAAAACTCCTCCATCTTCAGTAAACAGTGACAATTCCCCAAACTGAAGTTATATGGTCCCTAGAACAAGAGTGACTTGTTTCCCTAAATTCTTTTTGTTTGTTTTGTGGGTTTTTTGTTTGGTTTTGGTTGTTTTGTGATAGGATCTCACTTGAACTGGAATTCCTCATGTAGACCAGAGATCCACTTGCATTTGCTGGGATTCAAGGTGTGTGCCACCACACCTGGCTATTTTTCTGATTCCTGACTTCCCCGCCCCATTGACATCCCACTCCACTCCTGATGGCTGGCCTTGAGACAACTTTCCAGAGCACCTGGTTATTTCTAACTGACTCTCACTGGTTGGCCATGGCAATGGCTAACAACAGATCAAAAGGGAAAACTTTGAGTCCACTTACCCTGTTTTCTAACGGTTTCACTACTCCAGCCTGGAAGTGTACTTGGAGCTCCCTGTTTCTTGAACTAGAGGCTCTGCTCCACAGGCCTTTTCTTGAATACAGCCTTCCTTTCACTGAGCTGCTTGCAGACTCCCCTCTCTCTGTTCCCATCCCCAACTTCCAATGCGAGGTTGTAATTCTGGGCTCTGTGCACGCGGGTCAGTCACTCTATCATGGAGCTGCACTTGGGATCCCCACTGCTGAATTCTAGGTGGTAGCTCTACAATTGATCCAGGCCACACCCGGCTCCTCTTTATAGTAAAAGTTACCCCGGAGCCACACTTAGCTGTGCACAGTGGTGCATGCCTGTAATCCCAGAATTCAGGGGTTGGAAGCAGGACATTCTAAGTCCTAGATCAGCCTGAACTATGTAGTGAAAATCTCAAAACTCCAAGGGCTAAGAACAAAAGGTCCATATGCACTACTTCTGTGCTTTCCGCCTGCGATATCTCTTGAATCTTTCCTTTCCCTTCCTTTCTTTTGCTTTTTTGTTTTGTTTTGTTTTTTGAGACAGGGTTTCCTGCATAGTTTTGGTGCCTGTCCTGTATCTCGCTCTGTAGACCAAGCTGGCCTCGAACTCACAGAGATCCACCTGCCTCTGCCTCCCGAGTGCTGGGACTACAGGCATGCGCCACCACTGCCTGGCTCTTTTTGCTTTTTTTGACACAGGGTTTCATGTAGTCCAGGCTAGTCTCAAACTTGCTATGTAGGTAAGACTGACCTTGAACTCCTAATTGAGCAGCCTTCACCTCCCACGTGCTGGCTTACAGGTGTGTGTCACCATGCCCAGGGTGACCGTTTTCTAAGCACCCTAAAGGGCATGATGCAAAGCTACTGGTTGCTACTCTGCTGGCCCTGTCAGTGACAATTCACCGGTGTCACCTACCTCATCAACTGTCTCCTCAATCTAGTCTTCTACCTAGGTTCTTGGTTACCCCCTTGGCTTCTCTGATAGCCTGTCAGAGATGACCCTTAGTTCTCAGGGACTCTCAGCATCCTTCCTTCCTCACACACAGTCAGGTAGGAGAAGCATCTGGGTCAGATGTTGCCCTGGGCAGCTCCGAACACTCCACAACTTCAAGTTTTCAAGCTAAGGGAGGAATCCTCCCTGGGGGTCACAAGGTCCCACGCTATCTGCCATGTCTTTCTTTTCTCATCTCCCACGCTCCCTCTGCCTCAGCTACACAGGCCTCCACACCTCAGGGCCTTTGGTCTGGCTGTCCCCTCTACTAGAAGCATGATCCTTACGTTTGTTTTTGTTGTTTGTTTTTCCAGACAGGGTTTCTCCGTGTAGTTTTGGTGCCTTTCCAGGATCTCACTCTGTAGACCAGGCTGGCCTCAAACTCACAGAGATCTGCCTGGCTCTGCCTCCAGAGTGCTGGGATTAAAGGTGTGCGCCGCCGCCACCACCACCGCCTGACAATGCTTACATTTGTATGTCCTTCAGGTCTTTGCTCAAAAGTCTCCAGATATCTTATAATTTTAGGGCCTCATTACCAAACCTAATCCTTCTTCCCTTTTCCTTAAACTTTTCTCTTTTAAAAAATTCATTTTTCACCGGGCGGTGGTAGCACACACCTGTAATCCCAGCACTCGGGAGGCAGAGGCAGGTGGATCTCTGTGAGTTCGAGACCACCCTGGTCTACAGAGCTAGTCCAGGACAGGCTCCAAAGCTACAGAGAAACCCTGTCTCGAAAAACAAAAACAAAAACAAAAAAAATTTTCATTTTTCTTGCCAATTGTGGTGGCATACACCTTTAATCCCAGTGCTATTGAGGAAGAGGAAGACAGAGCTCTCTGAGTTTGAGCCAGCCTGGTCTACATGGTAATTTCCAGGCCAGCCAGGGCTACACAGAGAAACCTGGTCTGGAGAAGAGAAGGAGGAGGAAGAGGAAAGAAAAACAGACAAATGGGGCTGGACCGATGGACCAGTGGTCAAGAGCTTGCTGCTCTTGCAGAGGTCTGGTGGAATTCCCTAGCACCTACGTGGTGGCTCCCAACTGATGTAACTCCAGTCTCAGGATCTGATGCCCTCTCCTAGCTTCTGAGGGCGCCAGGCACGCACGTGGCACACAAGCATACATGCAGGCAAACCACCGATACAATAAGATAAATAAATGTTAAGAAAAATTACAAGTAGATAAAAATAAAAATGAAGGGTTGAGGTCATTCCAAAAAGGACTATGATGGTACTTCCCATCTAACACGTGGCTCCATAATTCTGCTAGTCATAAGGCATGACATTGCCAAGGGATTTTCCAGGTGGCATTCTAAAATGTCTCTACTGAAGTCCAGCTCCTTCTCTGGAGTCCTGGAGTATTGCTAAGTGGTTAACAACTGGCTGGTGGAGCGAGCAGACTAGAGTTGATAGCCTTGGTTGCTGTCTGTGAATCGCACACCTCTCCACTGCCCAGGTGAGGTCCCCAAGCTGTGAGGTTGGGAGGGCTTTACACACTTTATAGCCTTGAACCAGTGGGAGCCTGCTCCACCACATCCCTGCCCCGTCAGCTGCTTTGAGGGCAGGGGGTTGGAGAGAGCAGAGGGAGGCGTGGCCTAGACAGGCCAGCTGTTCCAGCCCACTCTAAGGGCACTCTCTCCTCTGCTGGGTATGTGTCTCACTATGTAGCTATGGCTGACCTGTCCTGGCTTTGTAGACCAGGCTTCGCTCGAACTCACAGAGATCCACCTGTCTCTGCCTTGGGAGTGCTGGGATCAAAGGTGTGCACCACCACATTTGTCTTTTTAAAAGTTATCTTTTCTTTTTCTTTCTTTGTTTAAAATAAATTACAGGGCTGGAGAGATGGCTCAGCAGTTAAGAGCACTGACTGCTCTTCCAGAGGACCTGGGTTCAATTCCCAACACCCATATGGCAGCTCACAGCTGTCTATAACTCCTGTTCCAGGGGATCCAACACCCTCACACAGACATATGCAGGCAAAACACCAATGTACATAAAATACAAATAAGTAGATTTTTTGCCGGGCAGTGGTGGCGCACGCCTTTAATCCCAGCACTGGGGAGGCAGAGCCAGGTGGATCTTTGTGAGTTCAAGGCCAGCCTGGTCTACAGAGTGAGTTCCAGGAAAGGCGCAAAGCTACACAGAGAAACCTTGTCTCAAAAAACAAACAAACCAATAAATAAATAACAAATAAAATAAATTACGTGTGTGTGTGTGTGTGTGTGTTCCACTGATGTGGAGGCCAGAAGACAACTTTGTGGTCAGTTCTCTTCTCCCGTCATGTGGATCTCGGGGACTACACTCAGGCCGTCATATGTGTTACCAAGAACCCTTACCCAGAGTCTTCACCAGCCCTCCAGTTTTCTAGTACTTGGTGGTAGTTTTTATTTTTGATGTTGTTATATAGGGGCTTACTCTTGTGCAAGCTGGCCTAGAATATGTGGTGGTCCTCCCGCTCAGCCTTGCCGCGATTACAACAGTAAACTACTGTAGTTCCTGTCAATCACCTATTTATTGAAGTGAAGTTGGGCCCTTTAATACTTTCTCCTCTGCCGGCTGCCACGGGTTTCCAGTAGGGGGCGCTGGAGGAGCGTGGCAGACGGCAGGGTGGACTCCCAGCTTTCAGGCTTCTAGGTGGCAGGGGCCACGTCTCTGGCATCAGGATTCCCCAGCACCTGGCTCCTGCCACGTGTGGCCAACACACCACCTCACCCCAGACACTTTCTGTATGGAGTTTTGTCTGGCATCATACAGGCCGAGAACTTCTGGCAATTCCATCCCAGCCTGAGGCTGCTGTCTTTTTATTCTGATTTCATTTAAGATTTTATTTTTAACGTTTGTTTATTTAGTGCATGTTTTGTGTGTGTGGATGAACTTGTGCCACGGCACACATGTGGCAGTCAGAGAGCTGTTTGTTCTGACTGCCAGAACAGTCCTTCTACTGAGTGGTTTCTGAGGATGAATTCAGGTTGTCAGGCTTGGTGGCAAGTGCCCCTCCCCCACGCCTTTTGTGTTTTTGAAACAGGGTTCACACAGTCAAAGCTGGCCTTGAACTTCTTACCCTTCTGAGTTCATCTCTGAAGTGATGGGATTACAGTCGTGTGACACCACACTCAATTCTGTGCACACTCACTTCTCTCTCCTTCTCCCGTTCCCGCCCTCTTTTTTCCGTTCTTCCCCCACGTTTGAGTAATGATCTCCGTATGTTGCTCAGGCTGCCTTGAACTACTGGAATTATCCTCCTGACTCCATCTCCCACGTGGCTGAGACTACAGACATACACTCAGGCACACACAAATAAACTAAATATTAAAAATTATAAATTTTTTTAAGGCCGGGCAGTGGTGGCGCATGCCTTTAATCCCAGCACTTGGGAAGCAGAGGCAGGCAGATCTCTTCGAGTTCAAGGCCAGCCTGGTCTACAGAGCAAGATCCAGGAAAGGCGCAAAGCTACACAGAGAAACCCTGTCTGGGGGAAAAAAATGTTTTAAAATTATTTTATGTTTATAAATGTTTTGCCTGAATGAATATATTAAGTGTACCACATTCATGCCTGGTGCCTGAGGAAGTCGGAGAGGGCACTGGATCCCCTAGAACTGGAGTTAAGGATGATTATGAAGCACCATGTGGGTGCTAGGAATTGAACCCAGGTCCTAGACAAGAGCAGTAAGGGCTATTGACTACCGAGCCATCTTTCCAGTTCCCAAAATGAAGTTTTAATTGTGTGTGCTCACACATAAGCAGAGGACAGCTTGCAGGAGCTGGTTCTCTCCTTTTCTCTCATGGGCTCTAGGGATTGAACTCAGGTCATCAGGCTTGGTGGCAAGCACCTTTACCCACTGAGCCATTAAAAAACAAAAAAACAAAAAAAAGCTGGGCAGTGGTAACACATACCTTAAGTCCGGGAGGCAGAGCCAGGCGGATCTCTGTGAGTTCCAGGCCAGCCTGGTCTACAGAGTGGGGCCGGCACCAAAACTACACAGAGAAACCCCTGTCTTGAGGAGAAAAAAAAAAAAAAAAAAAACCCAGCATTTTTCTATGTAGTCCTGGACTGTCCTGGAACTCCGCAGACCAGGCTGGCCTGGAACTCAGAGATCTATCTGTCTCTGCCTCCCATATTCTGGGATAAGGCGTGCGCCACCACTGCTTGGCAGTTGTTACACTTAACAGCTGAGTCATCAACATTCGTGTTTCCAATGACTATGTGGTTCCAGGATCCTGGTTAGTCTCTGATTGACATGTCTATCACATAGTCCGGAACCTGACTTCCTCCTTCAGGACAGCTCCTCCATTGACTCATCCACATTGCTGGATGCATTCGTCAGTGCTGACCAAATGAACCGAAATCTGTTTATCCACTCATCGTGATGGAGACTTACTTGAGCTGTTTCCCACGTGGAGCTGTTAGCAATGGAGCTGGTGTGAGTGTTCATGTATGAAGGTCTGTGTGCACACAGGTTGCATTTCTCTTGAGTAAATACCTAGGAATGGAATTAGTGGGTCATAGGGTCATGCATTTCGCTGCACAATAAAATTCTTAAGGGGCCTGGAGAGGTGACTCAGTGGCTAAGAGCACTAGTTGCTCTTCCAGAGGACCTGGGTTCAATTCCTAGCACCCAGTTACAGATGCAGGTTACAGATGGCAATTCACAACCATCTATTACTTCATTTCCAGGGGATCTAATACCCTTTTCTGGCCTATTCAGGTGGTATGTGTACACACATGAAGCTAAACACTTAACATTAACTTAATTAAACTTAAACAAATATTAATTAAAAAGATAAACTCTGAGCTAGATGTGGTGGAGCCTGCCTTTTATCCAGCACTGGGGAGGCAGAGGCAGGCAGATCTCTGTGACTTTGAGACCAGCTTGGTCTACAGAGAGTTCCAGGACAGCTAGGGCTGTTACAGAGAAACCCTGTCTTGAAAAACATAAATAAATAAATAAATAAATAAATAAATGAATGAATGAATGAATGAATGAATGAATGAATAAATGAATGAATAAATAAATAACTCTGTGTCTGTGTCTGTGTGTATGTGTGCTACCAGTGAGGACTCAATGGTAGAGCCCCTGCCTAGAATCCCCCAGTGAGGGGCTGGGGTGTGGCTCAGTGGTAGAGCCCCTGCCTAGAATCCCCCAGTGAGGGGCTGAGGGTGTGGCTCAGTGGTAGAGCCCCTGCCTAGAATCCCCCAGTGAGGGTCTGGGGTGTGGCTCAGTGGAAGAGTCCTGCCTAGAATCCCCAGTGAGGGGCTGGGGTGTGGCTCAGTGGTAGAGCCCCTGCCTAGAATCCCCCAGTGAGGGGCTGAGGGTGTGGTTCAGTGCAAGAGCCCCTGCCTAGAATCCCCCAGTGAGGGGCTGAGGGTGTGGTTCAGTGGTAGAGCCCCTGCCTAGAATCCCCCAGAGAGGGGCTGGGGTGTGGCTCAGTGGTAGAGCACCTGCCTAGAATCCCCCAGTGAGGGGGTGGGGTGTGGCTCAGTGGTAGAACCCCTGCCTAGAATCCCCCAGTGAGGGGCTGGGGTGTGGCTCAGTGGTAGAGCCCCTGCCTAGAATCCCCCAGTGAGGGGCTGGGGTGTGACTCAGTGGTAGAGCCCCTGCCTAGAATCCCCCAGTGAGGGGCTGGGGTGTGGCTCAGTGGTAGAGCCCCTGCCTAGAATCCCCCAGTGAGGGGCTGGGGTGTGGCTCAGTGGTAGAGCCCCTGCCTAGAATCCCCCAGTGAGGGGCTGGGGTGTGGCTCAATGTAGATCCACAGCTGTGGATTCATGAACAGCATCAGAAGGAAATAAACAAATAAAAGGAGAGATCAAAGCTATTAGTGATAAAAGGAAGATTAAGATGACTGTAAATTTATTTACAAGGGCCACAAAATGAAGGTAAGGAGAGCTAAGGAAATTTAATCAGTTAACAGCTGCAAGCCAAACCAACAGGAAAGCATTCTGTATTAAAAACTGTTCATCTGTTTGTTGTGTGAGTGTGCATGCTGTGGTGCAGGTGTGGAGGTTGTATGGCAACTGTGGGGTCCTTCCCCCTGTGGCAGGTGGGTTCTGGGGTCTAACTCAAGCCCTTACCTGCTGAGACATTTCTCTACCCTATTTTGCATTTTGAGGGTAGGGGGTTTGAGACAGTGTTTCTCTCTGTAGCACTGGCTGACCTGGAACTCAATCTGTAGACCAGGCTGGCTTCAAACTCAGAGATCCGTCTGCCTCTGCTTCCCGAGTGCCAGGATTAAAGGTGTGTGTGCACCAGGAAATGACATTTTTTAAAAATATATTTTATTTTATGTGTATGGGTGTTCTTGCACGTATGTCTGGGCTCCATGTGAAAGCAGTGCCCTTGGAGGCCAAAAGAGGGGGTTGTATCCCTGGGACTGGAGTTACAGGCGGCTGTGAGCCACCACGTGTGTGCTGGAAGTTGAACCCAGGTCCTCTGGAAGAGCAGCCAGTGCTCGAAACAGCTTTCTCCAGCCCTAAGGGACCTTTAGTAAAAGCTACCTTGCTGGAGGAAGAGCCTCACTGTGGATGGGCTGCGAGGTTTTACAGCTTTTCCCACTTCCTGTGCTCTGTTTCCTGTGTGTGGATGAAATGTGACCAGCTTCCTGCCTTTGTCAACCCTGCCTCCCCCCTGCCATCATGGTACATCTTTGCCTCTGGCACCCTGAGCTAAAATACACTCTCTTTTCAGTTGCTCTTAGTCATGGTGTTCATCCAAACCACAGAAAAGTAACTAATGCACTCCCGAAATCAACCAATCAATCGAATGTAAAAAAGAAAAAAAATTAAAAGGATGAATTCAGATCATTGTCTCACTGTCAGCTCATATTCACAATTACTTATCTAGACATTTAATTCAAGAAGTAAAAATAGAGGTGGACATGGCAGCCCACACCTACAATCCCAACAGTCTAGAGGCAAGAGGACTGTGCATTCAAGGTCATCCTTGGTTATATAGTTAGTTAGAGGTTTCATAAGTAAATAAACTTTAAAAATAAGGACTGTCTGGCTCCAGGAGGCGCCTAATACCGGCTGATCCTAACAGCTGTGGACAAAGCAAATGTGCTCAGGGCGCGGGACAGATGGCTCGCTGCGGTTGTCAGTGTCTCACTGGGATTACGGCCAGTGCCAGAACGCGGGCTCCCTACCGCAGCCTTGATGCCGGACAAGAGGAATGTGGGCGGGGACTCGCGTGGGGGCGGGGCTGACAGAGGGCTGGTCTACAGTCCCATCGAGTCTCTGGCTGAACTCAGAAATGCTCAGTTCAAAAAAAAGATCTAGGCTACCAAGTGACCAAGTGTGACTCTGTCTAAAAAAGAAAGGAAGGAAGGAAGAGAGGGAGTGAAAGAGGGAGGTGAGGGGGTAAGGCTATGGGGTTGACACAGTGCTCGCCTAGCATTCACAAGGCTTCTGGAATCGATCCCCAGCATTTCATAAAGCAGATATCTCAGTGCGCACCTGTAACCCTAGCCCTCAGAACTAAGGGGGTCAGAAGTTCAAGGTCATCCTTGGTTGTAAGGATTCTGTCCTTAATTATGTCATCAGCCTGGGATGGTGACCCAGCCTACAAAGCAGGCGGGCCCTCTGTGTGTCTTCCTTTTCTCTTCCCTCCATGCAGTCTCTCTGTTTCTCTGGTCCTTTCTTTCTCTCTGTCTCTGCCTCTCCCTCCCTCCCTCCCTCCCTCCCTCCTTCACTCCCTCTCTTCCTTCCTGACTGCTCTTCCAGAGGTCCTGAGTTCAATTCCCAGCAACCACATGGTGGCTCACAACTGGCTGTAATGAGAACTGACACCCTCTTCTGTCTACATAATAAATAAATAAATCTTTTTTTAAAAAAAAAGAAAAGCTACATTTAGAAAACAGGGTGGAGCTGAGGCTGCAGCTGTCTTTGCCTCCCATGCCTGCCTGAGGCCCTTGTTTAGCCTGCAGCAAGGGAGAGAGAGAGAGAGAGAGAGAGAGAGAGAGAGAGAGAGGATCTCAGAGAGGGCCCAAGAGCAGTTAACAGTTTTCACAACTGAAGAGGCTATAGTAGTTAAGAAAATTTCTTTGGGGCTGGAGCAATGGCTCAGCGGTTAAGAGCACTGGCTGCTCTTCCAGAGGCCCCGGGTTCAATTCCCAGAACATACATAGCCTCTCACAATTGTCTGTAACTCCAGTTCTAGGGGATCTGACACCCTCACACAGACATACGTGCAAGTAAAATACCAATGCACATAAAATAAAAATGAATAAATTCAGAAAAAAATATTTCTTCATTAAGAGGAGCCATATTCCTCATACACACAGAACACACAAACACACACAGGTCCTGGTGCGTGGGTGACTACAGAGTGATTGCCTGCACAACACACACACACACACACACACACACACACACACACACACATCTTCATGCCGTTGAGGCACTATGTCCAGAGATCACAGTGACTGTCCTTTACCAAACGCTAAGGGCTCCTGCTGACTACACATCTGCTTTACTCCAGGTTTCTGGGAAGGGCTCCTGCTGACTGCACATCTGCTTTACTCCGGGTTTCTGGGAAGGGCTCCTGCTGACTGCACATCTGCTTTACTCTGGGTTTCTGGGAAGGGCTCCTGCTGACTGCACATCTGCTTTACCCCGGGTTTCTGGGAAGGGTTTGGGAACTCACACAGAGCCCCACAACCACAGCAAGAGCAGAGCACAAAATCCCAGGAAGCTCACAGATCCAATGGATGGGTTGTTTTCTTTTACTTCTCTTTCTTTTCATTTTGAGACAGGGTCTCTCAATAGTCCGAGCCCTTCTGAACTCATTGTGTAGACCAGGCTGGCCTCAAACAGATCCACCTGCCTCTGCTTCCCAAGCACTGGAAATGAAATCGTGTGCCACCAAATCCGGCTCTGTTTTCATTTTGAGACAAGATCTTACCGTGTAGCCCAGGCTGACCTTGAACTCATGACCCCCCTGCCCTAACCTCCAGAGTGCTAAGATCACAGGCATGCACCACACCTGGTCTCAGATCTGATGTGTTTTGATGGAGGATTCTAAAATCAAGGCAGCATGTATTTGGCAGGCTTTGTAAAAGGCCATCACAGAAAAAGAATTGGGAGGTGGGGTGGGGAAAGCTGATCAGTTAAAATCCAGTTTCATCTGGTTTCCTTCTGCAGGAAATAGAGGACTTCTGTTTTTCTTTTTTCTTTTGTTTGTTTGTTTTTCTCTGTGTAGCCCTGGCTATAATGGAACTCTCTGTAAACCAGGCAGGCCTCGAACTCAGAGATCCACCTGCCTCTGCCTCCCCAGTGCTAGGATTAAAGGGGTGAGCCACCACCAGTGAGAGAGGACTTCTTCAACTCTGACTGAGGTTGACGTGTTTCAGGAATTTGTCATTTAGTGGCTTCCCCAATGTTTTCATTTGCTTGTGTGGCTTCTGGCATGAATGGCTGCAGATGCCTCCTATTGCGGCACTCAATTGCTAGGGACGTGAGACCTCATGCTCAGGACTCCAGTGTGTGCCACGGGACCAGTTCCACATCGTTTTACATCTAATCTTGCTTCATTCTTCCCTACTTAAAAATACGTGCTTACGTGCACACAAGCTCCCTTCTACTATGTGGGGTCCAGGGATTGAACCCAGATCATCTGGTTTGGCAAGGAAGAACTATCCTGCCTCTGTCTTAGGCCTAAGAGTCACCTTATAATAAAGACAAACTGGGTTCATTCCTGTTTATGATTAAACTTCTGTTTCTCAAAGATTGGGCTATGTCCCACCTTAACTACAAATGGTTCTGCCCTCCTGCTCCAGGAATGGCAATCATGTCTTTTGTTTATAAACATCTTGAAACCATACCTTTGTTTCAACAGGTTATATGACCCCCAATGACTACCTGTTGCTATGACTACCTGTTGCTATGACTACCTTGTTATGCCTATGACTGCCTTTTTTTGCCCACCTTGCAACCATGCCTTTGTTTCAAGAGGCCATTAGGACTAACTTGTTTGTTCTGCTCCTGTAACTCTGACTATTTTGCCGCCAAATCCTCCATTTGTACCCCCACCCCTGAGCTATAAAAGCCGTCTTCTTCACATCCAATGCTGACCTCTCAAACTCTGCCTTAGTGGGAGGCAGCCCATGTACATGAATAAGAAAAGACTGCTTTAGCGGGGTAGTGGTGGCAAACACTTTAATCCCAGCACTAGGGAGGCAGCGGCAGGTGGATCTCTGAGTTCGAGGCCAGCCTGGTCTACAGAGTGAGTTCCAGGACAGCCAGGGATACGCAGAGAAACCCTGTCTCAAAACACCCCTCCCCCAAAAAAGTAAAGTAGCAACAGAGAAGCTGGCAGTAATACTTTGACTACAGGAAAGGACAGAAATGTGGGCTGAAGACAGCTGTCTCCTGTTTCATCCAAGGGCTCAATGGTTACATTGAGCTGAGAAATAACAATGTAAGAATTTGTTTTAAAGATCTGCAAGTGGGCAGGGAGGTGGCGATCGCCTTCAATCCCAGCACTGGGGAGGCAGAGCCAAGCGGATCTCTGTGAGTTCAAGGCCAGCCTGGTCCAGCTCTTGTGGCTTCTGCAGAGGACTCTAGTTCAATTCCTCGCTCCCACATTCAGCCTCCCACAAGCGCCTACAACTCCAGCTTCTGGACATCTGGTGCCCCTTTTAGTTCTTCATGAGCGCCTGCATGGGTGTGCACTCCCCCAGCACACATCCACATACATAACAATAAAAGATATCCCATCCCCTTGAGATAGGGTTTCTTTGTGCAGCCTTGCTGTCATGAAACTCACTTTGTAGACCAGGCTGACCTGGAACCCTGTCTCTGCCTCCCAAGTGCTGGTTTTAAAGGCATGCATCACCTCACCTAGCTAATAAAAGAAATCTTAAAGAGATCTGAGAGTAAGCCTGGTGTGGCAGCTTACACCTGTAATCTCAGCACCCAGGAGACTGAGGCAGGAGGATTTCGGTATATTGAGACCATGGTGGGGGACATAGTAAGTTTTATGGGCTAACAGATGAGACCATATCTCAAAAAAACAAAACCCCAAACAAACAAAAAAGATTTCTAATTAGCTACCCAAGAAATACAAAGAAGAATAAATTAAAAAACGGCACTCTGATTACAAATGAATTATGCGTGTACTCGTGTGTGTGTGTGTGTGTGTGTGTGTGTGTGTGTGTGTGTGTGTGTGTGTTCTGGAAGTCCTGGTGAAGCTCCTTCCTCATGCTCTCCACTGCTGTTGTTTTGGAGCTCATGGATCGGGCTAGCCTGGAAAGTTGTTCAGGTCCAGAGCTCCTCCTCCTTTCCCAGGCTTCCCAGTGCTGGGATTACAGGCATGCTCAGCCTGCTCTGGCTTTTTCTGTGGCTGCTGGGGATCTCAAGAAACTCAGGTCCCCGGGTTTGCCAGGAAAATGCTTGGTGGATTCGGCCATCTCCCTAGATACACAAATTAACCATATTTTGAAAAATAGCTTAATTGCAATTTTAATTGGCTCCCTAGGAGGTGGGTGCTCCCTTGAAGAACTGCTTTGTCTTTATACAAACTTTCTCTGTCCTTCCAATTGGTTTTTTTGTTGCTTTTTCTCACTGGATATTTAGACAACTTATCTTAGTTAGGTTTTCTAAAGCTGGGATGAAACACTATGACCAAAAGCAATTTGGGTAGGAAAGGGTTTATTTTTAGCTTACCTTCATCCAGGTAAGTCAAGACAGGAACCTGGAGACAGGAGCTGATGCAGAGGCCATGGAGGGGTACTGCTTACTGGCTTGTTTAGCCTGCTTTCCTATAGAACTCAGGATCACCAGCCTAGGCACAGCACCACCCATAGTGGGACGGGTGCTCTCCCAACAATTGCTAATTAAGAAAATGCACTACGGGCCAGACAGGTAGGGGCATTTTTCAGTTGTGGCACCCTCTTTCCAAATTACGTTAGCCTGTGTCAAGGTGACATAAAACTAACCAGTACGAAATCATTGTTTAAAGTCAGATTTGTGATAGTTTAGGTTTTCAACATAGGGAGTTGAATAAACTGGGGGGAAAAAACAAAAGCCCAGCCATTGCAAAAGTAACTTCACAGAACAGATTTTAAACGGGAGGAGTAGCCACAGCTGAAAGATATCATGTAGCTAAACCAGGAGACAGCGTTGGGACGGAAGCACAAATTCTGAGAAGGGACTGCCAGCCAGAACATGGAGACTGCTCTCAGGGGCTGCAACGAGAACACTGTTGTGGTCTGGGAGGGATTTGTTGTTGTTGTTGTTAGATATTTTAAATGGCATAGGTAGAGCTGCAAGAATGGGTGTTGGAAGATCCTGTTCTTTCTTTTTTAATCTAAATTAAAAAAAATAGGTGTTATGGTTGCATACGTGTTTGATGTGCATGTGTGTTGAGATGTGGAGGTCAGAGGACAACATGTGGGAGTGGGTTCTCTCCTTTTCAGTCTCGAGGGTCATCATCAGCATTAGTGACAGGCACTTTTATCTGCCACCTTCAGCCAGTAGACCACTGTCCATAAAAACAGAGTGTGTACGAAACTTGGGAATGAAACCCATTACTTTGTATGCTGCTTCTTTTTTTTTTTTTTTTTTTTTTTTTCTGTTTTGTTTGTTTGTTTTTGTGTTTTGGAGACAGGGTTTCTCTGTATAGGCCTGGATGTCCTGGAACTCACTTTGTAGACCAGGCTGGCTGCAAACACACAGAGATCCCTCTGCCTCTGCCTCCCGAATGCTGAGATTAAAGGCACACACCACTACCGCCCGGTGTATGCCATTTCAAAATATGAAAAGTCCAGTGGCGGTGGTGGCGCAGGCCTTCAATCTCAGCACCAGAGAGGCAGAGCTATAGGCGGAGCTCTTTGAGTTCAAGGCCAGCCTGGTCAACAGAGTGGGTTCCAGGACATCCAGGGCTACACAGAGAAACCCTGTCTCACAGAGAGAGAGAGAGAGAGAGAGAGAGAGAGAGAGAGAAGAAAAACTAAAGACACACACACAAAGTAAAGTCTTTCATTGCGACTTGCAGCTTTGTTAACTTGCACGCGTACAGCTGAGTGTAAGCGAGCCCAGTACAGCGGGAGAGTCTGCCCTGGGAAGTAGGGATTCCAGGAGACCCCGCCCCCGGCATGGAGCCAGGGGAAGACTCCTCCATCCTCCGGATTGCCCCAGCTGCAGTGTGGACGTGACCCTTTGGCCCCAATCTCAGTCCCTACCTGTCCCTGCGCTCACCTGGTGGCCTGCTCCGAGGTGGCGGAGGAGATCCAGTCCCCGCCTGGCGCTGGGAGCAGTCGAATGGTTCCCCGCGATCCAGGGGGCCCCCGGGACCTGGGATCCTGGCGGACCGTCTCCTCCCGTGCTCGGGATTCCCGGCAGGAGGGGGCACACCGGGCAAGGTTCCAGTCCCCGGGAGCCCTGGCCAGGGCCGCCGAGCCACGTCCCTCCCGTCCCTCACGTGGCTCCCACCCTCCTGGTGCACACCCCGGGCACCTCCCCTGCTCCCCGCCCCCGCCCCACTCCGGCCTTCCCAGCCGGCCTTTCCTAACTGGGAACGTCCTCCCGTCGCTAGGAAACGGCTCAGCTGTGCCTCTGACCTCCGCCGGATTTGAAACCCGAGGATGAAAGCCAAGCCAGGATCGTCTCCTGTTGGCGCGGTTCTCAGAAGTCCGCTCCGTACTTAGTCCTTAGCAGAACCGCCCAGCACGCCGGCTGCGCCGCATCCATCCGCTCTGCTCTTCAGCATTAGTGAACCCCTCCCCGCCGTGAAGATCAGCATCCTCCAGGCCCGGACGTGACCACGATTTCTCTAATTTACACATATATTAATTAATTAATTTTTATCATCATGTCATTATGTAGACAAGACTGTCCTGGAACTTGCTATGTAGATCAGGCTGGCCTGGAACTCACAGAAATCCACCTGCCTCTGCCTCTTGAATGATAGACTCCAAGGGAGATATCACTACCTCTCAGGTATTATTATTACTTTAGACTTATTGTTTATTTTTATTTTATGTGTATGAGTGTTTGACTCCCTGTATCTATGTGCACCACATGCTTGCAGTGCCCACAGACAGAGGCGGTAAGGGGGGAGCCTTCAACCCTGGAGTTACAGATGGCTGTGAGCCGTCATCGGGGTCCTGTGTAAGAACAGCCTGTGCCCTTAACCCCTGAGCCATCTCTCCAGCCTTTTCCGGTGTCTTTCTAAATCATTTTCCGCCGTTTAATTTACTTACTTATTTATTTTTTACGTGTAGTCATTGTGTGTGATTGAGTGCAAACACGTGTCGCTGCCCCCGTGAACGTCAGAGGACAATTTGCAGAAGTTGGTTCTTTCTTCAACCATCGGATTCCTGGGGTGAACCCAAGTTTTGTCAGCCAGGCTGGGTGGCAAGCTCTCTTACACACTGAGCCACCTTGCTAGGCCTCCACCTTATTTTTTGGAGCTGTGTGGTTGAGTTAGACTGACTAGCAAGCTCCAGGGATCCTCCTGTCTTCGCACCCGGTCAGGACTGTGGTATTTTCACATGGGTGCTGGGGAGCCAAATTCGGGTCCTCGTTCCTATACAACAAAGCCCTTCACCTACTGAACCTCCGTCGCTCATTTATTTTATTTTGAAACACCAATCACCTCCGTAGCCCAGGCTGGCCTCAAACATGTCACTCTCCTGCCTCTGTCTTCAGAGCGCTGTGATTTCAGGCTTGTGCCACCATGCCCGGCTGTGTGTTGTTTCTAAGGATCCAAAGGGAGCTTGGGCCTGTGGCTCACTTACTGCCCCCTCCTGTGGTTCTACACCTGGCAACGGAATTGTTGGGAACCTTTGGGGAGGAAAAGTCACAGCTATCATCAAAAGGTAGTTTTGGTGGACCAAGCGGGTTAAAATCCATTTGACTGCAATCTAGCTAACATAAGGGAGAAGAGGGACAGAGCTCAGTGTAAGTTAGGACATGTTCCCAGCAGTGCAGGGGTGGTGCTTCACACTCAGCATGGGAGTTATAAATAGGCTAAGGCGGCTGGTGTGGTGCTGCATGCCTCAATCCCAGCCCTGTGGAGGTGGAGGCAGGAGGACTGTGAAGTTGAGGCTGCCTGGGCTTACATAGTGAGTCTCAGGACAGCCTGGGTTATAGGAAGCCTTACACTGTCAAACCAGTCAGGGCTGTGGATATGGCTCGGTTGGTGGAGTGCCTGACAAGCACACACAAGACACAGGGTTCAGTCCCCAGCAGTGCATAAATTGAGTGTGCTGCATGTTCCAGAGTTCCAAGCTCTAGAGAGGATGAGGCGGATGGTGTCTGTAGATGGAACTTTTCCCCCTCCAGGCCCCTTCCCCAGCCCACAGTCCTCTTCTCTGTGGAGCAGAGTGTGTGCACTTACCATGAGTGACAAATGAGTGAGACATTTTGTACCACGGAGGACTGTGGGCTCTAGAGACAGTGGTCAGATACGTGGACACGGATCTGCAGAAATACCAAGAAATTCAGAAGGCTGAAGAAGGGAAAGTGAAGTGGCAGGGGAAAGAGGAGGGAGCCAGCGAGGAGACATCTGGGCTGTGAGAGAACAGTGCTGAGGTAGGCAAAGGAAAAGAAACAGAAGGCTGCACGTGGCTCATCTGGAAGAGTGCCTGCTCCTCAGACACAAAACCCTGGCTTCCATCCCCAACACTGAAGAAACAGGCCCTGCGGCGCCCACCTGTGATCTCCAATCTCAGCACATCTGAGGCAGGAGCATCACATCAAGTTCGAGGCCAGCCTGATACAGAAAAGACCCTGCCCCTCAAAGAGAAAGAACAGGAAACAAGGGAAATGGAACCTGTCCCCAAGCAGTTGGTAGGGCTTTATAACTAAATTTTTTAATTATTATTATCATTATTTTGAGACAGGGTTTCTCTGTGTAGCCCTGGCTGCCCTGGAACTCACTCTGTAGACCTGGATGGTCTGCTTTATTTATGTGTCTGTGTATGTTCACATGTGTGTGTTCCTATGGAAGCCAGAAAAGGAAGTCAGGCAGACCATCTGGAGCTGCAGCCGTGGGCAGGCAGGCGCTGGGAGCAAACCCTTGTTCTCTGCAAGCACAGCAGCTGCTCTTAACTGCTGAGGGTCTCGCCAACCCCTACCCATTCCTTTGACCAGAACCAGGAATTAGAGCAGATTAGAAGGAATTAAAAGAAAAAGGTAAGAGAAACCTATAAATAGACACAGTCAGGGGTTGCTGTCACTTAAAAAAAGTTTGGGTTTTGTTTTGTTTTGTTTAGTTTTTCTTTAAAAAACAAAACAAAACACTTATTTGGGGGCCAGCACACACCCTGATTCTAGTGTGGAGATCAGAAGACAATGGTTAGTTCTCGCCTTTCACTGTGTAGTTGTTGGGAATTGAACTTGGGTCTTCAGCCTTGTCAGCAAGCACCCTTACCCACTGAGCCATCTTGGTGGCCCAGAATTGGCCTTCTTTTGATGACTCAACAAAGTCAACAAAGCCCAGTTACCTCCACCTTCCTTTGTGTTAGCCAGTGGTTATCCTTTCTTCTTCCTCTATAACCTTTTTCTTCCTCCCCTCCTCCTCCTCCTCCTCTGCCCTTCCTCCTCCTCCTCTGCCCCTCCTCCTCCTCCTCTGCCCCTCCTCCTCCTCTTTTTTCTTTTGAAACAGGGTCTCCAGTAACACAGACTGGCCTTGAACTTCCTGTACAGGGAGTGATCCTCTTGCCCTGAGTGTTGAGAGATTTAGCTCAGTGGTAGAGCACTTGCCTAGCAAGTGCAAGGCCCTGGGTTCGATCCTCAGCTCCACATAAAAATAAAAAATTTAAAAAAAAATTTAAAAAAAACCCAGCACTTCCCCATAGTGGTGGGCACACAGTAACTTTCCAGGTCCTAGGAGCTCAGCATGGTGAAGTTCTCAGAGATCACCCTGGGGCACCCTGGTCCCAGGTGTCTACCAAGCCCATCCCTAGGGATCAGGGAGATATTAACCAATACACTTCTGGGTGAGCCAAGCCTTGTTGCATTACTGACTTATCTTCAGGATTTCCATAAGTGCTTGGTGAAGGATCTTGTAACTTGGGTGTACTGACTGTGATGAGGACTGCCCCATCCAGTGTGCGGGACACCCAAGCTGGTGTTTGTAGCTCTTTAAGTAGCCTTTTTTTTGTTGTTCAAACAATGCATTAGGAAGATGTTACTATGAAACACAATTGATGTTTGCTTTCTATTTAATTTTATTCATTCCCCTATTGTTGTTTTGGGACGCTGTGGATGCCACCCATGACTTTGTATTGGGAAAATAAAAGAGAATTACTGCTTTTCTTTTCCTTTTTCTTTTAAATGTATGTGTGTTCTGGGGCTGGAGAGATGGCTCAGTAGTTAATGGCACTGGTTGCTCTTCTGGAGGATCCATTCCCAGCATCCACACAGCTGCCAAAATCTTAGCTCTGACTCCAGTTCTAGAGATCTGATGCCCTCTTCTGGACATAATGGGTAACTGCATGCTCATGGTGAATATACACATATACAGGTAAAACACATAAAATAAATCTAAAACAATTTTTAAAAGAATGTATGAGTATATATGTGTGTGGGTCTGTGCATTTGGATGCAGGTGCCCTCAGAAGTGGGAAGGCCCAGAGTTTCAAGAAAGAAAAAGAAACATTGTCTTTCTTAGTTATCAGAGTTCTACTTACAAGTATTAATTCTATCTATAAACCTAGGAAATTGTAACATCCACTTTCTAGGCTTGTTTGATTTTTGTTTGTTTGTTTGTTTGTTTTTGTTTTTGTTTTTCGAGACAGGGTTTCTCTGTGTAGCTTTGTGCCTTCCTGGAATTCGCTTTGGAGACCAGGCTAGCCTCGAACTCACAAAGATCCGCCTACCTCTGCCTCCTGAGTCCTGGGATTAAAGGCATGTGCCACCACTGCCCGGCTGGCTTGTTTGATTAATGTCCGGCCAAATCCAGTTTCAACAACTTCATGGCCCACTTAGAATGGAGGTTAATTAAATTCTCTAAATACTCTGCTTTTACAAATTTAAACCATTCAGTTTTCTTCAGAAGCTCAATAGAAGCGTGATCAGCCCCAGCGCTTAGTGCTTGTAATAGACTGAACACACTTAGGTCTTCACGCATCCCAGGACCCCAGACTCACTTGGAAGCACTCCTTCATGCCCCATAGTTCAGTGAAAAATTTCAGGTCTGAAACAACAATTTATCAATGAGACAATTTATGTTGGACACATTTGTCTCACTTTTTTTGTTTGTTTTGTAGTTTTTGTTTGTGTGTTTGTTTTTTGAGACAGGGTTTCTCTGTTTTGGTGCCTGTCCTGGATCTCACTCTGTAGACCAGGCTGGCCTCGAACTCACAGAGACTCTCCTGGCTCTGCTTCCTGAGTGCTGGGACTAAAAGCGTGTGCCACCACCGCCCGGTTGTCACACTTTTAAAAACAATTAGATGGGGCTGGAGAGATGGCTCAGCAGTTAACAGCATTTGCTGTTCTCGAGGGGACCTGAGTTCAGTTCCCAGCACCCACATCTGGTAGCTCACAACTGCCTGTAACCCAGCTCCAGGAGACACCTCTTCTGGCCCACAGGGCACCCATGTGCACATGGTCTAAACACACACACACAAATTGAAAACGCTGAAAATAGCTGGGTTTGGTAGTACACACCTTTAATCCCAGCACTTAGGAGAGAGAGGCAAGTGGATTGCTGTGAATTCAAGGCCAGCCTGGTCTACATAGTGTGTTCTGGGCCAGCCAGAGTTGCATAGTGAGACTCTGCCTCAAAAAAAAAAAAATCTTAAAGTGTAAATTACTCATAATTACTTATACAAGTATAAATGCTAACTACGATTGTCCACTCGTGGTTCATTCTCTTCCTTTCTTCTCTCCTCTTCCCTCTGCCCCCATCTCTAGCTCTCTCTTTCTTTAAAGTTTAATTAAAATGTAATTACATAATTTCCCTCTCTGCCCTACTCTCTCCCAAACCCATGGGGCTTCTCTTCTTTCACCATTGCTGTTGTAAATGAATAAACATTTACAGGAGGCAGAGGCAGGCAGATTTCTGTGAGTTTCAGGTCAGTCAGAATTATATTGTGAGACCTTGTTTTAAAAAAAAAAAAATGAAAGGAAAGAAGTGTGGCTGCAGGCATATGTGACCAGAGCCGACCATTTGCTATTGAGAACCAATCAGGGACCATCCCTGGGGAAGGCTAATTCCCTGTGCAGTTGTTGATTGGGGGCCTATGAGAGTTCCTTATCTGCTTCAGGATATCAACTGGTGTTGGAATTATTCAGCCTTTGTTTAGGCAGCCCTGCTGTTGAGATATCATGATGTCACTTCCCTGTCACAGCTGGAAGACACAATCTCACAGCAGAGGTCTGGGTCCTTTGTCTTTCTGCTTCCTCTTCCAAGACGCTGCCTGAGTCTTATGTGCAGGAGTCGTGTTGTGACTGTATCTGCGGAGCCCAGGCACCCTGTAATCAGCTGTTTTCTGCATCTGACTAGTAGTGGCTTTCTGTCTGCCTCTGTCTTTGCCTCTTCATCTTTTTTTCTTTCCTTTCCTTTTTTTTTTTTTTTTTTTAAAAAAAACAAGGTCTCACAATATAATTCTGACTGGCCTGAAACTCACAGAAATCTGCCTGCCTCTGCCTCCTGTGCTGGAATTAAAGGTGTGCACCACAATGCCTATTTTTTTCTGCCCTTCCCCCCTTTCTTTGTGTAATTAGGTAGGCTGCCAACTGGAATCCTCTTGCCTTCAGCTCCTGAGTTCTAGGATTGTAGCCACATGCTACCCTGCCAGACTCCAATTACTTTTTTAAAGTATTTTGAAAAACATTTATTTATTTGTTTACTTGTTTGTTTGTTTATGTGTGTACACATGTGCACATGCTATAGCATGCATGTGGTGGTCAGAAGACAACTTTTAGGATTCTGTTCTCTCCTTGTACCATGTGGGTTCTGGGGGTCAAACTGAGGTCATCCACTGGGACAGCGGGTACCTTACCCACTGAGCCTTTCACCAGCCCTGCATGGTGATTCCTAGATATTACCCAGAAGGCTTAATTCTGTGGGGTTGGGCCCTTCCATTGCTTTGTTCACATGTAACCTTCCTGGCTTGACACGAAAAGATGCCTACAAAGACACATGTTAAAGGAGCTGGGAGTGGAGTTCAGTTTGAAGAGTGCCTTCCCAGCATCTGTGAAGCCTGGGCTTCAATCCCTAGGAGTGCAGAAACCCAAAGTGTGGTACATGCCTGTAATCTGACATTCAGATGGTAGAGGCAGGAGGACCAGAAGGTCTGGGTCATTCTCAACTGCATAGCCAGTTCAAAGTCAGCCTGGGTGATGGGAGACCTTAATCCTCCTAGAATAAAAGAGTCAAAGACAACAATGTCACAGCTGGGCATGGCGGTGAACATCTGGGATCGCAGCGCTTAGGAAGAAGGAAAATTGCTAAGGGTTTGGCTAGCCTGGGCTACATGGTGAGACTCTGTCTCAAAGACAGACAGGGAGACAGGACACATACACACTCATACCACACTGGAGATGAGAGGAAGCACACAATGCCTAGTGAGCAGAAGTTAGCCATCTTGGCTATGACTATGAGGGTAGATGCTGTGATATCCAGTTATGAGCAACCCACCCTGAGCCCTTTATTAGCAGTCACCCCAACACATTGTGTGTCATGGGCTAAAAGGGCCTGCACCTCAGGTTCTGGGGTACTAGCACCTCATTTTTCCAACTAGTGACTAGTGTTGGGTGCTGCTGGTGCAGCCCACATTGGTGTGGGCAGGTGTGACCACCACTGAGCTCTCCTCTGCATTCCTGCCCGGCCAAAGCCCCTGCAGACAGCCGGGTGGTGGCGCATGCCTTTAATCCCAGCATTCGGGAGGCAGAGGCAGGTGGATCTCTGTGAGTTCAAGGCCAGCCTGGGCTACAGAGCAAGATCCAGGACAGGGTCCAAAGCTACCCTGTCTTGAAAAACCAAAAAATAAAAATAAAATAAAAAGAAAGAAAGAAAGAAAGAAAGAAAAGAAAAGAAAAGAAAATCTCCATCAGACAGCAAAATGAAACGCAGTGTGCTGATGGTGTGGCTTTGCCCAGTATGGCTGAAATTGGAGATCAGGATGAACAGGCAGGCCTTGGAGGGTCCCTTGGGGATGGTGGAGTTGTCCTCAGGATGGATCACTTTGCACTGTCACCAGAGTTCACAGTCTGAAATCCCCCAGCCCAACATTTTCTTTCTTTCTTTCTTTCTTTCTTTTTTTTTTTAAACATTTATTTATTGGGTTGGGGATTTAGCTCAGTGGTAGAGCGTTCACCTAGCAAGCACAAGGCCCTGGGTTCAGTCCTCAGCTCAAAAAAAAAAAAAAAAAAAAAAAAGATTTATTTATTTATGATGTTTACAGTGTTCTGTTTGCATGTATTTCTGCATGCCAGAAGAGGGCACCAGATTTCATTACAGATGGCTGTGAGCCACCATGTGGCTGCTGGGAATTGAACTCAGGACCTCTGGAAGAACAGTCAGTGCTCTTAACCTCTGAGCCATCTCTCCAGCCCCCAACATTTTTTTTTTTTATCTGTCCATGCTGCAGATGAAATTTTGAGTCTGGCACATGCTTTATCAGCAGTCACTCCAACACAGGCAACCCTCTACCACTGAGCCACACCCTAGCCCCTCACTGGGGGATTCTAGGCAGGGGCTCTACCACTGAGTCACACCCTAGCCCCTCACTGGGGGATTCTAGGCAGGGGCTCTACCACTGAGTCACACCCCAGCCCCTCACTGGGGGATTCTAGGCAGGGGCTCTACCAATGAACTCCACCACAATCACCTACTCACTTTTTGGGGTGTGGGGGAAGAGCTGTCACAATTTTCATGTAGCCCAGGCTAGCTTCAAGATCTCTATATAGCAGAGGCCAGCCACAAGCTCCCAATCCTCCTATTTCCATAACTCAAGTGCTGGGATTATAGGTGTGCACTGCTATGCCTGACCCCCCTCCATCACTTAAAAATTTCATTGCCAGGTGGTGGTGGTGCATGCCTGTAATCCCAGCACTCGGGAGGCAGAGGCAGGTGGGTCTCTGTGAGTTCGAGGCCAGCCTGGTCTACAGAGTGAGTTCCAGGAAAGAAGGGCACAAAGCTACACAGAGAAACTCGTCTCGAAAAACAAAAACAAAACAAAACAAAAATTCATTGTTTATCTTATGTGTCTATGTGCATGCACAGTGTAATGTGTAATGTGTAAGTGCCTGAGGAGGCCAGAAGAGGGCACCAGATCTCCTGGAACTAGTGTTATAGGAGGTTGTAAACTGCCCAGTGTGAATGCTAGGAACCTACCCCAGGTCTTCTGTGAGAGCAAGTGCGTTTAACAACACATAATCTCCTCTGCCTCATCCATCATTTAAAAGAAAAAGATTTATTTGTATCTGTGTGTGTATGTGGGGGGATACCACCAGGTCTACATGTACCCATGAACATCAGAACCAGGTATCATATCCCCTAGAGCTACAGTTACAGGTAATTGTGAGCTATCTGGTGTGGGTGCTGGGAACCAAACTTGTGTCCTCTGAAAAAGCATCAGGTGCTCTTACCCAGGGAGCTATCTCTCCAGAGCCTCCACCTCATCACTTTAATATTCTCATCCATACCTTTGGGGGGGGGCAGTTGAGACAGGGTTTCTCTGTGTTGCCCTGGCTGTCCTGGAACCCACTGTGTAGACCAGGGTAGCCACATACTCACAGAGATCCATCTTCCTCTGTCTCCCCAGTGCTGGGATTAAAGGTGTGCACCACCACCACCCAGCCTCATCCATACTTTTTGCCTCTAAGGTTTAGGTGCAAAAGAGATAAAACCCATTTGGGTGGGAGGCACATTTCTATAAGTTAAATAAAAACTCACACAGGCATCAAATGATGGGCCACAGAGATTGGATTTTTCATCCATTTCAGAGTGCTGTGATGCCAGGCTGCACTTGATCTTGCATCTGGCCAGCAGCCTGGAAAGCATCAATCACTCCCAGGGACGGTTGCACCTAGGAGTCAAAATGTCTTCCTAAAGTGGCATTGTGGAGCAGGCCACTGTCACAAACCACACCAGTATGCATGACTACAGAAGTGAGAAAACCCCTGGGGGCTCAGAGTACAGTCTGTCAGGTGTGGCCCAGGTGTCACAGCCCCTGTGATGTGCTGTGTCACGACCAGCAGACCTGTAGATTTGGCAAGACTGACAAGTTAGAAAGCATGAGAAGAGCCATAGCTAGGCAAGTCCAGTAGCACACACTTGTAATCCAAGCACTTGAAGGCTGAGGCTGGAGGATCAAAGCCAGCCTGGGCAACTTAATAAGACCTCCTCTCAAAACACCAAGGTTGTACATCAATGATGGAGTGCTGGGCTAGAGACCACCTGTGAGACACTGGCTCTTTAGCAAAAGAACTCTCACCTAGAATTCAGCAGCCAGGGGCTGGGATCATGACTTAGAGCATGCCTAGAATCCCCCAGTGAGGGGCTGAGGTGTGGCTCAGTGGTAGAGTCCCTGCCTAGAATCCCCCAGTAAGGGGCTGGGGTGTGGCTCAGTGGTAGAGCCCCTGCCTAGAATCCTCCAGTGAGGGGCTGGGGTGTGACTCAGTGGTAGAGCACCTGCCTAGAATCCCACAGTGAGGGGCTGGGGTGTGGCTCAGTGGTAGAGCCCTGCCTAGAATCCGCCAGTGAGGGGCTGGGGTGTGGCTCAGTGGTAGAGCCCCTGCCTAGCATGAAGAGGTCCTAATTCTAACCCCCAGTACCTCCCCTGTACTTCACACAATGTCTTCACCTCCATATTGTTAGAGGTAGACAAAAATGACTCCATTTTGTACCTGCAGCTTTTGCAGTGGTACAAAAGTCTGACTGAGCCTCAGTCGGCTGCTGGAGGTAAGTGTGACATAGAATTTACAGAGCTCGGGGAGGAGTGATCTGGTTCAGTGGTTTCCTTGTGACCTCTCTTACAAGAGGCAGGTATCTGTAAAGCCCTTCATTTGGTTAAAGCTTGAGAGCTCCTGAAGCTACAATAGTTTGGCTTCCAGAACTAAGGTAAGTCATTCTCCCAGATTCTCTCCCGACCCTCACAGCTGATGAAGAGTCAGCCTGACTGACAACCCAGACTGTGGGTACTCATCAATTACAAGGTCCAGAATGTCCCCTTCCCTCTGAAACCCATAAGAAGGAAGCCAAACTTAGCCACACAGGCCTGAACTGTCCTCAGAGCTGCCATCAGGCTGCTGTCTGCCTGTGGCGTTAACAACTTCTATAAGAAATCTGGGGTTGGAAAGATGGATCAGAGGTAAAGAGCACTTGCTGCTCTTCCCCAGCACCCATATGGCACCTCACAACTGTCTCTAATTGCAGTTCTAGATCTGCTGCCCTCTTCTGGCCTCCACAGGTACTGCACACACAAGATACACATACTTATAGACACTCATACACATAAAATAAAAAGCAAATGAGTTCGAGGCCAGCCTGGTCTACAGAATGAGTTCCAGAATGGGCTTCAAAGCTACACAGAAAAACCCTGTCTCACCTGGCAGTGGTGGCGCACATCTTTAATCTCAGCACTTGGGAGGCAAAGGCAGGCAGATATCTGTGAGTTCAAGGCCAGCCTGGTTTAAAAAGTGAGTTCCATGACAGCCAGGCTGTCACATACAGAAACCCTGTCTCAAAAAAACAAAATAAAACAAGAACAACAAATTAAAAAAAAAATTCTCCTACACAGAAAGAAGATTTGGAGGCTGCAGAGACAGAGATTAAAACTGAGCCATGTTCTTACAGAGGACTTGAATTCAGTTCCTAGAATTTGGAAGGTGGAGGCAGGAGGATCAGAAGTCCAAAGTCATGGTTGGCTAGACAGTGGTGTGAGGCCAGCCTGGGCTCCATGAGATCTTGCCTCAATAACAAAACAAAGGACTGAAGGAAGCTGGGTGTGTGTTATCTGTAATGCTATCACTTGGGACACACAGGAAGGAGGATTGTCATGAGTTCCAGGCCAGCCATAGCATAGCAAGAGTCTGATAAAAAGATCAAAATATTGGTGGCCAAGATGGTTCAGTGGGTGAAGGTGCTTGCCATCAAGCCAGATAGCCTAGTTGTCCCTGGGGTCTACACTGTGGAAAGAATGGACTCCTTCAAGTTGTCCTTGAGCTCTGCATGCCTGCAGGGGCAAATATGCACCTCCTCCAAGCACAGAGAGTATGTACACACACACACACACCCACCACACACACATACACACAACACACACAGACACACATACATACCACACACACCACATACACACACACACCCATCTCACACACACACCACACACATACCACAATACCCCCCCACATACCATACATACACACACATACACATCTCACACACACACACACACACACCACACACGCACACCAAATACACACACACACCACACATACACACATACCACACACACACATACACACATACACACACCACACACACACACACTCATACATACCACACACACACACCACACTCATAAACACCACACACACCACACACACACTCATAAACACCACACACACACATACACACCACACACACACTCATAAACACCACACACACACATACACACCACACACACACACTCATAAACACCACACACACACATACACACATACCACACACACTCATACACACCACACACACACACACAAACACACATGAGCATTTGGCTGGGGTAGTGCATGAAACAGAGGCAAGTGGAGGAAGTTGAGGCCAGCGTGATCTACACAGTGAGTTTCCTGTTAGCCAGGGCTACATAGTGAGACCTGTCTCAAAACCGCAAGAACAATAAAACAAACAGAAAAACATATAAACCAGTTTAGGCAAAATAATTTATTACAGTGCAATTGGCAGACAGATATTGCCAGTACATGATTATTCTCTGTTTGAGAAAATGATAAATAACTTTAAATATTACACAATTCAGAGGTCCCTGAGGATCAGGGTTGCAGCTCTAGGCACTTCCTCATTGTTTGGAGAAAATCTGTGGGCAGACATACCCTTCAATGAGGAGACCTGGTTGGAGCCATGTGAGCTTGGATTCACATGGGAGTTGGGATTTTGCTAGCCATAAGTTCAGATATGAGTGGAGGGCTTCAGTAAAGGGACAAAGAAAGTCCCTGAGGCAGAAACAGGAAGTGACAAGAAGACAATGCTTGGGGACGCTGCTTAGTTGGTAAAATGTGTGCCTGGCTTGCACTAAGCCCTGGGCTTACCCCAGCACCACACAAACCTGGGAAGTATTGGTGCATGCCTGCAATCCCAGCACTTGAGTGGCAAAGGCAGGAGTCTAAAGCCACCCTTGGTTTTAGCCACTGGATACATGAGACCCTGTCTCAAAAAAGGCTGGGGGATCAATACTGAGGACAGGCAGTGAGGGATCAAGCTGAAACAGAGGCAGCTTGTGACCTCTCTGAGCCGAGCGTGCACTCGGGCGCCAGGCCCCCTCGCTCTACCCAAGCAGCAGCAATGGGCAGACCTGATGGAGGAGGACTCGGTGTTCAAGACTTCAAACAAGGCCAAGCAGGACCCTCCACAGGGTCCTAGAGTTTCATGTTCCAGGAAGGTGTGAATGCTTAATCCGTGAAGAATTCCAGTCAGCAACCTCATCTCCTGGAAGGCACAGTCAGGCTGTCTTGCCAGGTTGGTGGTGGCCGGCCTTTGCCTGGGGCTGACAGACTTGCAGGACCACACTGGAGTTGGTCACTCTGGCCCCATAGTGGCCAGCCCAGAACTGTGTGTCCTGGCCCCAGTGCTCAAAAGACACAAAACGGACTCTCCTGATGTTGGAGAACACGTGCGTGACCTGGAGGTAGAAGGAGACAGTCTCGTGTCATTGCCCCCTGTCAGACAGAGCTTCCCAGGATGGCGGTCATACCACTGCCTACGCCCCTTCTTCTTCTGAAATCTTGCCATCTTTCTCTAGGTGTGGCGATAAGCCCCTGTCATCATGGGGTTGGGTGACTGAGGCAGGAGGATGGAGAGTCAGAGAAGACAGTCTAGGCTGTGTAGTGGGGTCCAGGACAGTGGAGTTACAGAGTAAGAAACTGGCTCAAAAAGAAAGAAACAAAAACCCAACCAAATAACAGAGCTCAGCAAGAATGTTGCAGAGATTGTGGGTGTGGCTGTGCACATCTATAATTATTCCCAGCATTTGGGAGATGAAGGAGTTCAAGGTTAGCCTCAGCTACACAGTGAGTGTGAGACCAGCATGGGCTACACGAGACCTTGTCTCAAAAGAAAAAAAAGCAGCAGAAATGAACCTGAGCAGTTTTACTGAGTGACCTCCCAAGCTAGGTCAGGGCAGGCCAAGTGGCTAAATCTTGCACCTCTTGGCCCCCTAACCCCTGACCACTATGGAAAAACCTGCCTGCCCTGGGGTGGCCATAATGTGAGGAATCTCAGTGTACACTGGCCCAGAGATCTCATGGAGGAGATTTGAAACTAAATCAACAGTTGATTTTTCACATCATGGCTGCCCCAGGGTCTGCAGACCGCCACTTGTCATGGTCACCCACCACTACCCAGCCTGCCCTTCAGTTCCAGCCACAATCTGAACGCTATTGTTAGAAGAGGAGAGACTTCAGCTGGAATTGCCCAGCCCAGTTTTCTTCACGCCCTGATTCAGAAGACATGACAGGGCAGGGCTAGGTAAAAGGCTCAGTTGATAAAGGGCCTGCACACAAGTATAGTGGACCTGAGTTTGGATCCCCAGCACCCACGTACAAGCTGGCAGTGGGTGGTACATCTGTAACTCTAGTGCTGGGGGCAGACAGGTGGAGCCTCTCAACTCACGGGCAGATCAGTCAGTCTAGCCAATCAATGAGCTCCTCCTTCAGTAAGAGATACTGTCTCAAAAACTAAAGCGGAGGGTGATGGAAAGACATATGGCATTGATCTCTCTCTCTGCCTTCCACATACACATGGACATGGACAGGCACAGCCCCCCATACACACACACACACACACACACACACACACACACACACACACACAGAGTTGGGGGTGATGAGACCATGACAGTCCCCACCCCACTTTCCTCTCCCAGTGAGAGGCTTCTCTTGAGTCAGAGGCTCACCTGCAGGTAGATGTTGTTGTTCCATTGCTCAATGGGGTCTGGCACAGCCGAGAACTTATCCAGGACGTTCTGGTGAGCATCAAGAAGTTGGACGAGGAGACGGTACTTGCAGCCACTGTCGTGTCGAGCACCCCACCTGTGGGAAGGGAGGTCTGAATGTGTCACCTGTCTTTTCGGGTGCCTGGACTCCCTGTGGGTACAAATTAAGTTCCTCAAAAGGGCCTCTTGGGGCTGGCAAGATGGCTAAGTCAGTAAAGTGCTTGCCACACGAGGATGAGGACTTGGATTTGAACCCCAGAACTCATGTAAGAGCTGGGTGTTAAGCTGGGTGGTGGTGGTGGTGGTGCATGCCCTTAAACCCAGCACTTCTTTAATACCAGCACTTGGGAGGCAGAGGTAGGTGGATCTCCAAGTTCAAGGCCAGCCTGGTCTGTAGAACAAGTTCCAGGACAGCCAGGAATACACATGGAAACCCTGTCTTGAACTCTCTCCCCCAGAAAAGGTGGGTGTTGCTGGATGTGGAGGCACATGCCTTTAATTTAAACTTTCTGGAGGCAGAAGCAAGTGGATCTCTGTAAGTTTGAGGCCAGCCTGGCCTTCAGAGAGTTCCAGGTCAGCCAGGGCTACACAGGGAGACCTTCTCAAAAGAAAATAAAAGGCTGAAAAGCCAGGTACTGTGGGATAATCCTGTTGTCCACTGTAAATATGCATTACTCTCATTGGATAATAAAAAGCTGATTGGGGCGGGAGGGGGAGACAGGGGACCCCATGGCTGATGTGTAAAATTAAAACACAAATATAATAATAATAATAATAATAATAATAAAATTTAAAAAAAGCTGATTGGCCCATAGCTAGGCAGGATTCTGGGACTGAGAGAATGCTGGGAAGAAGAAGGGCGGAGTCTCAGGCATTTGGAACCAGAAGCAGAGGAAGCAAGACTTGTAGAAAATGAGGTAACAAGCCATGAGCCATGTGGTAGAACTTAGACAAGAAATATGGGTTAATTTAGGTTTAAGAGCTGGTTAGTAACAAGCCTGAGCTATCAGCTGATCATTTATAATTAATATTAAGTCTCTGTGTGTTTATATGGGAGTTAGCTGGCAGTCCCATCAAAAACTGCTTACAGCCAGGGAGAATACTACATGCTTTTAACCCTAGCACTGGGGATGCAGAGACAGGCAGACTGCTTCTGAGGAATGACACTAGGCTGACCTCTTCCTCCACCACAGGCACACACTGCATCTGCCCTGGTCCCCAGATCTTACAATGGGCCTGCTGGCTCAGGCAAGTAATCCCAGTTGTTACAGAGGCTGACATGGGAGTATCTCAAGGACAAGGCCAGCCTGGACAACTTGGTGAGACTGTGCCTCAAAATAAAACCAAAAAGAGACATGGCATGTGTGGCTTAGTGTTGGAGGCTTTTCCTGGAATTCATGAGGCTCTAGGTTTGATCCCCAGTTCCTGTACTTGTCTCTGCCCCAATAAAATGGTCTTGGGACTGGGTGGTGGCGGCGCACGCCTTTAATCCCAGCAGAGGCAGGTGGATCTCTGAGAGTTTGAGGCCAGCCTGGTCTCCAAAGTGAGTTCCAGGAAAGGCTCCAAAGCTACACAGAGAAACCCTGTCATGGAAAAAAAAAAGTCCTGGGAAGATGATACCAGGCCTTTTTGAAGCCATGTCTGCCAGAAGTGTCTTTGTTGGAGATTCCAAATAGGGCTAACCAAGCCCACAGATAGGCTTGGATAAGAGCTGGCCACTTTAGAAAGATCCATAACGCAATTTAGGGCTGTGAGTCAGCCTCACACAGAGGCTGTGGTTAACCACGTGGGCAAGCAGCCAATCAGTCAGGTATTCCATGAAGCCCCAATCAAAACTCTGTACAGAGAGATGGTTCTGTTTCAGGCATCTTTTTATTCCCCCCTTTTTTTAATTAAGAAAAAATTTTCATTCATTTTACACACCAATCAAAGATCCCCCTCCAGGCATCTTGACACACACACTCGACTCTCAGGCTGTTAACACTTCACTCCTGGGAGAGAGGCATGTATGTGATCAAGGTTCCAAAAATGTGGCCACCCTTTCATACTTACAAAGCCCTAGCTGGGTTTCATGTGAACTCATTATATTTCAGGTTTTTCATTTTGTTTTGTTTTGTTTTTTTTTTTAGACAAGGTGTTGCTATATAGCCTTAAGCTCACTTACACTGTCCTGGGATTCCCCACGATCCAAGTGCTGGGATTATAAGAGTGTGCCACGGCCATGGTCCCCAGTGTTGAGCCAAGGGCTTTTCCTGTTGTCACACTCACCAGTCAGAGACAGCAATCTCCACACCACCACTGTCCAGCAGCTCTGGCCACAGCCCCTTCTCCTGCAGGTCCACCACCTGCTTCTTGCAGCACCAGCTAGGAGGGTGGGAGAGGGTCGTGAGAACAGGCGGGCCTCCCACAAGGGCGCTGGCCCTGGGGAGTGGGGCTGTCACCTGAAGGAAGTCACAAAGCAGGTCTGTGAGGGGGCCCCAGGCACAGGCTTCATGTTCCTCTCCACCACCCAGCCATCTCCACCATGCTGCACCATCCACTTGCGCAGGCCTTCTGTAAAGTGAAAACAAGGCTGAAGTGGAGTAACCAGGGAAACTGAGGCACTGGGACTGCTGTCACATTCAAGTGCCCCCTCATCGGTCACAGTCTGCAAAGAATTATAAGAATTTGTGTAAAAATAGGAGAATTGACTGCACAAGGTTGGCCTATGACCCCACCACCCACCTGTGCCATGACACTTGAGCCCTTTCTGCACACACAATAATAATTTTAAAGTCAAAAATGTACGTCTGTGCCCCATACGTATGCCTGCTGTCTTCGGAGGCCAAAACAGAGGCTGGAATAGAAGAAGGTGGGACCTCCTGGGTCTGGAGTTATGGATGGTTGTGTGCCTCCACATGAATGTAAAGAACTGAATTCAGGTCTTTTGGGAGAGCGGTTAGTGCTCTTAACCGCTATCTTTCCAGTCTGCAAATAATAATAATAATTTAAAAAAAATTGTTGAAAAGCTAGGAGCTGCTCTTCCAGAGGACCTGAATTCTGTGCCCCGCTCCCAAGCCAGGAGACTCAGTCTCCTTTGTAACTCCAGTTCCAGGTGAGCTGTCTTTCTTTTGCCCTCCAACAAGCACACATATCCATTAATAAAAATACATTTAGAAATTTAAAAGCTGGGCTGGAGAGATGGCTCAGAGGTTAAGAGCACCGACTGCTCTTCCAGAGGTCCTGAGTTCAATTCCCAGCAACCACATGGTGGCTTACAACCATCTGTAATGAGATCTGGTGCTCTCTTCTGTATACATAATAAATAAACAAATAAATAAATAATGTTTAGACGCCAATCAAATAAAAAAAAATTATGTAGCAATTTTAATTGCTCACTGGTGGCTCCCAGGCTCACCCTGTCTCTCAGGTAGAGAGGGGTATGGAGTTTGGTTCCCTCCCAAGCTCCCTTGTGGTTGGTCAGGTCCTTCCAGTCACTCTTTCTGGGTCAGGTGTGGCCCCCCTCTACCTCCCCCGCTGCTTCATCTGTAGACAAGCTTCTCTTTCTACTCGTCCCTTAAGCCCCGCCCATCTCGTGACTCTGCTTTTGCCCCTCTCAGGTTCCCCTGTGGCCCCTGTCCTCAGCGCCCCGCAGACTCTCCCCTTCGGGCCATTGGGACCCGCCCCCATCCTTTCCCATTGGTTCCCTCGTGGCCACGCCCTCACCCCCGCCCGTCAATTATCTCGTGACCCCGCCCCTCATCCGCTCTCATAGGTTCTCTTTCTTGAGCCCAGCGATTATCTTGCGCCCCCCCCCCCCCCCGCCGTCATCCCTTCCGGTCGATGCTGTCGTGGCCCCGCCCTCGCAGCACTTCCGGGGCTTCACCTTGGCCGCAGGGGTTGCTGATGAGGTTGCGACCTAGTGGCTGTCGCACGCAGAACTGGCCCAGCGGGCAGGGCCTGCCTTCGCGGGTCGGGGGCAGGCAGCGGCGGGCCAGCGACAACAGGGCGCGGCCGGCAGCGCTGCGGTCGCGGGCCAGCATGAGCAGCCACAAGGCCTGGCCATCCACCAGGGCGCGCCAGGCGCGGCACACCCGGCGGCAGTGCAGCAGCAGCGTTCGCGGGGGCACGTGGCTCAGCACCACCAGGAGCAGCTCGGGGGGTAGACGGCTCAGGTCCAGCGTCTCCTGGGGGTCGGGCTCCCGCGTGGGGACCCGGGCCCTGGAGGTCCAGGCACCCATGGTCCCCGCGCCCCGCCTGGTCGGGACTACAGGAGGGAAGGGTCAGAGGTCAGTGACCAGCAGCCTCCGCGACGCAGCCTCCGCTGGCCTGCTTTGCCGCTGCCCGTCCGCCCCAAAGCCACCCGCCGCCTCCCGCGTCTCTCGCCGCTTCGCGGTCCCCAAGCCTCCCTGCCCCCCCCCCGCAGCTGCCACCCCACCCGAGCCCTCTGGCGCTCACCAGCACCTCTGCCAGCTCCCCTCCGCGGCCTGGAGGACCTCATAGTCCTAGTCCTGCCTAAAGCGGTTGTTCCCAGATGGGACTTGTCTGAGACTCTCTCATTTCCTAAAGTCCCAGCCCTTTAGTTCAAGACCCCACCTCCTTCCGGCTGAGGACACCGTGTGAATCCACCTGGCGACACAGATGAGGCCAGGGCTCTGGGACAGTCCTAGGAATTCCGCAACAGTCCCGACACTTGGAATGACCCTAAATCCGCAGTAGACGTCTGGCCTCTGGCAACAACTATTATTTTGGCTAGGCATCCGAGTGGAAGGCTCCACCCCTAAACGCCGCATTGAACCAGTCTTCTTTAATGTCAGACATAATCATCCGTGATTTACAGGAAAAGGCAGGCTCTAGAGGACCAAAATAACCGCCCCCCAAGCGAAAGCATCAGCTAAAGTTGACTGTTTCACTTTGCCAAGTTAGCACATCTCTGCCTCCACATCACAGGCGAGGAAACGGAGGTTCTCAGAGGCCAAGTGACTAGTAGGTGCAGGTAGGTCTAGATCAGTTGTTTTCTCCTTTTGAGACAGGGTCTCACTTTGTAGGCCTGGCTGGCCTGGAGCTCACTGTAGGCAAACGCACGGAGACCCACCTGCCTCTGCTTTAGGAGTGCTGGGATTAAAGGTGTGCGCCACTATGACAGCATTTAAAATATCACTTTTCCATTTTTATTATTTGTATGAGTGCTTTTGCTTGTGTTTATGTCTCCACCACTTTTGTGCCTGGTGCCTGGGGAGGCCAAGAGGGCATCATTGGGATTCCCTGGGCCTGGCTGGCTGTGAGCACCTATGTGGATGCTAAGCATTGAACTCAGATCCTCTTAGAAGAGCAGCCAGTGCTCTTAACCCAAGTCATCTTTTCAGCCCTATTTTGCAACTGAGTCTCAGGTAGAGCCCATGCTGTCCTTGAACTCACTATGTAGCCAAGAATGACACTGGACCTCTACCTCCGGAGTAGTGGAATTACAGGCACGTGTCAGCATACCGTTTACAGCGTCTTTTATTTTAACCAGTGTATCAGCTCTGTCCCATGCAAATGAATGAGTCATGTGCATGCTATTAAATGTCAACAAGTAAAACTGGACCTGGTTCTTGCGCACACTGAGCTTGCTGTATAGTAGACACAATAAGCAGCATGTGTGTGGTGTTGGGAAATGAATTAAAAATTCTTACCCGGTGCCACAACCACCTCGACCAGCAAGGAAGACACAACACCAGGCTCTTCTTTCAGCAGAACCTCGTGCCCATGTCAGCCCGTGCCAGAGCCCTGTCAACACATCTTTCCATTTTACCATTCCTTTAGCTGTACCATGAGACTCATGATGCCTATCCGCTGCAGAATGGCCCTGACCAAGCAGCGTATCTCTGTCCCAAACAGCATTCCCCGCAGCTTGATTGGCCGAAGCCTCTTCATTAGCAAACTCAATCAGGAAGGCCTTCCAGTCTAAGTATTGGCCTGGGCTCAAGCACGTTCGTGCAAGCCCTCTCCAATCACTGGGTGTCATGCAGTGCCTGTTCAAAGCCTCCACCTGGGCAATTGTGAAAGAGGCTGTGATCCTGTAGGTCCGCACAGACTCGGCCAAGGATTTTATCACCTTAAAATCTAAGGGCTCATACCGTTGCCCCTGCGGGTCTTGAAACACTGGGTAGGCTAGGCGCAACTCAGTTCTGACTGCTTTCCATACCCCCGGGCTAAAAGAGCATCCGGAGCTGAAAGAGCATCTGGAGCTACCATTTCCGGGGCCCTTCGAATAGGGAGGAGGAGCTGAGGGGTGCGGCATGGCATATTGGGGGTGCACAGCATTCTTCTGTCTGGATCTTCCTTCTCCTCCCTCTTTTTCCTTTTTCTTATCTTTGTCCTTTTCATCTGTTCTATGAGTGACATCAACTCCTCCTCTGTGTCTGTCTCTATCTCAGCAAGGTCGGGGTATAATCCCCCTTTGCTCTGTCCCTTTTCACTGCTTGCCTTTTCCGATCTCTCCTCCTGCAGCATCTCCAAAGTGGCCTGACCATTCCCTACCGCTTCACTGTAACGTTGATCCTCAAGACAGCCTCTTACCAATTCCCAGACCGGTCTTACCCCACTCTTAAGTGTCCCTTGTTCAAAGGCAAAATCTAAATCTCTACCCAATTTATCCCATGAGGATATCGTGAGACTTCGGGAAACAGCAAACCATGGGGCAACGATGTCACATTCCTGCAAAAATCTCTCTAAGGTACTCTTCTTTAGTTTTAATTTTTTTGAATACAGTAGCTTGTTAAGAGCCAAAAAAAAAATGGGTGCGAAGAAGCAGCGCCCATAGCTAATTTACTGACCTCTTGGACAACCTTTCACTTTTCGTTTTTAGCTCGCCTATCGACCAGCTCTTTATTCCGCTCTCTCTTTATCTACAGAGAAGAGCAAAAAGGTTTCCGCTTTTGTCGAGGATTCCCACCTTACCTGGGAACTTACTGGTGCACCACCCTGACTGCAAAAAGTTCTGAGCCCTCATTGAAAGCAACTGGAGTCCCCGTACGGGCCACCACTTGCCACGACACCAGGCTCTTCTTTCTGCAGTTTATTCAGGAACCTTGAACAATCTTCTGACTTCTGACCCCAGGGAAACCCGCTTACAGCCTTAAGTAATCACTGGGTAGCCAACCCTGATATGCCACGTGGGCACTACCAATAGGTCCAGGTGCGCGGAAGCAAGCCAAAATCTTTGCCTTAGCCAATTAAGGAGTTGTTTATCACAGAGAGCGCTCACGGTCGGGAAGGCGGAGGGCGGAAGCCGGCAGCAGCGCCATCTTTGATGTGCAGCTGTATGCAGCTCTCTACAACCCGGGCCTGCTGTGGATCCTAGCTCCCTGGGGGCTGAAGCGAGACAATCTTACATTCTGGTCCTGCCTGGACAATTTAGTGAGAGCCTGTCTGAAAATGGAGTCCTAGAGATACAGACCAGAGGCACAGAGCTTTAGGACCATGGAAAAGGGGTTCAACCTTCAGGGTGGGAAAAACAAAAACAGAAATCAGGTCTGGGTGTGGTTGCAGATATGTTTAGTCTCAGTGCTCTCGAGGCACAGACAAAAGGATCTCTGTGAGTTCCAGGCCAGCCTGGTCTACACAGTGAGTTCCAGACCAGCCGGGGCTATGTAGTGAGACCCTGTCTTTAAAAAAAAAAGAAAGAAAATAATCTTCTACAAACCCCCATACTCTCTGTAAATGTGGAAAAGAATGATGTGGTTAATTAGTGAATGGGTGTTTACATGCCATAAGGTGCATCAGCCATGATGGTCACACTCCTCATGATGTGGAAAAACAGTGCTGGCCTGGGCCTGGCCGAGAGCCTGATGGCTGGGTGGAGAGGACAAGACCCCTCACCATGAGAGGAGGCTGCCTTGACTAAGGGGCTGGCTGCATTTCTTCTTAGCACAAAGGTTTATTAACTTTTTAATCGTTTTTTCCATGCTGAGTATCGACACCAAGACCTTGCTCAGGGGCCACTGAACTGCATCTGTCCACAGCTCTCGGGTTTTGATAAAGAGTCACTGTGCAGTTCAGATAGCTTCTGCCTTAGTTCTAGGAAGACAGGCCTGTGCCACCACACCTGACTAATATACGCATGTTTATGTGTGATGTATGCTGGTGTGTGATGTATGCTGGTGTGTGTTTATCACAGCAACAAGATTAGGTCCAAAGTGCTCTCCCAGAATGGCAGTGCTGGTGACAATGTCCTAAACACAAGGATTGTTATTGGGTAAACAGATGCCTAATGATGGGTTTCTGTTTACCAGGAGACCACCACCTCCTTTAATCATCCCAAAGGTCAACTATCCTGGGCAAGGGCATCTGGTTCTGGGTCAATCCAGACAACCTGTGTTACCTTAAAGCCCTACCCTGCTGATGTCATATAAAGTCCATTGCCTTTTACACCATTTTGCTCTTTCTCCTCACCCTGGAGCGGGGTAGCCTTGGCAATTTGATCTCAGTAAACCTTTCTTTCTACTCATGGGGTGGTCTAGTTTGGTGGTTACACTGGCCCCATCTTACAACCACAAGCTCAGGGAGGCCAGAGGATGGCTTGTGGGAGTTGATTCTTTCTTTTCACAGAGATGTGGGACCTGGGACTTGTACCCCAGGTACAACAAGCACCTTTCCCCACCTGTCTTTACACACCAGCCTCCTTAGTGCATACAATGTCCAGCAACACTTTACCATGGAGACATCCAAATGCATTTAAAAGATCAGTGTATGACCAGTCAGTTTGGACAGCTGACCTCCTGCCTGGCTCTTTTTTCTGCCCTTCAACCCACTCTTTCCCTTTGGGCTGTTTGAGGCATAGGTCAGGCATGAGACTTTCCTGTTTATAACAAATTCAGTACTTTAATGCCATGTACAAGGTGTAGGGAAGGCAACATCATGACCCAGGTGTAGTGTTGTACATCCAAAATGCCAGCACTTTGGAGGTAGAAGTGGGAGGATCAGACATTCAAGTTCATCCACTACTATAAATATATAATTCAAGGCCAGCTGGGGCTCCATGGAACCCCATCTTAAAAGAACATGGGGATGGAAAGATGGCTCAGTGGCTAAGAGCATGTATAGCTCTTGCAGAAGAGTCTGCAGTTCAGTTCCCAGCACCCGGGTCCATCTCCAGGGGCTCAGTGTCCATCTCCAGGGGCTCAGAACCACCTGTGACTCCAGCTCTTGGGGAATCTGGCTCCCTCTTCTGGCCGCTTCAGGTACTGCACTCACATGCACCCGTGTACATAAGTAAAACCAAAAGAAATCTTAGCTAGTGTGGTGCCTCAGGTCTTTAATTCCAGAACTCAGGAGACAGAGGCAGGCAGATCTCCATGAGTCTGAGGCCAGCCTGGTCTACAGAGTGAGTTCCAGGGGAGGCGAGGCTACCTAGTGAGACCCTGTCTCGAAAGAAAAATAGTAAAATTTTTATATAAAATGAAACAAATAGTAGCAAAGTGTAAACACTGGTCAGTTCCCCTTTCTAGTCCCCAGTTCTCCCCAGAAACAATCCCTGTCAGTTCCTGGTATTAAATCCTAGGCTCTATTCCGGAAAAAAAAAAAAAAAAAGAAGTATCCGTACAGACTTGAGAATATAATGAGTAAGCCTGGTATGGTGGTTCACACCCGTAATCCCAGCACTTCAGTGGATGAGGCAGGAGAATTTCAGGTTCGACCCGTCTGGAGTACATAGAGAGTTTCAGGCCAACCTGGGCTACACAGTGTCTGAAAGAAAGGAAATAAACAAACAAACAGGGAGGGAGGAAGAAAAAGAAAAAGCCAAGAACCAACAAAGAGTGGATTTTCGGACTTGGTGGGTGAGTGTAGTTTGGGAAATCACGTGTACACAAAAGGTCTCGGCTGAACAGCTGACTCCATTTCTCTTATCCACATCTCACATGGGTGTCAAAAGACAGCATCCCAACAGATCTAGCATCAAGATTTATCGGCTTTTATTTCCAATTCTAGAGCACAGTAGCACCCGCAGAGAGGGTGTTTCAAGGGGCTGAGCAGAGAGATGGCGCAGGCTGGAGAACATGGAACAGAGGACAGAAAACAGACTGGTCATTTCACAATGGCTTTCCTTGAAGTGACCTATGCAGAGGAAACTTCTGGCTCACATGGGCCTGCTGGGGAACTGACCGATTGTTCCTCACCAGACTCATGGAAGGTGACACATTCAACTTGGTGTCACGGAACCTTAGCTTGAGTGACCTCAGTTTAGTTTGGTGCATAGGGCCTACTACAGAGCTGAGCCCAAACAGCAGTATTCATCCGTCCATCCGTCTGTTTATCCGTCTTTTAAAATATTTCATTTTTAAAATTAATTAATTAGCTTTTTTTGTTTGTCTTGTTTTTTAAGACAGGGTTTCCCTATGTAACCCTAGCTGTCCTGGAATTCACTCTGTAGACCAGGCTGGCCTCAAACTCAGAACTGAAGAGATTGCCTGCCTCTGCCTCCTGAGTTCTGGGATTTATTTTTATTCTGTGTGTTGTGTATTTTACCTGCTTGTCTATGCACTGTGTGCATGCCTAGCACCTTCAGAGGCCTAAAGAGGGGTGTTGGATCCCCTGGAACTGGAGTTCCAGACAGTTGTGAATTGCCATGTGGGTGTTGGAAATGGTAGAGTACTTGCCGAGCATGCAAGAAGGCCTGGACTCATTCTCCAGCCCCACTGGGCATGGTGGTATGTGCCAGGAATCCCAGTGCTGGGGGAGGTGGGGATGATGGGATCAGAGATTTGAGACTATCCTTGGCTATGGAGGGAGGTCTATGCCAGCTTGGGCTTCAGGAGACCCTGTCTCAAAAACAAAAGGGGGCTGGAGAGATGGCTCAAGAGTTAAGAGCACTGGCTGCTCTTCTAGAGGTCCTGAGTTCAATTCCCAGCAACCATGGTGGCTCACAAACATCTGTAATGAGATCTGGTGCCCTCTTCTGGCATTCAGGCATTCCGGTATGCAGAACACTGTGTATGTGATAAATAAATCTAGAGAGAGAGAGAGAGAGAGAGAGAGAGAGAGAGAGAGAGAGAGAGAGGAGGGAGGAAGAGGGAGAGGGAGAGGGGGAGAGATATCGATCTGGCTGATAAAACAACACAATTCTCACTTGAACAAAGGCAGTTTATTCTGGAGCCAAATCTGAGTGCCCACAGCCGGGGGCACAGATTCAGACCCAGGCTTTCCATAAATGCTGTGTTATCATGCCGTGGGTGAGTGGGTGGGTTTTTTTGTTTTTTTTTTTTGTTTTTTTTGTTTTTGTTTTTGTTTTTTTTTTTTTTGAGACAGGGTTTCTCTGTGTGTAGCCCTGGCTCTCCTGGAAATCGCTCTTTAGACCAGGCTGTAGACCAGACTCAGAGTTCCACCTTCCTTGGCCACCCCAGTGCTGGGACTAAAGGCATGTGCCACCACCCAGATCTCCCATAAAGATTCATAAAAAGAGAACAAAGCCGGGCGGTGGTGGCACACACATCTCTGTGAGTTCGAGACCAGCCTGGTCTACAGAGTGAGTTCCAGGACAGGCTCCAAAACTATACAGAGAAACCCTATCTCGAAAAACCAAACCAAACCAAACCAAACCAAAAAACAAAGAGAGAGAAAAAGAGAGAGAGAGAGAGAGAGAGAGAAAAAGAGAGAGAGAGAGAGAGAACAAAGAAACCATAAATCAAATCACCTCTAAAATACCTTGAGGTATTTTAAATACCAATACATCAGGTCAGCTGAGTATGGGAAGGTGGGACTCTCAGCCACAGGCCTCAGGTACTGCCTGACAGTTCAGCCTCTCGGTTGGTGGAAGCTAGTGTTCTGTTTTACATTCCAAAAGACTGAAGAGTCATTTAGGTCACACGCACTGGATGGCCATAAATGGAGTTAAAGATTGGCTCAAGATAACTCAGCTCTGGACTCTTTGAACTCTCTACTATCACTGAATTAGCTGGTGGTCCAGCAGGGGTGGAGGGATTCCACAGCTGAAACAAGCTAGGTATGGCTGCATATGTTTATAATTCTAGACCAGGGAGGCAGAGACAGGATAATGGTACACAGTGAGCTCCAGGCAGGCCAAAGCTGCATAAGAGACCCTGTTTCAAAAGACAAACAAAACAAAACAACAAGATCCAAAGCAGTTCAGGCAAAATAGTAAAGTTATTATAATATGATTGATTGATATGTATTTCTGACATAGTACTTTCTCAATGTTTGTTGAAAAATTTTTAAAGATTTCGGTCTGGTTAATTTCAGTATGTGTTTTTTATTTGCAACTTTAGAAAATAAGTTAAAAATAAAGTTATCTTTAATAACAAACTTATTATTATTAAATAATCCCAGCACGAGAGAAGCAGAGGCAGGGGAAGACAGATCTCTGTGGGTTTAAGGCAGCCTGGTCTACACAGTGAGTTTCAGGCTATCCAGGGATACATAGTGACACCATATTCCTCTCCCCATGTCTCCCCAAAAGATTTATTTTTACTCTTTTTTTAAAATTTTGTTTTTGAGCTGAGGATCGAACCCAGGGCCTTGTGCTTGCTAGGCAAGCACTCTACCACTGAGCTAAACCCTTACTCTTAATTATATCTCTGTATGGGTATGTGCATGTGAGTACAGTGCCTGAAGAGGCCAGAAGAGGGAGTCAGAGTTCCCAAAGCTGGAGTAATAGGTGGCTGGGAGCCAAGCTCAAGTCCTCTGCAAGAGCAACACTCAGTCTTAACTGCTGAGGCATGTCTTCAGCCCCTGAAATGAAGAACATTTTTAAACATTCCATAATTACAGAGGCCCTTGAGAATCATGGCTGTGCTTGAGGTATTTCCTCATTGTATTTTTCCCAGAGAAGTCCCTTTGGACAGATTTATCCTGAGCTGACCTAGCTGATGGTCAGTGACAGACTTTAGACAAGAGGGCATCATCAGAGGAAGTGAAGCAGAAACAGGAGGTGACAAGGGACTGTGCTGGGGACATGGAGGAGAGGTCTTCAGCTGAATCAGAGGCAGCTGGTAGGGAGGGGGTCTCTCCCAGACCAGCATTTCCCAGTGTGTAGATCATCTAAAAAGTGAACACAGGGCCTGGAAGGACTGTCGATGGACACATTCCTAGGTGGATGGAGAGGGTAGGAAAGAGTCTCTGGGGGGTTAGGGTGGGGCCCAGATCTGCTTCTTGGGACACCAGGAAGGTGAGATAGGGGTTGTGAGGACAGGCAGGCCTTTCTCAACAAGGGCGCTGGCCCTCAGGGAGTGAAGCTGTCACCTGAAGGAAGTCACGAAGCAGGTTTGCCAGGGGACCCCAGGCACCATTTGTAAGCTTCTCTCCACCCCAGCCTTGGTCTCTGCCATCCTCTAAGATCCATTTTTCTCTGCATTCTGTTAAATAATCAAACTGAAGTCAGGTAATTCCACAACATACAGGAAGCTGAGGCAGCAGGATGGCTGTGAATCCAAGGCCAGCTAGGGCTACAGTGTGAGACTGTCTCAAAAGAAAAACCAACAAAAGGGTTGTATACAGATTCCAGCAATCTTACACTAAACTTCATAGACAAGAAAGTAGAAAGTACTCTTGAACGCATTGGCACCAGAGATCACTTCCTAAATATAACACCAACAGCACAAGCACTGAGCACAACAATTAATAAATGGGACCTCTTCAAACTGAGAAGCTTCTGCAGGGCAAAAAACACGGTCAATAAGACAAAAAGTCAGCCTACAGAATGGGAAAAGACCTTCACCAACCCCACATCTGACAGAGGATTGATCTCCACAGTATATAAAGAACTCAAGAAATTAGACATCAAAATACTAAACAAACCAATTAAAAATGGGCTACGGCGGTGGTGGTGCACGCCTTTAATCCCAGCACTTGGGAGGCAGAGGTAGGCAGATCTTTGTGAGTTCAAGGCCAGCCTGGTCTACAGGGCGAGATCCAGGAAAGGGGCAAAAGCTACACAGAGAAACCCTGTCTGGAAAAAACAAAACAAAACAAAAAAAGGGCTAAAGAGCTAAACAGAGAATTCACAAAACAAGAATTACAAATGGCTGAAAGACATTTAAGGAAATGCTCAACATCCTTAGTCACAGAGAAATGCAAATCAAAACGATTCTGAGATACCTTACACCTGTCAGAATGGCCATGATCAAAAACACTAATGACAGTCTATGTTGGAGAGGATGCAGAACAAAGAGAACACTCCTCCACTGTTGGTGGGAGTGCAAACTTGTACAACCACTGTGGAAGTCAGTATGGTGGTTTCTCAGAAAATTGGGAATCGAACTACCTCAAGACCCAGCCATACCACTCTTGGGCATATACCCAAGGAATGCTCAACCATACCACAAAGATACATGCTCAACTATGTTCATAGCAGCATTATTTGTAATAGCCAGAACCTGGAAACAACCTAGATGCCCATCAACTGAAGAATGGATTAAGAAAATGTGGTCCATATACACAATGGAGTACTACTCAGCAGAGAAAAACAATGACAGCATGAAATTTGCAGGCAAATGGATGGAACTAGAAAAAAAATCATCCTGAGTGAGGTAATCCAAACCCAGAAGGACAAACATGGTATGTACTCACTCATAAGTGGATTCTAGATAGAAAGCAAAGAACAATCAGACTGCAACCCACAGAACCATGGAGGCTAAATATATGGCATGGAGGACCCTAGGATGACTGTAGCTTATAATAAGGTTTGGTTTTACTTAATTACTGAGCAACCCTCAATGAAACATTTCACTATTAAGATAAGAATTTATACTGTATCAAGCTGATAATAGAAAAACAAATTATTTAATTTAAAAAATAAAAGAAAAATTTGAACTATTAAAAAAATCATTAGAATATCTTTATTCCCATCAGAACATTTACAATCACCTATTTTTTTTTTGAGGGGGCGGGGCTGTTGTAGAACTCTCTATATAGGCCAGACTGGCCTTGAACTCCTAGAGATCCATCTGCCACTGTCTCCTGAGTGCTGGGATTAAAGGCGTGTACCATCATGCCCAGCTGGATTCCCCACTTTTTATAAGTCTATGTTGGAAATAAAACTAAATGCAATGCATGTAGGGACCAAGGACAGAACACACTTAGAATGTTTATATAATGCCTTGGTCAACTTCCCATCTCAGCCCCTCCCACTCACCCGGGTTACTGATGCATTGCATGTTTAGTACATTCACAGAAGTTGCTGTGAATTGTTTGTTTTTTCAAGACGGGATTTCTCTGTGTAGCACTGGCTGTCCTGGAACTTGCTCTGGAACTTGCTCCCTAGACCAGGCTGGCCTTGAATTCACAGAGATCTCCTTGATTCTGCCTCCCGAGTGCTGGGATTAAAGGCATGCCCCACCAAAGCCCTGCCGTAGTTATGGCCTTTGTTCTCAGTTCCCACTTCAAGAAGCAAAGAGAGAACCAAAGACAGTGTGCAGCAGGAGACTTTATCTAGAAGCCCAAGGTCTCTGCTGGGACCAGCTTGTAGAGGTGTAGGGGGGGGGGCACAGCATGGGTGAGTTTTTGTTTGTTTGTTTGTTTGTTGTTTTGTTTTGTTTTGATCAGAACACAGAACTTCTGCCTTCTTCCCAGGGGTGAATAGTTTTGGTCACATGTGCACTTAATCATGTCTAGGCAGAATAAAAATTCCAGCATGCTGGGGTCAAACCATCTGACAAAGTGGCAAAATGCCCGCCTAGAGAGAAGCTCGAAGACTCCTTTTAAGCCTGCTTAGGGAATTCCAGCTGTGGTTAAGTGTACTTTGAAGTGATTGGATATAGACCCTTACTGATACAGGAATCATTTTACAATTGGCTCATGACATCTGGTCAGCAACTGTGGTTCCAGTGTCAGGGTCTGTCTGCCTGCTGTGTCAGGGTCTGTCTGTCTGTCTGCTGTGTCATGGGTCTGTCTGCCTGCTGTGTCAGGGTCTGTCTGTCTGCTGTGTCAGGGTCTGTCTGTCTGCTGTGTCAGGGTCTGTCTGCTATGTCAGGGTCTGTCTGCTGTGTCAGGGTCTGTGTGCCTGCTGTGTCAGGGTCTGTCTGTCTGCTGTGTCATGGTCTGTCTGTCTGCTGTGTCAGGGTCTGTCTGTCTGCTGTGTCAGGGTCTGTGTGTCTGCTGGGTCAGGGTCTGTCTGTCTGCTGTGTCAGGGTCTGTCTGTCTGTCTGCTGTGTCAGGGTCTGTCTGTCTGCTGTGTCAGGGTCTGTGTGCCTGCTGTGTCAGGGTCTGTCTGTCTGTCTGCTGTGTCATGGGTCTGTCTGTCTGCTAGGTCAGGGTCTGTCTGTCTGCTGTGTCAGGGTCTGTCTGTCTGCTAGGTCAGGGTCTGTCTGTCTGCTGTGTCAGGGTCTGTCTGTCTGCTAGGTCAGGGTCTGTCTGTCTGCTGTGCCAGGGTCTGTCTGTCTGCTGTGTCAGGGTCTGTGTGCCTGCTGTGTCAGGGTCTGTCTGTCTGCTGTGTCAGGGTCTGTCTGTCTGTCTGTCTGCTGTGTCATGGGTCTGTCTGTCTGCTGTGTCAGGGTCTGTCTGTCTGTCTGTCTGCTGTGTCATGGGTCTGTCTCTCTGCTGTGTCATGGGTCTGTCTGTCTGCTGTGTCAGGGTCTGTCTGTCTGTCTGCTGTGTCAGGGGTCTGTCTGTCTGCTGTGTCAGGGTCTGTCTGTCTGTCTGTCTGCTGTGTCATGGGTCTGTCTGTCTGCTGTGTCAGGGTCTGTCTGTCTGCTGTGTCAGAGTCTGTCTGTCTGCTAGGTCAGGGTCTGTCTGTCTCTCTACTGTGTCATAGGTCTGCCTGACTAAAAATACCAAGAACAGTTCCTGCTTTGTGGCTGGTAGGACCCTGATTGGCTACCAGACTGGACGTACTTGCTGAGGGTCTGACTGAAGCCAGACATGAGTCGACATAGAATGGTGGAGGTCTCAGCAAACTGGCCCCTGGGCGGCAAGGGAACTGCCCTGTTAAGGCAGTCCTGTTATAAGAGTCAGTTAACACTGCTGGGACAGCAATAGAAGACTAGGCCATCAGGCAGGTACCTGGACTTTGAAAGTTCCAACTCTCTCCTAAGAGGAACGCTTTCACAAGGTTCAGTAGATATTTGTAGGAATGAGTAAATCAGCAGTTCCCCATCTCCTTTTCTCATTTAAACTGCACCTCCCAGGAGCTCTGTGAAGCAGGAATGCCCCAGCTAGGTAGTGGCATCCAACTGCCTCTGGTGCTACTGGGAAATGTAGTTTTGCTATTGGTTTCTCCATTCGTCCTTGAGGAGAATCTTAAAGATCAGAGGAGTTTAGGGGAGGGAGTGACACGGGTTTTCATTTGGGATCATCTTGATTTCCATATCTCGATGGCCTGCTTGTGTGTTTCACCAACACACTACTGCAAAGGCAGGCGGGTAAACCGGAAGCCTCGGCCTGTTAAACAGGGGATCCCTGGAGTTTTCACCAGGGCCTGGGGGAGGGCAGGAACTGCACCACTGCAAACGCGCCAGAGCACAGGGCAGGCTACTCACCGGGCTTTCCGTGGCCTGGCTGTCCTCCTGATGGGGCGCCGCGCGGTCCAGGGGCACCGCCAGCACAGCACACAGCATCAGTAGAGGTGCTAGGAGAAGGAAAGGGGCCCCGCGGGGCGCAGAGGTAGGCATCGTGGCTGCTCTGCAAGGAGAGATCGAGAATGGGTTTTGTTGTTTTGCTACGGTTTTTTTGTTTTGTTTTGTTTGTTTTGTTTTTGTTTTTCGAGACAGGGTTTGTCTGTGTAGCTTTGCACCTTTCCTGGAACTCACTCTGTAGCCCAGACTGGCCTGGAACTCACAGAGATCCACCTGGCTCTGCCTCCGGAGTGCTGGGATTAAAGGCTTGTGTCACCACCGCCCGGCATTTAAAAAAAAAATTTTTGTATATATGTATATCTGCATGTACAACTTTATGCCAGAAGAGGACATCAGATACCACTGGAGATAGTTGTGAGACACCATGGGGTTCCTGCCAGTTGACCTCAGGACCTCTGGAAGAGCAGGTGGTGCTCTATACCACTGAGCCTTCTCTCCAGCCTGGAAGCTCACATTCTTAAGCATGACATTTCCTGCGTCGTTTTCAAATAAAAGTCAAAGCCCTGGATGCGAGTAGAGGATGGGAAGGGAAACTTTTGCGGACATCTTGCCGCTGTGTATCCTGGGAATTGTAGTTTTCCTCATTTATTTTTGCTCCACAAGTTCCTGTAAGAGCTTTGGTGATAAGCAACTGCATAGAATGCTATCACTACCTTTGAGAAAGGTCTCATTATGTAGCCCTGGTTGGAACTCTATGTAGACCAGGCTGGCCTCCAGATCACAGAGATCCTCCTGCCTCTGACTCCCAAGTACTGAGATTAAAATACCCCAACTCGCCGCACCTCTCTCTAGCTCTCTTTCTTTCTTTCTTTTCTTCTGAGAAATGTCTTTATGCTTACCAAGCTGACCTCGAGGAGATAGAGAGGCTTGCAGAGGAGCAATGCTTCGATTCCTGGCACTCTTGTATGCACTTCCTAAGTGCAGGAATTACAGGCGTGTAAATTTCTGAAATGCTCTGTATGTAGAACTATATTGCTAGGTAGATGCTCTTGGGTCCCTTTAAGGAACGTTGGCTTGCGGTTCCAATTCAGAACCCCCAGAACAAGGGATCTGTCTTCTTCAGTGTCCTGGAGGCATTACTCTGTTGGACATGGACCTTGAGGAGCCTACAGGGCCAAGAAGAGGGCAAGTCCCTGTGGGAATCCCCTTTTCCCAAGAAAAGTGTCAGGCTTTGTTCAGAGTTCCAGCATGGCGGCAAGGCCATGAGAGCTCCACGCTGGTGCTAGGGAGGGGTGGGCACCTCTGGGGTTCCAGATAGCTGGTTGCTGAGGAGTTGGGGTTTGTGAGCCTCAGACCCAAAGTCCCAATACTTAGAAGCAGGACCAGCCTTACCTGCTTGGTAGAGAGCTGGATTTCTGTGCTCCCAATAGCGCTAAAGCTCGCCACAGGCTACTGAGTCTCAAAGGGCATTGAGATTTGGGTTGTTAGGGCTCAAAAGAAAAATGAAGGCAGATGTCAGGAATTAGAGGGCGGTTTCTATTGAGATGTTGGGTCTAGGTCTGATTATGCCTTCCTAATCCTCTAGACCGGCTCAGGAAAATGAAGCGTGGAAGAAAGAGTGAGTAGGGAAACCTAATGGTCAGCGAGGTTGGGGGAAGGAGGACTTAGAAGCACACAGGATACACACAGCTTCAGGGCTCAAACTGTCTTCAGGCTCTCCACCATCAACCATTCACAGGAAGGTGCGGGGGATCTGGACTCTGAAGTCTGCGGCGCCTGAGAGTGCTAGAGCCTGGGGCCTCTGGTTGGGTCCTAAAGGGGAGCTGCTGGGAGAAAGGGAGTCATAACTGACCTAGAAAGCTCAGGTCCCTCACATACTGTGACATCACTGGGGCTAAGAACCCAATTTGGTCAAGGGGAGGGGCTCTTGAACAGGCAAATCTGCCTGTGGTGACCAGCCTGTGTTTCCCGCAGAACCTTGGAGGATGAATTCTCAGGTGTGAGGCTGCAGAAGCTAGAACAACAGGTATGGCCCCGGATCCCACTCTTCCCAGGAGGCTCAGAGCCCCCGGTCCCATGTTCCTCTTCTCTGGACTTCACGTTCTCGAATGAGGAAAAGAGAAAGTAGAGAAAGTAGGCATTCGGCTTTCTTTTGAAACAAGACCTTGCTGCCTAGCCCAGGCTGGTCTCAAACTTGCATCTTGGGTGCTGGAATTACAGGTGTGAGCCACCACACTCGCTTTGTTTTGTTAAGTTGCATTTACTCAAGGGTAGAGGACACACACATGCCTTGGTGAGTAGTGGAGACAGCTTGCAGGACGGGTTCTCTCCTTTGAGGATTTGGGTCCTAGGGCTCAAACTCAGGTTGTCAGGCCTGATGGGAGCACAAGCACCTTTACCCACCAAGTCCTCTCAGGCCCCAAGAGCCGCTCTGTAACCTATGCTGACCTCAGACTGGCTCCCACCCTCTTCCTTGTGTTTCTGGACTTGCTACAGGTGTGAGCCTTTATGCCCACCTTTGTATTTGGAAACAGGGTCTCACCAAATTGTCTAGGCATACTTAAGTGTTCCTGCCTCAGTTGGGAAGGCAGCCCAGGCTGAGGAAATTTTTAAGGAACAGTCTAGAGGGCTGGACTCCTAGTTCTTGGAGGAGGAGGTGGAGAGAGATGGGATCTGACAGGAGAGGACTGGGTATCTGGGACCCCAATGGAGGAAGGGTACCTGACCTCTCCCAGGCCAGCCTCACCCCTGCGCCCACCTTCCTTCCCCTCTTGATCCTTCAGCAACAGCTACTCGAGAAGAAACTGCGCAGGAAGCGCCAGGAGCCCCTCATGGTTCAGGCCAATCCTGATGCTTCCCTGAGGCCCAGGCGACCAAGGCGTGGGGAAGATCGCTTCCAGTGTGACAGCAGCTGGGGATCTGGTCTGATGGAAGGGATTTATGGGGGCTCGGGGGCGGGGTCTAGTGAGCACTGGAGGGTGGAGCCTGGTGAGGCCCAGGGCGGGAACTGGGTGGATGGTGCTGGCTGCCAGAGGGATGGCCTTATATATGTCAGGAAGTGTCCTAATGGGACTGGTGGGGCCTAATTGCATCCGGAGAGGGAGTTTATGGTAGAGAATAGGGGTGGGACTTGAGTGTAGAGCTTTCTGAGGGAACAGGGGTGGGGCCTCGTGGATCCCCAGGCAGAGAATTGTTTTCTTAGGAGCCACTCCAATAAAGCTGGGCCCTTGAGATCACCTGGTCTTCTGACAATAACCAGGCAGAGCTTAGAGCAACTGGAGGGCCAGAGGACACAAAAGAATCCAGTGTGACTGGGTGTGTCAGAACCTAGTAGAGTCTGAGGGAACTCGGACTCCCCAAGGCAGAAGATCTGCTGGTAGAATGGAGTTCATGTTGTTTGCTTTTCGTGGTGATAAGGGTCAAACCCTGGGCTACACGCACCTGATCGTGCCTTACTTACTACTGAGTTTTTGTTTAGAATTTGGGGGGGGGGGCGAGGGTCCCATGCTATCACTGGCTGGAACTTGTTAAGTAGTGGAGGGTTTGAGGCAATCCTCCTGCCTTACTCAGTAGATCCTTTTTAAATGGGCCTCTCTGCACTTTCTCCCAGGTGCAGGGAGTCCTTTCCTTCAGGAGAACGTACCCCAGGCGCATCTGCCCTCCAGTGCCCCCAGTGCCCTGGTCTCCAAGAGCAGTGTCAGAGATGGTAGTGGCCAGAGGGCCCCCCTTCTGCCACCCAGAGAAGCAGGTAATCTTAGACCCCTGATATTTAGAGCATGCGTCCTTAGAAGTTCAGGATTCCGTCCTTCTCCTCTGACGCTGGTGTCAGGTCCACAGCTCCCTCTTCTTGCACCAAAGGACCCCAAATCTGAAACTCCTTTTTCTCTAGTATACACTCAGGGCGATGGCGCTGCGGTCCACCACCTGTGCTATCTCCCAGACTGCTTAGATTCAGATGTGGAGGAAGTGACCATGGAGGACATCCCGGTCATCCCCCCACCTCCCAAGACACATCTGGCAACCCGTTGCAGGGGCTGGTTAGCCTCCCCAGGACCTGGTAATTTCGGGGACAGGGGAGTGAAATCTGGCCCCTGGTTCGCATGACAGATTGTCATCCTTGCTTTGACAGCTTTATGTGAGATGTCAGAACTCATGGGTCTCCCAGTCCATCTGTCAAGATGTTTAGTCCCTGTCACACAGTGTACTCGGATGTAAAACCATCACCACATCAAATGCATGTGTTTAAACTCAGTTTTGGATGGATTTCATCAATCTTTATGTATCCCTGGGCTGGCCTTGAACTCACATAGATCCACTGGCCTCTGCCTCCTTGTGTGTTGGATTAAAGGCTTGTTGAACCACACCCAGATTATTTATTATTATTGTTGTTGTTATTGTTTTGGTTTTTGTTTGTTTGTTTGTTTTAGTTTTTTGAGACAGGGTTCACTATGTGACTTTGGAGCCTGTCCTGGAGCTTGCTCGGTATACCAGAACTCACGGAGATCCACTTGCCTCTGCCTCCTGAGAGCTGGCATTTAAGGCATGAGCCAACCCGGTCATGTTATTTTGGTTTTTCTTTAATCTTTTTTTTTTTTTTTTTTTTTTTTGAACTGAGGTAGGCAAGCGCTGTACCACTGAGCTAAATCCGCAACCCTCTTTTTAATTTTTATTTTATTTATTTATTTTGGTTTTTCGAGACAGCGTTTCTCCGTGTAGCCCTAGCTGTCCTGAAACTTTCTTTGTACACCAAGCTGGCCTTAAACTCACTGAGATCTGCCTGAGTCTGCCTCCATAGTGCTGGGATTTAAGGCAGGTGCCACCACTGCCTGGATCAGATTATTTATTTTAATTACTTTTATTTTTGTGTATGTGCATCTGTGTGTTTGTGAAATTGAGTGCAGTTCCCACAGAGACCAGAAGAGGATGTCAGACCCACTGGAGCTGGAGTTGGCTGTGTTTGTGAGCCATGAAACTTGAGAGCTTGGAACTGACCTTGGGTTCTCTACCAGGGCAGAATGTGCCCTAGACTGTTAATCTATCTCTCCAGCCCTTCAATTTATTGGTTTTTTTTTTTTTTTTTCAAACTTGTTTACTTTTGACCAGGAACTGAGACACATGCCTTTAATTCCAACACTGGAGGCAAAGGCAGGTGGATCTCTGTGTTCAAAGCAAGCCCAGTCTAGAAATCTAGTCTCAGGCTAAGCCAGAGCCACACAGTGAGACACTGACTCTTCGAGATCAGGAGGCAGATTTTAGTCTTTGTAGGTTCCATGTGCATAGGAAGTGCAGAGAGGGTGGTCAGTGGAAGAGCCTGGCAAAGCAGCTGGGACCTGGAGTTCTTGTCCTGTCTAGCCGACAGTGCTGACCTTCCTCTAACTGGGACTAGATATCCTGACCTGTGACCACTTCTGCCCCTTAGGGATCAGTGAAGAGGAAGAGGTTGACTCCAAGGATGCTGCCTTTGAACCTAAGGCACCCAGTCCGGCCCCAGCCCCTCTAGTGAGCGCTGGTAGCATTCAGGGACACTTGGCATCCTGTGAGGAGGAAGAAAACACAGCACAAAGGGATATAGAAACAAGGAGTCCAGCCTCTGACCTGGGGGTAGGTGGAACTAAATCTGCAGCCCAAACTACAGGGTATTACACTAGCTGAAGGAGCCACAACCATGGTGAAAATCTGTGCACAGTTGTGCATGCTTGCATTTCCTGCAGTCAGGAGGCTGACATTCACTGAGAGTTCAAGGTCAACCTGGGGTACATAAAGAGTTAGTCCTCTAAAAAGAAAAATCGCCGTAGACAGGTGCCAAATTATAGAGACTACAAGTTGTGAATTGGAGGTCTTTTTTTTTGTTATTTTGTTTTTAAGGATGAGGTTACTCTGTGTAACAGCCCTAGGTCTCCTGGAACTCATTCTCTAGACCAGGTTGGCCTTGAACTCACAGAGATCTGCCTGTCTCTGCCTCCCGAGTGCTGTAATTAATGGTGTGAGGCTTACAAGGCTCATTTTATAGTAAACATGGTCAAGTGCTTTGCTAGGCCAGTGCTCTTACCACTGAGCCACACCTGAGCCCCTCACTGCGGGATTCTATGTGTGTGTGTTTGTGAAAGGCCGGACTGGGTGCCTTAGGTTCAAAGGCAGCATAGAGGTACTATACTATTCAGTCATGCCCAACAACCTCACTGGCATGTACTCTGGCTTTACATGGTCTAGAGTATGACCTCACACCGTTTGTGTGAGTTAATGAGGCTGCACGTTTGACTAATCAGCAGATGGGCCAACTTGTTTGGTTGGGTTAGCTGACATGCTTAATAACAAGAAGCCATGGGTCTTCAAGGGTCATCCCTTAGCTGAAACAGCCAATCAGTCTGCAGGGCCGAGCCTGACTGTCCCTCAATTGTGGCTTTGCACTTGAGCTAGGATGAAGACCTGGAGAAGAAAGTGTGCTCAGAGGCCTCAGAGTCAGCAGGGACAGACAGCACTCCAGTGGGGTCCGAGGTCTTGCAAGACACTAAGGACACAAGCAAGCACAGTGCTTGTACCTGGACCTGTCCTGCGGCCCGCCCCCCAGGCCCTCGGCTGGGGGAGGATGTGGAAGCTTATGTGCTGCTCCCTGCACCTCGGGACCACGTGGTGCAGTGCCGCATCATCCGAAACAAGCATGGCATGGACAAGGGCTTCTTCCCTTCTTACTATCTCTACCAGGAGGCCGAGGATGGTGTGGCAGTAAGCTCTGGCCCCTGGTGGTGGGAGCCTTCCCACTGAGTGACAGAAAAGGAAACAAGCCCCAGTTTCTTTCTTTCTTTTTAAAGCTTTATTATACATACAGCAAGTATGCCTGCAGGCCAGAAGAGGGCACCAGGTGTCATTACAGATGGTTGGGAGCCCCCATGTGCTTGCTGGGTATTGAACTCAGGACCTCTGGAGGAGCAGTCAGTGCTCTTAACCTCTGAGCCATCTCTCTGGGCCAAAAACCCCAATTTCCAGGAGCATGTCCCTCCCCTTTTTGGACAAGGTTAAAAATTTCTAGCCAGGCAGTGGGTGAATATGCCTGCAATCCCAGCGCTCAGGAGGCAGAGGCAGGTGGATCTCTGTGAGTTCGAAGCCAGCCTGGTCTACAGAGCTAATCCAGGACAGGCTCCAAAGCTGCAGTGAAACCCTGTTTCAAAAAACAAAAACAAAAACAAAAACATAAAAAAAAAAAAAAAAAATTCTAGAGCCAGGTGTGGTGGCATCTAAATATTTACCTAATCATACATGGGAAATGGTGGCAGAGAGGGTCAGGAGAGCAAGGTCAGCCTTGTATATAAAGGAAGAGTCAAAGCCAGCTTCCTGACCTAACTTGAGATATCTTTGAAAAACTAAAAAAAGAGCCAGGTGGTTGGGGCAGATACCTTTAATTCCCCCACACTTGGGAAGCAGAGGAGGGCAGACCTTTGAGTTGGAAGCCAGCCCTTTCAAATTAATAAGTTCCAACCCAGCCAGGGCAACAACGTGAGATCCTTTCCACACCTTTTTCTCCCCCTGGACTCAGGTCTCTGTCACTTAGTTAGTACCTGTCAGGTCTAAGCCCCACCCACCTCAGCACTTCAAACTTTTCAGGACTTAGTAGCTTAGGTCCAAGCCTTTTCCATTCCAGAGTTGGTCCATATCCACCACACCTCCCTCCCACTTGAGTTAAGTCTCTTCTCCGGCCATCCACCTGAGTTCTTGGTTACCAAACCCCACCCAATCCTGGAATAAACTGGACCCCTCAAAGTGTTTCCATTCTATAGCTAAGCTACACCCCTCTCCCGCTGAGCAGTCTTCTCCCAGTGTGGCCTTCTTCACCTCCAGAAATAGCCCTTCCCTTATTCAGAGCTGTGTTCAGGACCCTGGCTCTAGACATATATCAAAACTCAATCCTGAAGTCTCTTCTCTGATCTGCAGCATTTCCTTCTGGCTGGGCGGAAAAGGAAAATATGCAAAACCTCAAATTATCTCATCTCTCTGGATCCCAAAGATATGTCCCGCAACGGGAACAACTTTGTGGGCAAAGTTAGGTAAGTGAAGCCTTCTTGGTGTGTGGCCCTCCTAGTATGTGGTGAGGCAACAGGTTGCAGGAAGCCAGCAAAAAACAGGCCAATGGACTTCATTTCCCAAGAGGCTGTAGTGCACAACACAGGACCTGCACTAAAGCCTGATGGGTTTTGTAGTTCTGCAGGTTGTGGTTAGTTCCACAGGTGGGAAAGAAAAAACATGAAAGCTTTGGATGCCAAGAACATAGGCTGGCATTTAAGATGTTTAGCTTTTTGATAGGCAGAGGCCTGGGACCCCTCAGTTCCTGTGGGGAGAGCGGACTGGAGTGTGTGAGTTCTTACTTCCTAGATGGAAGAGGGTTCCCAAAGAGTCAATGTGGGATGCTAGAAAGACAGAAAAATCAGAGGGCTGGGACTGGACTGTGATTTCTTTCTTAGAGGATGGTTTGAGAAAGCACTTAACATAGTGTAGCAATCACTATCCTGGTTTTTATTACTCTCCTCCCCTGCCCTCCTGGGACAGATCCAATATCTTGGGCACAAAGTTTACCATCTTTGATAATGGGTTGAACCCTGAGAGGAACTACTGGATCCCAGACAGTTCCCGGATCAGAAAGAAGCTGGGAGTTGTGTGTTATGTAAGTATCCTGGCAGAGGCACAGATGAAGGAAGGGGGTGCCATTCGGTAAGAGAGCATAAGGAGCTAGGCCAACTGGGATATAATCAATTAACCCTCCAGGAAAGCAATGTCTTGGGATTCCGGGGACCTCGGAAAATGACTGTGATCCTTCCAGGAATGGACAGGCGGAAGCAGAGGATGAGAGTCCAGCCACAAAATGTGAGTCTCTAAGGTTGTGAATAGCAATACTGTGAGAGGAGAATGGGTAAGAAAACCCATGGTTTGCAGGTCACATTGAATGGCTTTGCCAGAGTCCCTTCTCTGGAAGAAAAGGCTTGAGACCCAAAATTGTGGGTCTAGGCCTGAAGAGATGGCTCAGTGGTTAACAGTTCATGTATTGCTCTCCCAGAGGGAGAAGAAAGACAGACCATGTAAGTTGGAGGCTAGCCTCATCTAAATATGAAGTTCCATGATAGATAGGGCTACAGATGAGACCTTGGTTTTTGGTTTGTTTGTTTGTTTTGTTTTGTTTTTCCAGAGCTGAGGACCAAACCCAGGGCCTTATGCTTGCTAGGCAAGCGCTCTAACACCGAGCTAAATCCCCAACCCCTGAGACCTTGTTTTTTAAAAAATTTGTTTTATTTAATCCCAGCACTTGGGAGGCAGAGGCAGGTAGATCTCTGTGAGTTTGAAGCCAGACTGGTCTACAGAGACATTTATAGAACAGCTAGGGCTACACAGAGAAACGCAGTCTCAAAACAAAACAAAACCAAAGACAAAACAAAACAACCATGCCAGGTGGCTCACAACTGCCTGTACCTCCAGCTCCAGGGGACTTCTTGCCCTCTCTGGTCCTGAAGACAACTGCACTCATAGGCACATAATCCACATATACCAGCACATATAGTACATCTAATTAAAAGAATTTTTTTTCTTTTTTTGTGACGGAGTTTCTCTGTAGTCCTGGCTATCTGGAACTCCCTATGTAAACCAGGCTGGCCTCAAACTCAGAGATCCTCCTGCCTCTGCCTCCCAATTGCTAGGATGAAAGGCGTGTGCCACCACCACCCAGTTTACGTTTGGCTACTTTAAACTGTGTCTAACAACATATGCACAGTAGATCATAATGACCTGTGAGTCTTTATGAATAAGTCTGTTCATAATGTATGAATAATCTCTTTGCATAAATGTATATGTAAAATTTATCTAGGGAGTAACATACATAATATTGGAGATATGGAATCACCACCGGAAGAGAGCTGGGAAATTGCAAAGCTCAAACAAAGGTGAAGAGGTGTTTTCTGTCTGCTCAGCACTCTCATGCATCCTCTAAAGTCCACCAAAAAAATCAAGTACTAACAACAGTGTTTAAGTGAGAACTCTACCTCAGAGAAGTCACCACAATCCTGATAAAATCTTTAAGGTTTCCATTCATAACCATAAACAAAAGTTAGATGGTGAACGTCAAGTACCAGCTGCAAAACGAAAATATAGAAGAAGAAGTACATGCTAGATGGTGGCACACGCTTTTAATCCCAGCACTTGGGAGGCAGAGGCTCAGGCTCACTCCATTATCAAAGATGGTGAATTTGGTGCCCAAGACATTGGATCTGCCTCGGGAGGGCAGTGGACAGAGTAATAATAACCGTGACAGTGATTGTTACTGTGTTAAGTGCTTTCGCAAACCCATCCTCTAAGTATAGCAACTACAGTCCCAGCCCCGTGTGCAGAGCTAATGCCAGGCCAGGCAGGGCTACACAGAGAAACCTTTCCAAAACCACCAAAGGGCAAACCTGGCCATCTGGAGACATTGTTCTCAAGTAAATAAATAAAAGTAGCACGTGCATCTGGACTTAAAGGAGGGCTGCAGCTAGGCTAACAAGGATGCCCCTGTTGTATCTCGAGGATCAGGATTCGACACTGAGTCTACAAAAAGGTGCTAGACAAGGGCCGCTCCTACTGCAGAACAAGGCCCCATCCTGGAGCGACGAGAGCGGCGGCTACGTGCTCAATTTTCACGGTCGCGTCACTCGGGCTTCGGTCAAGAACTTCCAGCTTGTGCACCCCGATCTACGTGAGCTCCTAGCAACCCGAAGACCTGGGCTTGGGGGCGGACAGGGGGCATTAAGAACTACCCCCTCCCCAACCCCTCTGTCTCTGGGCGGGTTCCTAAACAGGGCGGGAGCGGCGCTGTCGCAAGGGCTATTGGGAGATGTAGTCTCTAGGCTCCTGGAGTCTCCTAGCTTGGTAAACACGCAGCTGCGTGGCGCCATAGGACGGAGTTTAACTCAATCTTATTTCCTGGTTTTCCCATCAGCGGACTACCTGGTGCTCCAGTTCGGCCGCGTGGCCCCAAACATATTCACTATGGATTTTCAGTATCCTCTTTGCCCGCTCCAAGCTTTCGCCATCTGCTTATCCAGTTTCGATGGGAAACTGGCGTGTAACTGAATAAATTATCATCCCTCACCAGCTGTCCTGTGAGTTTGCAGAAAGCTTCACGCCAGGCCTCCTTTCTTGTTTAGTTTTTGATACTCAGTCTGGTCTCCAACAATGTAGCTGAGCCTGTCCTTGAACACCCCATCCTCCTGCTTCCATCTCTGGAGTCCTGGGATGGCAAGCATGCACCTTTGTGGCTGGCCTTGTCTTTCAATAAATTTTTCTATTTGTAGTACACATAATAGTGGGCTTCATTATGACATTTTTATACCTTTGTCGAACTTTCCTTTGCTTGTATCTACCACCCTCCCTTTTTTTTTCGAGGCAGCTTTCCTCTATAGGTTATGCCTGTCAGTCCTTGGAACTCATGCCAATCCTCCTGCCTCAGCTGGAAGTGCTGGGATTAGTTGTGTCCCCCTACACTATGTAGATCAGGCTGGTCTTAAACAGGTTTGGACACAGAACTCATTTTTGCCTCCCTGGAAGATCCAACACATACTGAAGACTTGATCACTATAAATCAAAAGGCTTTATTTCTTATTAAAAAAACAATAAATAACAGGACACTACTTGGGGTTAGCCCCGCCTTCCACCAAAGTCCTGGCTGGGAGGAGGGGCCTCCCTGGGAAGGGGAGAGGGTGCGGTCACATTTTGGCTCAAGGGCGTGGCCTCAGAGGTGGAGCAGGGCCCAGGCTGAGTAGGAGCAGGAGTGAAGGCCAGAGGGAGGGGTGGGTTTCCATGGCGCGCCCAGGCTCTGGCCCGGAAGGCAGGGGTGAGGTAAGGACCCAGCTTCTCCTCCACCTGGGCAATGCGGCGGGCAAAGCGGCTCCGATCTCGTGCGAGCTGCTCCCAGGGACCTCGGCGGGCAGCCTGGGCTGGTCCTGCCCAGACAGCAAGGAAATGGACGGTGACTTTCTCAGAAAAGCGCACCTGGGCAGATGGGCAGAGGCAAGGGGTAAAAATCAGTCACACAGTAACAAGTGGTATTCGAACACTCATCTGCCTGCCGTCTGACTGTCCGAGTCACCCTGATACCATGAGCACAAGTGCACTCACCATTCCTGCCTCTTACAGGAGATTGCAGCAGGGTGAACGCAGTCTTCCCATGTAACAAGTTGCAACACATGGGTCCCTGGAGTCTGCACCTCCAGCACCCCACCTCAGGGATTTCCAGGTCTCAGGCCCCTCCTCCTAACTCAGAATATAAGCCTTTTGTATTAATTATATATTAAGCACGTGGAATCCTGTTCTAATCCCAGCATTAAACGATTATGGAGGGTCCAGGTCACTGTAGGCTTCACTATTTTGGGGGCAGGTGGGCCTAAACCCAGAGCCTTGGGTTAGGGAAGCGCTCTAGCCTCTTCCCTAGAGATAAGATAGCATGTCTAGCCCTTTAAAAAACTTTATATTTGTGTGCATGGCAGCACAAACCTTTACTCCCTGCACTGGGGAGGAGGAGGAGGCAGAGTTTGAAGCCAGCCTAGACTACATAGTGAGTTCCAGGACAGGATAGCTTATCTCCAAAAAAGAAAAAACTGCCTTTGCCTGAAAAAGGTTCTTCTGTGTGTGTCTCTCTCCAAACCCCTCTCTTCTCTCTCCCTAGAATCTGACATGGAGAATGGTCCACACATTCCGAGGAAGTTCTGTCCATTTGCTAAGGATTATGACTCCATTAGACTTGAATGAGCCCTCTGGCTGCACTCTCTGAGAAAGGCCTCATGTAGCACAGGCTAGCTGCCATCTCTCTATGTAGCTGAAGGTAACCTTGTGCTTTTTAATAAAGTTTGTTGTATTTTGAGTCTGAATGTGCACATGTGCATGCAGGTGCCCCCAATGGCCAGAAGAGTGCAGCAGAGTGACAGGTGGCTGTGAACAGGCCAATGTTTGGGCTTGAACTCTGGAAGAACTTCCAGACCTGAACTCTGGATCAGCCAGTGTTCTTAACTTCTAAGTCATCTCTCCAGTTCTAACTGTAAACCCTCCCTCCTTCCTCCCTTCCTCCTTCCTTCCTTCCTCCTTCCTTCCTTCCTTCCTCCTTCCTCCTTCCTTCCTTCCTTCCTTCTTCCTCCTTCCTTCCTTCCTCCTTCCTTCCTTCCTTCCTTCCTCCTTCCTTCCTTCCTCTTTCCTTCCTTTCTTTCTTTCTTCCTTCTTCCTTCCTTCCTTCCTTCCTCCTTCCTTCCTTCTTCCTTCCTTCCTTCCTTCCTTCCTTCCCTCCTTCCTTTCTTTCTTCCTTCCTTCCTTTCTTTCTTTCTTCCTTCCTTTCTTCCTTTCTTCCTTCCTTCCTTCTTTCTTCCTTCCTTCCTTCCTTTCTTCCTTTCTTTCTTCCTTTCTTCCTTCCTTTCTTTCTTTCTTTCTTTCTTTCTTCCTTTCTTTCTTTCTTTCTTTCTTTCTTCCTTCCTTCCTTTCTTTCTTTCTTTCTGTTGAAATACAATCTTGCATCCCTACCTGGCTTGGAACTGAAATTGAGGCCTGATCTCTCAGAGAAGACTGAGCAGTCTGTTATGGCAACTGCTTGGTCCTTTTATCCACCACCAAGCTGGGCAGCCTTGAACTTTTAATCCTCCTGCCTTTGCCTCCTTCCCAGTACTGAGATGTCAGAAGTGAACCACTGCACTGGTTCATGTGGTGCTGAGGATGGAACCCAGGGCTTCCTCCATGCCAGGCAAACACTGTCCTGTCCACAGAGCTACATTGCCAAGCACTTCTTCAGCATCGCTTGGTTGGCTTCTTTCTTTCTTTTCTCTTTCTTTCTTTTTTTTTTTTTTTTTTTTTTTTTTAAGACAAGGTCTTACTGTGTAGGGCTAACTGGCTGGAAATTTGCTATGTAGACAAAGCTGGACTTGAACTTACAGAGATCCTCCTGCCTCTGCCTCCTGAATGCTGGAATTAAAGGCGTGGGCCACCACTGCCTGGCTAAATCACTAATTTTGGAAGTCACACAGTTTGGTGGCAAATTTTTAGTCTCCTATTAGCTTTGCCATAGATGATATCTCTGACTGGAGCCATGTAATGGGTTAAAGCCTGCACTGGCAGCCAGGCGGTGGTGGTCCACAGAGCGAGATCCAGGGAAGGTGCAAAGCTACACAGAGAAACCCTGTCTCAAAAAAAAAAAAAAACAAAAAAAAAAGAGCCGGGCGGTGGTGGCACTCGCCTGTAATCCCAGTACTCGGGAGAGGCAGATGGATCTCTGTGAGTTTGAGGCCAGCCTGGTCTACAACTCGAGTTCCTGGACAGCCTCCAAAGCTACAGAGAAACCCTGTCTTGAAAAAAACAAAAACAAAAAACAAAAAACAAAAAAACAAAAAGAAAGAAAGAAAGAAAGAAAAGAAAAGAAAAAGAAAAAAACTGCACTGCCTTGAATGCTACGGGCCGCAGGAAAATATTACAAGAACTCCGCAAAGCTACTACCTGAAGGGATGAAGGAATTCCTTCAGAGGAAGCCAAATGCCAAGGAGCATTTGGTTTTACTTGGCTTGTTATATGTCAGCTGTCTTCTGTTAGGAAAATCATGTGTGCCTTCATAGCTTTCCCAATTGACTTTTTCCTAAAAAGCACTAACATTGTGGACTGCTCACTCTCTGGACATACGCATTCAAAGTATTTGGAGAACAGCCTCAGGAAAGGCTTGCCCCATCCCCTTTCCTCACTGGAATCAGATATCTCCCTTAGCCACTTTCAAGAACTAACAGAAATAACAGCCCAGACCACCACATGCTCAACTGTGATTTAAGGTAAATTCCACAAGGAGACACTGTCTGTTGGAGCCTGCCGACAGTCAGCTGGGGAGCTGGGTGGAGGCGTGTGGATTGTAGAGACAATGAAGAAGACAGAAAAGAGTCCAGAATTCTGCCTGTCAATGGCGGACAGCCCCGAGTTGATTTCCCAGCCAGCTTCTACACAGTCTTGAAGGACAGAGGTAGAACAATGCACAGCTCAGGCATTCAACCTCTATCTATCCTGCCTTGTGTCAAGGAGCAGGCAGTTTCTTTTTCTATCTCCATGTACCTCCAGCTGGCATCAGCAGCCTGTGTCTAGCTAGATAGTGTACACGTTCCTTCCTGTGGCTAATCAGGACTTTCTCACAGCCCTTCAAGGAGGCTCTGGGGGCTAATCAGGACTTTCTCACAGTCTTGGAGCAAACAAGCGTGAACTCTGTTGACTCAGAATAGACTTCAGATTCAAACTGGGAAACTGAGTCACTTGTGGGCTCCCACAACCGCCTAGGTCAGGTGGACCTTAAGTAATAGCTTTACACAATTTGGCTCGGACCCTCCTATCTTTTTTTCTTTCTTTCTTTCTTTCTTTCTTTTTTTTTTTTTAAAGATTTATTATGTATACAGTGTTCTGTCTGCACATAACCCCGCAGGCCAGAAGAGGGCACCAGATCTCATTACAGATGGTTGGGAGCCACCATGTGGTTGCTGGGAATTGAACTCAGGACCTTTGGAAGAGCAGTCAGTGCTCTTAACCTCTGAGCCATCTCTCCAGCCTGGATCCTCCTTTCTTACAGCCTTACTAACTTTATAAACCCCTAACTTTTTTTTTTTTTTTTGAGCTGAGGATGGAACCCAGGGCCTTGCACTTGCTAGGCAAGCGCTCTACCACTGAGCTAAATCCCCAATCCCAACCCCTAACTTCTTACCTAACCATTTCTCGGAACGTAGACTGAGCACATAGACCCCTTTTTCATATACTAACCGGTCACTAGCACTCAGTAGACCTTCTCTTTTACCACTCCCATTTTGGATTGTAAAAGAAAGCCTGGTGATCACTGCCTGAGGAACATTCTTACCTGCCTTTATGACCCCAGAGTTGGCCTATGTTGCCACCCAACACCCCCAGCACACATTGGTGGTGCTCCCCTGCCTGGCAGCTGGAAAGGCTGTCTTTTGTGAGAATGCAGCAGAAGTTCGGGAGATGGCTGCAGAGGCCCGTTCTCAGGGCATCTTCCTGATGGAGGTAAGCCTGGAGGGCCTTCTGACATCCACATAGCACCAGCTACCATTACTAAACACAGTTGCCCAAGCTTGCCCACAGTCAAAATGCCAAAGGATCAGAATCTCGGTGAGGGCTGGATGTAACCGAATCTAGCATCTGTTGAAAGCACAAACCCAAGTCCACTGTTCCCCACTTGGAGAGGCCAGCGACTAAGGTCAGGTTAGAAAAAGGATTGATTTGGAAAGCAAGAAAACCAAAAAAGACAGAGGCCATTTTGCTTAGGGGTGGCTGGTACAAGACTTCCCTAGGGAGTTGTAGGGAAGTGTGTCAGGCAGCCCAGTCGCTCAGGAGAGTCCCACAGCATGCAGGAGTTCAGCTTTCCAGAGGCACACACTGCAGCTGTCTTCGGGTTACTGCTTGCTCTGTGAACCTGAGGAAACCACAGACCCGGACAGTAGCTTCTTCCGGGAGACTGAAATGCTGGTCCACAAACAGCTTCTTTCTCCTGCAGAACAGGAGAAATGAAAAGACTTTTCCAGAGCTCCATCCCCGCACAGGGGAGGTAACCTTCAAGTCTTGTATATTAGAGGGACATCCCAGGGGCTCAGGAGAGAGAACTACTAACGGCGAGGACTATTTTCAGGAAATAGAATCTCAGCACACCGAGCTCCATAGTCCACTTGCTTTAATTCCTCTGGCATAACATCCTCTATACACAGCTTCAGTTCTGTTCTCCTGCCTACCTCCTTTCTTGCCTGACTTCTATTTATCTACTCTTCCATCTCGTTCCCCTAGCCCTCTCTTCTAGCCCTTCAGTCTATTTCTTCCCCGTCTCTGTTCCTCTCCAGTTCTTCCCATCTAGTTCTTCCATTCTCTTTTCTCTTCTCCGTCTCCTTATTCTCTCAGCTCTCTAAGGAATCCAGTTATAAACCCAAGCAATAGCAATCCTCTGGCCGAGCAAGATCACCAGGCTTGAAACTTAACACTTGGCCTTAGCTACAGCGGCCTGGCATCCAAGCACAATTTAATATTGTTAACCCAGCCTCTGGCCAAGTCATTCCTTTTAACTCTGCTTCCTACCCAGCTGAACCTAAGCCTTTCCAAAGTCCCCCGCCCCGCCAGTCAGCTGCACTTGCTTTTTTTTTTTGGGGGGGGGGTGTCTTGGAACTCGCTCTGTAGATCACAGATCTGTCTGCCTCTGCCTCCTGAGTGCTGGGATTAAAGATGTGTGCCACAACTGCCTGGTGTCAGCTGCACCTGCAATCACACATTTACCACAGCACAGGCAAGAGGCTGTGCCTAGCTCTGCCCCTACCTTGTCATCCAGGCCACTCACCCATGTCTGGGTCCTTTGCCAGCTCCTCGTAGGAGCCGTATGCCTTGGGGATGTTGAATTTCTGGGCAAACGCCTTCACCCTGTTCAGGTCCCTGCAGCCACTGCTACTACCTGGTGTCAGATTCAAAGGCTTGAGGTGTATCGTTGTAGCAGATAAAGCAGATGAGAGGCAAGCATGGGAAGAGTCTGAAACGGGGGCTGGAGACTCCTCCAAGATGGCTAGGGAAGATATTCCTGTCTGGAGGGAGGAGGAGGATGAGGATGGAAAAGCCAGATTTATGCTGTGACCAGGCTCAGGCCAGCCTAGGCTACAGAAGAAGAGTCCAAGGCCATCCTGGGTGCACGGCAAGACTCTGTCTGAGTAAGAAGGGAAAGGAGGGCCCAGACCCTGGCTGCCCAATAGCTTCTCCTCCACCTCTTCAAACCTGGGGTGAAAACAAGTCCCTTATGGCCTCGGGGACCAGAAGAGGAGCTCAGCATCCCTTCTCCTCTCAGAGTTGCCGCCACCTGTCTCAGACCTAGGGACTCTCGTCCCTCAGACCAGGGACCTGTCCTTAGACCAGAGGCTCCCTCTTCCCTTGGACCCAGGGTCTCCTGAGGGAGGCAGTGAGCTCACCATGGTGGTGAAGTTGCTGGCGATCAAGCCAGCTGACATGATGCCCAGGATAGCCTGGAATTACCAATATAGCCCAGGCTGCTGACCTCAACTCAAGGTAATCCTCCTGCCTCAGATTCCTGAGTGCAGGGATTACAGACGTACATCACCATACCTGTTTTTCAGGTGTCCTATCCTTTTTTATTTTGAAACAGGGTCTTGATATTGCTAGAAATTAGTCTGGGGTCTCAAGAAAATGACCACAGGATCCAAAGTATTTTTGGTGAGGCAAAATCTGTTGACTGGGGCATAGCTGTGCCAAATCAAGCAGGCAAACACACTCAGCAGGGACTCACTGAGTTTGTCTTTGTTGTTTAAATGTGTGTTCATTTCATTTACATTCCCTGACATAGGGATCACAGGCTGCGCTTGAGATAATCCTCTCGCCTCAGCTTCCCAAGCCTGACAGGCCTGGACCACAGGTGCTCCCGATTCTTGTGACCCCAGAGCTAGGGACAGAATCCTCTTCCATGTCCCTCTGTATTTCCTCCTGGAGGTCACATTTCTGTTCTGGAAGACGGAATTACCCACAGTTTCTATTTACAGGAAATTCTTATGAGAATTAACTGAGTTCTATGGACGACAATGAAAAATATAAAAACTTATTCTCAACTGGTTGGCCAAGTCCACCTTCAGCAAGACAATACCCAGTTTCCCTTGCCTTGTAGACATTTATTTAAGACCTTGGTAGCTGGGGGCTGGAGAGATGGCTCAGTAGTTTAGAGCATATGCTACTCTTGCAAAGAACCCCAGTTTGGTTGCCAGCATCCACTTTGGGCAGCTCACAATCACCTGTAACTCCAGCTCCTCTCTGTGGGCACCTGCACTCTTGTGGCATACACACATACTTACTCAGAACTAAAAATAAACCTTTTTTTAAAAGGTAGGACTTGGTGGCACACACCTTCAATTCCAGCACTTGGAAGGCAGAGGCAGATGGATCTGTGAGAAGTGGTCTACAAATTTCCAAGCAAGCCAGAGCTGCATACCGACAGCCTGTCTCAAAAACAAACAAAAGCAGCCCGGCAGTGGTGGTGCACGCATTTAATCCCAGCACTTGGGAGGCAGAGGCAGGAGGATCTCTATGAATTCCAGGCCAGCCTGGTCTCCAAAGCGAGTTCCGGGAAAGGTGCAAAGCTACACAGAGAAACCCTGTCTCGAAAAAAAACCAAAAACCAAATCAAACCAAAACAAACGGAAAAGGCCTTGGTGTGGGAGGGGCCCACAAGGCCCCGCCCCTCTGAGGATCTCTAGGCAGTGAAGGTTGCCAACGGAGGAAGAAGTGCATTTTTTTCAGCAGTGTAGCTACTGTGTTGTATGGTGTTTGTTTTTCTCTCTGAATCATTATGTGGTACCATCTTGGAGAACAATGCATTCAGCCAGAAGCCGTGATCTGCGGCAATGGAACTACCTGCACTTCCTGGTAGATAGGATCCTGACAGTCACAAGACTGGGTCCTAAGATTCCAGCCATTACTCCTTCATGCAACTCCAACTTCAGGTGATCTTGAAGGTGCTAAAGAATATGGACAGTGGAAGCTTAGCTGAGATGCTCTATGATGTGTTTCTGTGAGGTCATCTGTGTGTGATATGGTGAGACTCGGGGGGGGGGTGCAGCTGGTGTGTGTGGGTGTTTGTGTGTGGGGGGTGTGCCCTTATGTAAGTGATGACCCTTTCCATACACTAATTTCATCAAAGAATGTCCCCATTCCAGATGAGGACAAATCACCATAGGTGGCTACCATCATGGTGTTCTTATGACCAATGGGATGGAGTGGGAAGCTGCATGGGAATGGGCTTTGGGAAGCAGATTGGGGAGCAGTGACAAAATCCAGACTGGATGTTGGTGCAGATGCATGTGGTAACTGGAGTTATCACAGCTATGTGTGACTGTAAAGGGTGTATAGTGTCCCAGTAACTGACAGTGCAGATGGGAGGCTGGAAAATTCCCTCATAATCCTGAAGCTAGTGTGCGTTAGCCATTTGTGTGTGTGTGTGTGTGTGTGTGTGCAGGCCAGAGAGCCATGTTGGATGTGTTCAACATGCTCCAGTTTTATTGAGTCTCCCTGAGGTTTAGAGGTTGCAGAATTGGCTAGGATGTGGACCAGTGTGGGACCCTACAACTGACTCAGTTTCCCAGTTTGAAATCTGAAGTCTATTCTGAGTCAATTGAGTTCAAGCTTGCTGCTCCAGGGCTGTGAGAAAGTCCTGATTAGCCCCCAGAGCCTCCTTGAAGAGCTGTGAGAAAGTCCTGATTAGCCACAGGAAGGAACGTGTACACTATCTAGCTAGACACAGGCTGCTGATGCCAGCTGGAGGTACATGGAGATAGAAAAAGAAACTGCCTGCTCCTTGACACAGGCAGGATAGATAGAGGTTGAATGCCTGGGCTGTGCATTGTTCTACCTCTGTCCTTCAAAACTGTGTATAAGCTGGCTGAGAAATCAACTCGGGGCTGTCCGCCATTGACAGGCAGACCTCTGGACTCTTTTCTGTCTTCTTCATTGTCTCTACAATCCACACATCCTCACCCAGATACTCAGGTGACTCTCGACAGGCTCTGACAGACCAGCAGCCCAAAGGGACCCACCTGTCTCTGCCTCCCCATTGCTGGAGTACAGATGTTTTATCCACGGGTCCTCAGGCTTGCAGAAACACCTTTCCATCGGAGCCATTTCTGTGGATAGGATCTCACTGTGGACTCTTGGCTGGCCTCAATGCAGGAATCTGCCTGCCTCTCTCTGCCTGCCCAGTGCCAAGAGTAAACAGGTACACAACCCACCTGACTTCCCCCTTTGGACACAGGGGTTCATATAGCCCAGGCTGGCCTTCAACTTGTACAGTTTAGGATGACACCAAACCCCTGAACCTCTTGCCTCCACATCCCCAGGGCTAGGATTACAGGATTTCACTCGGATTCCCCATTTAAGTTGCCTGTGGGACACAGGGCCTTGTACTCACTAGGCAAGCATTGTACCAACCTCTTAATAATATATTTTTTAAAATATTTAAGCTATTAAATTTTTTTCAAGCTTGGGTTTGGGTTTTCTGTCTCCGAGGCAAAAGTGAAGCAATGTTGAGGCTATGCTGCCATGAACACCCCCCAAACCTCTCAGAAGTGAGGCTTAAAGAGCCCATAGGCTACCCAGGAGTCAAGGTGGCGGCATGTAGGTGGGACTTCCAAGAGGGCAGTATGTACACACAGACACACTCATGTTTATTTGTGCCAGGCTATATTTGAATGGAACTGGAGCACAGAGCAGGACATCGTAGTGTGGCATGAAGCCAGGGTGTACCAATTTCAGGAGCACCCAATGGGGGCTGAGGGCAGTTGAATCTCAGCTACGTGTGCAGCCATACCTGGGTACCTTCTGGGGCCATGGGTAGGTATTGGGCCCAGGAGGTCAGGGTTCGGCTGGTGAGGTGGCGATGGAAGCCAGGGGTCCAGGCAGAGCTGACATTTACTTGAAGGACATCCCATGTTCCAAGCCTCCAGCCACCGAAGGGAATTGAGATCTGGCCCCACAGAAGACAGAGTAAAAGGGACCACGCCAAGCTCCTGGGACCCTGTGACACTAGGCACAGGACGCAAAGTGGCGAAGCCTGGAGCAGCTAAGAGCAAACCAGGAAGGCAGGCCTGGAGCAAGCACTCCACCTAAGGTGAGGGGCTCTCTCAGCTCCAGCTCCTGCAGAGTCCCTGACATCGTGAAGAAGCCAGGAGACAGGAGGAAGGACCGGGACCTGGAGGCTGGGAGAGCCGAGAGTGGCAGACACAGGCACCTCAAAGGAACCGGGGAGCCCCGTTCTCCTGCCCGGAAGCCACGCAGGCTCAGGCCTCCAAAGAGGCCGCAGGACACTTCCTCCACTTCCACCGCTGTGTGTAGGGCTTGAGGGCTGGGGGTCACTGAGAGATCATAAGTGCTGGGAATCCAGCTGGGGCAGCTCAGGGGGCTGTTCTGGGGCCTTCTTTTCAGAAGCAGCCACATCTTTCTGGTCACCTGCTGGAGCTGGGACAGGAGCGTCATCTGCAGAGGAAAGGGGAGAATGATGTTAGACATGGCAGGTGTTCCAAGGGTCTAACTAGCGAGGGGGAGGTCTTTTGCTCCACCCCTTGGCATTGTTATAAATAGACCTTTGGAATAAAGTTCTGGGCCCATTTGGATAAGGACCCAGGCCCTCCTGAGTCTATCCTGTGTTTTCTCTGTTTCTCTCCCTCTATTTCTTTTCTTATTTTATTTTATTTTGATGTTTCGAGACAGGGTTTCTCTTGTGTAGTTTTGGAGCCTGTCCTGGATCTCACTCTGTAGCCCAGGCTGGCCTCAAACTCACAGAGATCCACCTGCCTCTGCCTCCTGTGTGCTGGGATTAAAGGTGTGCGCCTCCACCACCTGGCTCTCCTTCTATTTCTTTTTGGGTTTTCTGTTACTGTGAAGATACACTATGACCATGGCAACTCTTTTTGAGACAGAGTTTCTCTGTATACCTTTGCACCTGTCCTGGAACTCGCTTTGTAGACCAGGCTGGTCTTGAACTCACAGAGATCCACCTGCCTCTGCATCCCGAGTGCTGAGATTAGAGGTGTGCGCCACCACCGCCCGGCTTCTCCTTCTATTTCTAACTAAGTCTCTTATCCCTCATTCCTCAAGAGTTCCTGGGGTAAATAAGTGTGGGGGCTGGTCCTCCATAACAAGAAACTTTCTAAACACAGAAAACAGGATTCCCAGGCCTGCTCCTTCAACATCCGGCCCAGGTCCATCCCTCCTCCCTCAGACTCAGGATCACAGTCAGCCATCCTCGGACTCTGATTTAGGGGCCTGGGCCCTGGCCTTCCTCCTTCAGACCCAGTGTCCCAGGGTGCAGAGCCGGTACCTGTGTCTGCACGGAACTGCAGCTGTCCGTCAGGTTTGGAGGGCGGAGCCTTCTGTTCCTGCTGTTGCTGCTTCCTTTGCTCCATCTGCAGAACAGCCTGCAGGAGGTGGACAAGTGCAGACAGGAGCTGACGGCCCAGAAAGACCCCTAGCCAACTGCCAAGTGGCCACAGTCCCTTTTCTTCCCCATGGCCTTGGTTCCTCTGCCACTGAGCTGGGGTTCACACCAGTTAGCATTCAGTTCCCTCCTGCTGTGGCTTAGGTGTTCCCACACTGAACCCCTATCCTCGCCTCCTGGGCCTGCCATCCTTCACTGGCCTCATGTAAAATGGCTGCTGTAGCATGGTCAGGCATGGAAAACCCTCTGCCCTTACTAATGATGGAAGCTACCTCCTGCATAGTTAGTATTATTAACATGGGAGCCACAGGCCATCCCACCCTGAAGACATCCTTTTGGATAAAGAAAAAGGCCCTAGGAGATGCAGATAATGGGCCCAGGTTCTCCAGCTGGTCACCTGCTGCAGCTCTCTCTTCTGAGCCTCTAGGCGGTCCTGGGAGCGCCCCAGGGCCTCTGTCTCTTGGCTGAGGCGCTGGGCCTTGGCATTCAGCTCAGCCTCCCTGGCAGCAAGCTCCTCCTCAAAACGCCTCAGCTCCTCCTCTGTGTAGGCTGGATACATTTCCACTGTCTGCAAGACACAGGACACAGTCAGTTGATGAAGGGGGCAACCCCAGCCCCACTGAGGTGGGAGGAGGGTGAGAGGTTGGGGTGCATGTGTATGTGCTACTGGCACATACGCCAGCGACCTGACTGGAGGTGAAGTGTTTGATTAAAGACTAGAGAAGGAAGAACGGGCCTAGATATGGGGAGTGGGGGAAATCAGGGAACCAGGAGGAGGGGCAGAGACCCAAACAGATTGGGAAACAGCCAGAGGTGCTGAAGGAAAGGCTGGAACTGGAAACCAGTATTAAGGTGGGGAAGTTCCCCATGCCTTTACCTTCCATCCTTCCCCAGTGTCCCCAAACTCCTTCCTCTGTGTGGATGCCAAGAACTCCTCCAGGGTCACAAGACGGTCCTGGTTGGTGTCCACCTGGGGAGCCAGATCCAGGTTAGGGCTCTGCTGAGCCTGCTGCCTGCTGCCCCCACCCCCACAGCCTGGATTCTCTCACATTCTTCATCACGTGCTCCCTCATACGCAGACGTTCCTCCTCCATCTCTCTCATGTCGTCCTCCTCATTCTTTGGGTCGTAAACCTTCTCCAGCTGCAGTTAAGGGAGAAGCATGACATGCTGAGAGGCTCAGGACAACCCACTCCTAGTTACCTTCTTCACCTCCCAGGGGACCTTGGGACTTGATGCTACAATTTGTTTGAGACAGGCAGGGTTTCTCTGTGTAGCTTTGGAACCTGTCCTGGATCTCACTCTGTAGACCAGGCTGGCCTCGAACTCAGAGATCCACCTGGCTCTGCCTCCCGAGTGCTGGGATTAAAGGCATTCACCACCAGTTTGATGCTACTACTAACAGCTTTGTCCCCAGGGTCTGCTGGGAGTTGTAGTTTTATCCTGCACTGTCACTGACAGGGAACCAGAGGATCTCTTAGGGTGCGTGAGGCTAAAGTATGTCTAGCCCCGGAAGCTTCTAGTACACTCACCTCCTTGGTGAAGAGAGCTTCCAGCTCTTGCTCATCTAGGACACCATCGCTGTTGATGTCTGCCGATGAGATAAGACACATTAGGGGGTGGAGGGGTGGATGATCTGGTCCCCACGGTAAACGCTGGTAAAGGAATGTGGGTGCATGTGAGGTTTCTTAGCAGAGAACAAACAGAATGGTGGCCACGGCTAGTAGGCACCAGTATCCTGCAGGGCCTGTTGCTCTAAGAACCCATTCTGGGGCTGGAGAGATGGCTAAGAGGTTAAGAGCACTGGCTGTTCTTCCAGAGGTCCTGAGTTCAATTCCCAACATGGTGGCTCACAACCATCTGTAATGACATCTGATGCCCTCTTGTGGCATGTAGACAGAACACTGTATACATAAATAGAGAAATCTTTACTTTTTTTAAGGTTTATTTATTTATTATGTATACAGTGTTCTGTCTGCATGTGTCCTTGCAGGCCAGAAGAGGGCGCCAGATCTCATTACAGATGGTTGTGAGCCACCATGTGGTTGCTGGGAATCGAACTCAGGACCTCTGGAAGAGCAGTCGGTGCTCTTAACCACTGAGCCATCTCTCCAGCCCACACAAATAGATAAATCTTAAAAAAAAAAAAAAGAACCCACTCTGGTTGGTATAATAGCACATGCATTACATGAGTCTCAGCATTCCTGAAGCAGAGGCAGGCAGATGTCTTGAGTCCGAGGCCAGCCTGGTCTATAGAGTTCCAGGACAAAAGAGCTGCACAGAGAAACCCTACCTCAAAATCAGAACTAAAACCAAAAAAAACTCACTCTGTAGCAAACAGGGGCCTAAGAATGGGGTCCAGGGGCTCTGAGAATCAGGTCCACACCCACTCCTGTGGCCAGGGAGGCCCGTGCATCATGGGCTTGGTTTGCCAGCTTGCCGCTCAAAGTGATGCCTGACTTAGACCCAGTCTGTCTCCTACAAACCAGCCACCAGCATTTCCTGCCATTCTCAAGGCTCCTGGGTCTGGCCCTCGCCTGACTGTCCGGAATAGTTCAGACAGACTCTGTTTATCCTTCAAGGTGGCTGCTCCTGACCTTCTCTGCAGAGCCGGCAGTGAGCAGGGCCCGTGGTGCCACAGACCCCGCTTCTGCTCCAATCCTTCCTTGCGCAGTGTGCACGGCAGCCCTGGAAGCCCAGGAAGCCCAGTGCCTGTATGGGTCTGAGTTCCACTCAGCTGGAAAATTCTTCCAATGTGGCAGCAAGGATAGACCCGTCATTTCGGAATTCCTTGCTTTTGTTCTTTTGGAACCTAGGGCTTAGTGTAGGCTAGCCAAGCACTCCACCACACACTGTAACCCCACGCCTCACTTTCCACGTTGTGTCTATGTGTTCTCTCTAACTCAGCAGCCACAGGTCATGTGACTAAAGTTACAATGACATCAAGTTCCATGGCATGGGCAGTGTTTACTCAGGGCATCTGGAGCCAGAATCAGAGACAGGAAGGACAAGGGACGACACTGATACGGAATCTAGGGTTGGGAGGGGGGTGAACTAGAAGCTGTCTGGTGGGTACAGAGGTCTAGTTCATTCTTTTTTTGAGATAGGGTTTCTCTGTGTAGCCCAGGCTGGCCTCAAACTCAAGAGATCTGCCTGCCTTTGCCTCCCAAGTGCTGGGATTAAAGGCGTGCACCACTACATCTAGTTTTTTTCTTTGTTTTGTTTGTTTTTTTCAAAACAGGGTTTCTCTGTGTAGCCCTGACTGTCCTGGACTAGAACTCACTCTGTAGACCAGGCTGGCCTTGAACTCAGATCTGCCTGCCTGTGCCTCCTGAGTGCTGAGATCAAAGGTGTATAAGGTGTGCCATCACCGCCTAGTGGTGTGGGGTTTTTTTGTTGTTGTTGTTTTTTGAGATTAGGTCTCATACAGCTTAGATTGGCCTCCAACTTGCCACGTGGGTGTGGGTGACCATGAACTCCTGAGCCTCCTCCCAGAACTGCAGAGTGCTCACAGGGGTCAGGTGTACCTCACTGTAGGTGGCTCAAAGTTCCAGTTTTGCAGGACTGAAAAGAAGCAAGGGATTATGTGCACAGCTGCGGTCAAAGGTCAGAGCTAGAGCACTTGCTCTGCGCTATATAGTTTTTCTTATATTAGTTGTAATTTTTTTTTTTTTTTTAGTTTTTAATTTTATTAGAAAAAAGGGAAATGTGGTGATATTTTATTTGTATGTTAATAAATAAAGTTTGCCTAGAGATCACAGGTCATAGCGAGCCATAAACAGAAGTCAGGCAGTGGTAGCACACGCCCTTAATCTCTGTGTGGTCAAGGACACAGCCAAGCATGGTGACACACACCTTTAATCCCAGTACCAACCATAGAGACCTGGAGGTCTGTATAGACAGGCAGTGCCGAGGAAGTGAGGTGGCTGGGCTAAGAGCCAATGAGAAGGCAGAACAGGAAGGCAATAAAGGCGCGGGTTAGACAGGAAGAAGTGCTCTTTGGCAAGCATAGTGAGCTAAGGTTAGCTGGTGGCTCTCACCCCTGCATTTGGCTATGTGTTTCTTATCTAATAAGACTGTTTAGAAAGTCGTCTTCTGGTACCAAACCAAGCCAAATCCACTAGCTACAGAAATTCACTTAAAAATTGTTACTGTGGGCTTCTGAGCCTCAGACATTTCCCCAGCTCTCTGGCTCACCCCTGTTCTCAGGCACAGCATACCTTTGTCTTAATAAACTTCTTTATAAATTAAAAAAAATGTTTTAATTATGCATATGTGTCTGCATGTGGGTATACACATGAGTGCAGGTACCTTCAGGGCCAGAGGCATCATATGCCCCCTGGGGCTGGTGTGGAACAAGTGCTTGTGAGGTGCTGGATGTGGGTCTTTGTGTGCTCTTGTAGGGTGTGAATGCAAACACGCACAGCACAGCTACGGAGGGAAAAAGAGGACAAAAAAAACCCAAAACAACAACAAAAACTCACACGTGCCGGGCGGTGAGGCACGCCTTTAATCCCAGCACTCAGGAGGCAGAGCCAGGCGGATCTCTGTGAGTTCGAGGCCAGCCTGGGCTACAGAGCGAGATCCAGGACAGGCTCCAAAGCTACACAGAGAAACCCTGTCTTGAAAAACAACAACAACACCCCACGTGTCTGTGGTCATTTTCTTCCAGAGAAGGTCTCTTATCAGCCTGGAACTGCAAGGTGGGCAGGCTGGCTGGCATATGAGCGTGAGGGCCCTGCCAGTCTCTGCCTTCTACTTCACCATCACTGGGTGAAGTAGAGACACTACCTCACCTGGCTTATTTGGTTCTGGGGATCTGAACTCGGTTCCTTACATTTTCAAGGCAAGTGATTTACCAAGTGAACCATCCCCTATTTCCTAAATTTTTAAAAAATCTGTAAGCTGGGCATAGCAGTGCTCACCTTTAATCCCAGCACTCAGGAGGCAGAGGCAGGCAAGTCTGTGAGTCCGAGACCAGCCTGGTCTACAGAGGGAGTTCCAGAAGAGCCAGACCCTGTCTTTTTTTCCTTTTTCTTTTCCTTTAGGTCTCTCTATGTAGCTCTAGCTGTTCTGAAATTCTCTCTGTAGATCAAGCTGGCCTCAAACTCAGAGACCTGCCTACCTCTGCCTCCCTAGTGCTGGGATTAAAGGTGTGAGCCACCACCGCCCAGCAAGACCTTGTTTTAAAGAAAACAAAACAAAAAAATTACATTTTCTTTAAACTGTGTGCATATGTGCGCCTGGGTGTGGGTGCAGGTGTGGAAGTCAGAGTTGGTTCCCTCTTCCCATCATGTATGTTCCACAAACCAAACTCAGGTTGCCGGCCCTTGGGAGGCCCAGGCTTCTGGGATGCTGTGGCAGCCAACATACTTCATTTTCTAAGGTCTAAGAACTTCAATTCCCAACAGTCCTGTGGCAGATTAAAAATAAAATAAAATAAAAAAACAACCCCCCAAAATTAATGTATATGGGTGTTTTGCCTGCAGGTGTGCATGTGTACTATGTATATGTGCAGTGTGCTCAGAGGCCAGGAGGCACTGGATCCCCTGGCACTGGAGTTAGAGGGTTATAAGTGCCACATGATTGCCAGGGCCCTCTGGAAGAGCAGCCAGTGAGTGCTCTTAGCTGCTGAGCCGTCTCTCCAGGCTCCCTATCTCCGCCCCTTTCATATAGGCACTTTTTGTCTCTGTGGCTCTTGGGAGTTGTAGTTCTTCTGTATTCCTCAAGCCTGGTCTGCTCAGTTAGAGGACATTGGCATTCCTTAGAATACAGAGGAAAAGATTATTGAGGAAAAAAGACTTGGCCCTTACATGGAAGATCACAGGCTTAGTTAGCAACAGGAAGAGGCAGCGTCTTTGGCCAGTCAGGATATGAAGGAGGCCTGGTAGGCTCACAAAGCCCCACTGGGAAGGGTAGACTTCCCTTGGCATTCAGGCCCCAGGACCGTCAGGACCTCTCAGGTTCTGGAACACTCTCCCCATCTTACCATGTAGTATGAAGAAAGTCTTGGGGTTGAATCTATTAGGGTCCAATCCATCCAGTTCCTCCCACACCTCCTTCAATTGGGCTTGGCTGCCCTGTGGAAAAGAATAGCAGGAGCTTGTGAACAATGAGTATCAGGTCAGATAGCCCCATGTGCCCATCCAATAAACTTTAATCCCCTTCATGCAAGAACTATAGTTCCCAGCCACCCTTGGAGCAGTTTCATATAGGTAGATGGACTTTTTGCCTCAAGGCCTCTTGGGAGTTGTAGTTCTGCGTCTGAATTTTTTTTGTTTGTTTTTGTTTTCCTGTCTAGGAGTTGGACATGGTAAGGCATACTTGGCGTCCTTACAGGGACGTTGACTTTGGGGTGTTCCCGGTGTCTGCGCTGTTGCTCTTGTAGCTTCCTCTCGGCCTCTTTCCGCTGCTCCTCGCCCAGAGACTCCAGGTAACGTCTTCTCTCATGTTCCTTGAGCATCTCATAGCGTTTGAACTCTTCGTGATGTGCAGCATCGTACTGGGCGAGATCTCGGGTGGCCTGTGCAGAGGCAAGAGGGTCATGTTCCTCCTGTCTTCCGGACACCTGGCATAGCTTCACTCTCTTGGTCACCGTGGTTGGTCCTATCACAGCAAACCCTGGGCTGCTTTCCCAAAGTGATGATGTTTATGCAGTAGCAGCTTGGATGTGAATCTTCAAAGTCCCCCTCAGCTCAGCATTTCAGTGATGAGCAGGGGACGGCCCGTGGGGTGGGCTTAACAGAAACAGCAGCATAGCTTGGGTACCCAAGAACATGTCAGGTAAGACCAAGCCTGCAATCTCAGCGCTTGGGACGCTGAGACAGGAGGCAAATTCTAAGCCAGCCTGGGCTACACATCAAGACACTGGCTCAAAACAAATATTTTTTTTTCTTTTGGTTTTTTGAGACAGGGTTTCCTTGTGTAGACCTGGCTGTCCTGGAACTAGCTTTGTAGACCAGGCTGATCTTGAACCCATAGCGATCTGTCTGCCCCTGGGATTAAAGACATGTGTCACCACTGCCCAGCTAACACAAATGTTATAAGACAATGAATTCGCACTTTCTCAAGTGCCTAAGTTGGTAACCAGTTATCACTGCGGCAACCAGGCGCTAACAGCTGGCTACGCACCAAGGGACAGCAGTCAACGCCAGACAAGTTTTGCTTGCCGCATCAAGAAGTCTTAGGCATCTAGGGGTGAAGCCCGGGACTGCTGCTCAGCACCTTACAGTGCAGAGAGCCCTAGCCACAGCTCTCCCTAGTTACCTGCTTTCCTGTGGGAAAGCAGGAGGGCGCTGAGAGCTGACCCACACCCAGAACACCAGGAGGCAGGACCCACATTTTAACTCAGTTCCCTCTCCTCCCCGCTGAGCACCTCAGCCTACCGTCTGGATCAGCAACTCTAGGTCCCGAGCCTCAAATGTGTGCTGGTTCTGCGGGTCCAGGTGTTCAAACTGCTTCAGGAGGTTCAGGTGGTCCACCTGCAAGTCTGGGTGAGGGAAAATCAGACAAACACCCATCACAGAGTTCTGTCAGAACCCCTGACTCAGGGCAGGAGTGCAAAGAGGAAAGGCATGGAGGGCCAAGGAGGCAAGGAGGATGGCACACGGGCCTGGGACAGTGTCTGAGGATGGGACGGAGGAGGTGAGCCTTCCACTGACTCTGATGCTTAAAATAACAGTAACCATGACAGCGATGCCAGGTGTTGCTCTTCATAGATCCAAGTCCGCCCCGCCACTACAGCCTAACAACACTAGCCCCATGGGTAGCCCTGTCAGTCTGTTGCTGTAGCGGTGGTGGTGAGAGTGTACATGTCTCATCCAGGTTGTATGTCTCTCATCAAGTTGCTACTAAGGCTTGGGAGCAAGCGCCTTACTGGCTGAGCCATCTTGCCAAGCCCTAAACCATTCATTCAAAGCATACAATGTGACGGTTTTTAGTACCTTCACAGGTACGTACATACAAACACCGCCACCATGACTTTTAGGATGCTGCTGTCATACCCCAAAGAGCATAGCCCAACCCCTTAGCCAGCACCGTCTTCCCCCCTCCGGCTGCTGGCAGACACTCATCCCCATCCCTTCTCTGTGGATTCGCCGACTGGGGACATTCCATGTGTTTGGTCGACTTGTGTCTGGCTTCTACAGCACCCTGTTTCCAAGGGTTACCCCCTTGTTCTGCACACCAGTTTCCCACACCTTCTCAGGGCTGACTATGTTCCATGGTGCAGACAGGCCACATTTGATTTACCCACCCCACAGCTGGTGGACATTTGAGCTATTGGTATTTGAGCTATTTAGCACATGGGTATCCAGGTGCATGTCACAGAATTCATGTGACGGTCAGAGGTCAGCTTGTGGTGTGGGTTCTCTCCTCCCCAGCATGGTTCCAGGGATTGAACTCAGGTCATCAGGCTTGGGGACAAGTGCCTTTACCCACCTCACAGGCCCTTATTACAGTTAAATAAGGATATCTAGAAGAAAAAGCAGCAATGTGTGGAGCCTACACTAGCACTCAAGAGGTAGATGCAGAAGGATCAGGAATCCAAGGTCATCCTTGGCTACATGGTGAGTTTGAGGCTAGTCTGGCTGCATGAGACCCTGTCTCAGAAGGGCAAACTGGTCACAAACCCTCAGAAATAAACAAAAGGGGGGAAAAGCAGAGAGAATAGTGTCAGTGAAAATGTGCCCGAAAGAAAAGAAAGAAATCCCAAGTACCTGCCACCTGCTTTCCCAAGAGCCCACAGCGCCACCCGCCCAGCACAAAGCCACCCACACTCACTGGGCTCCTGCTTTGCGTCCATCTTGGCCTTGAGCAGCATCCTCAGCCTTGATACCTCCTGTCGCTTGAGCTCATCCAGCTTGGTGTGGACATGGTGGCTGACGAAGTCCAGCTCTCGGCTCAGCTTTCCACTCTTCAAGGACAGGGAAGGGGGTACCCCAGTCAGGCGGTGCCAGGAGGGGGTGTGCTGGGTAGTCCCACGCTATACCCTACACCCCCAAACCCCCAAAGCTCCACTGTGCTCCTGTCTTCCTTTTTTGCAGCCTGCCCTGGTACCTGGAAGCCCACAGGACCAGGATGCAGCCCGAGCTTTGCAGAGAGGCCCTGCTCACCTCAGACCCAGCAGTACTGACTGGGAGTGCCCACGAGAATGTCAGTTCTCACCACAGGACCTTTGCCTGTGGCCCGACTCGCCTGCCACCTCTTTCCAATCAATTCTGTCTTTCAATATTCACCTGAGGTGGCACATCTCCCTTAGGAAGACATCCAATGTCACCATCTCCCACCCACACAGAGGACTGAGTCTGTTGTTTTCTCTGGGCCCAACATGCCCGATACCATCTTGACTCTGTCTGTATTCCTCTATCAGAGCTGACCCTGGCCTCTCCTGCTCACAGCAGTGTCTCTGCTAGGTACAAGCCCCTGCAACACTGCCTGGCCATCAGTGCCAAGGAGCTTCTGGCAAACAGCTGAGGGCACCAAGAGGGCTTCCTTTGCAACCCAGATCTGTCATCGGGAATGCTCAAGACTGCCAACTTGACCAGATCTAGAATTATCTAGAGGACAAACATTTGAGCATGTCTAAGAGGGAGTTTGTAGACAGGGTTAATGAGGGTGGGAAGCCCCTCCCTAACTGGTAGTGGCAGCATCCCCTGAGCTGGGCTCCAGAGCTGACAGGAAGCAGAAGGTAGGTGTGCCTCACTATCATTGTCTCTCTGACTGTGGACACAGCCCAGGAGCTGTCACACTGCCGATGCCACCTCTGTCTGTGGTGGCCTGTGCCTGGGAACCGTGGACAAGTCCTTCCTTAGGTTGCTTTTCTCAAGGATTCAAGGGCGACCTCTTGACAGATGGGAAACTGAGGCACAGTAAACTGAGGTTCCATAGCTGGGAAGTGGGAGAGCTGAGAACGCATGTCTATGTTTAAACACATCTTTGGGGGTCCCCAGACTCCTTCCCAACTGTGACCCCGAGAAACTCCCTTGAGCACATCCTCCCCACAGCCCATGCATGTGCACCTTGATGTCCTCAGCGTTGGCAGCTTGAAGCTTCTTCCGGAAGTGCCCGTCTGTCTCTAGCACATTGATGACCTCCTGGAGGTACCGGTGGTAGTACAGGCCTGTGTCCTGAGGACAAGGGCAGACATGGCAGCACCTGCCTCATCCTGTAAGTTTCTTTCCCCTGGCCGAGACCAGCTTGACTGGCTGAGTACTCCAGCCATCCAGTCCAGTTCCAACCCCTGACCTTCTGCCAGTGTCCACCTCCTGGAAGGTTCTATGGCACACAAGAAGTGAGCATCATGGAGGAGCTGGAGAGATAGGTGATTATGGGGTAAAACGCGGCTGGGTGGTGGTGGCGGCGGCGGCGGGGGCGGCGCACGCCATTAATCCCAGCACTTGGGAGGCAGAGCCAGCCTGGTCTACAAAGCTAGTTCCAGAAAAGGGGCAAAGCTACACAGAGAAACACTGTCTTGAAAAACAAAACAACAACAAAAGAGGTAAAGTGCATTCTGCCTAAGCCTGAGTTAGAGTCCCAAAATCCACTCAACAGAAGAGTCAGGCGGAATGGAGACAGCTCGGGAGGTTAGAGCCCTGGCTGCTCTTGCAGAGAAGCCGAGTTCTGTTCCTGGCACCGGAATCTGGTGGCTCAAAGACCATCTGTAACTCTGGCTGCAGGGGATCTGACGCCCTCTACTGGCCTCTGCAAGCACCTACATACAACACACACACACACACACACACACACACACACACACACACACACAAATATTTTTATTTATAAAAACTCTAGAAAATAGTAAAAATAAATCTCCTGAGGAAAGTCAAGTATGGCAGTGCCTGCTTGCCTTGCCAGCTCTGGGGCTGAGGCAGAGGCATGTCTGGGAGCTCACTGGACCCACAGCTGGACCTACTTTGAGAATTCCAGGTCCAAGGAAAATACCCTGAATCAAAATAAGGTAGACAGCTCCTGAGGAGGGAAATCAGAAGCTGACCTCTGACCTTCACATGCATCAGTCCACACATACATAGGCATAAAAACCTGAACATACACATTTACACAAAAAATGAAAAGAAAATCACTGGGAGATGCCATGCTTGTGACCTGAAGCAGGAGGACTGCTTCAAGTTCAAGCCCAGCCTGGGCTACAGGGTGAGCTCTTGCCTTTAAAACAACCATAGACATCCAAACTAAAGCAATGAATATCATCTGGACTGGCAATAATGGAAAGAGGCTCAACTGTGCCTTTTTGCATTTGCAAAAACCCCACAGAGTAGCTGATGCTCACAGACCCTCACCATTGAGCTTGCTGGCAGTCCCGAGTTCTCACTGAAAAGAGCATAACTTCTGGGGCTGGAGACATGGCTCCGCTCTGACAGAAGACCCACACCAGCCCCTCGCAACTGCCTTAACTCCAGTTCCAGGGGATCTGACGCCCTCTTTGGGCTTCCACAAGTACCCGCACTAACATGCACATACCACACACACATGCAAAATTTAAAAAATATTAGCCGGGTGTGGTGGTGCACACCTTTGATGTCAGCTCCACAGGAAGTGTCTCCTATACCACCCCTAACTGAGGGGCTTTTTTACTAGAAAGCGGGGTGGTTATTCTCATGCAGTATCTGCGGGGAATCTCCACGTTATTTCCCTGTGATAAGGACCTCCATGGTGGTGGGTTCTTCTTCCACATAGTGTGGCCTGTATGAGTAAGTCCTGAATAATTCATTCTCTTCCCCTTCTGGGTGTCTTTTCAATCACTCCAGATCTTCACAGAAGGAAATCAGTACAATATGAGAGGGCAATCCCACCTTTATTATGCGTTGCTTATTTTATTTTATTTTTGCGACAGGGTCTCTTTACATGGCTGTCCTGAGGCTCCTTCTGTAGCCCAAGCTGGCCTCAAACTCACAGGGATTCACCTGCCTCTGCCTCCTGAGAGCTGGGACTCAAGGCTTGTGCCACTGTGCCCAGCTGCTTACCTTTATTATTATTATTATTATTATTATTATTTTTAAATTTCATTTTTATTTTTATTTTTTTTAAAGCTTGCTCCTCAGGGGCTGGAGAGTTGGCTCCATGGTTAGGAGTATTCGTTCCTGTGAAGAACTGAGGTTTGATTCCCAGCCCCCACATGGAGGCTCACCAGTTCTTCAGGTACCAGGCATGCATACGGTGCACATACATATGTGCAGAAGAAGCACTCAGAGGAATAAAATAAATCTAAAAAAAAAAAAGGCGGGGTTGGGGATTTAGCTCAGTGGTAGAGTGCTTGCCTAGCAAGTGCAAGGCCCTGGGTTCGGTTCTCAGCTCCACCAAAAAAAAAAAAAAAAGTTGATCCTCAGGAACTAAGGCAACTTGTGGGTCCTGAGCCCCTCAGTCCCCAACAACTAAGGTCACTCCTGATCATTAAGTCTGTTGATTCCTATTGGCTCAACTCCAGGATATATTCTCTATAACTGGGAAAAATTTGATCTCCCAATTTTTTTTTGTTGTTGTTGGTTTGTTTTGGTTTTTTGAGACAGGGTGTATATTGTGTAGCTCTGGCTGTCCTAGAACTCACTTTGTAGACCAGGCTGGCCTCTGCACCCAAGTGTGTGCCCATGTTGGTGTCTGAGTGAAATTGGAGAACACCATGCAGCACAGATTCTCCCCTTCAGCACTGATTCTCCCCTTCACCATCCGGGTCCCAGGGGTTGGACGAAGCCGGTACCCTTACCCAACTGAGCCATCTCATTGGCCCCACCATGTTTTTGGAAAAATGGATTTGGAATTAAACCTGCAGATCTCATGGCAGAAATGGTTCGCGTCTATTATCATCTAGGGAGTGAGCCTATTAACCTTTAGATATTTTATATTGAGCTGCTCTCTTACTTTGTCTACCTTCAGATAATTCTATGAGGTCTAACTCCATCCAGCAGATTCCTTTGATCTTACTCCAAGGCCTGAAGGTCACTGTGAATGGAACCGCTTCAACTGTAAGGAGTCAGACCAACTCGACCCTTAAGCCTAGACACGTAAACACTAAAATCTAAATGGCCTTAGGGTCTCAAATCTGGACGTGGGAATCAGGCAGGCTTAGGGGTCACTGAAGATAGACCCCCCTCCTTCATAACCAGCTTTACATCCTTAACATTTAAAATGCCATATAAAAGGGAGCAGAGTAGAGAGAGAAGGATGTTGTTTTGGCCCAGTTGAAGGAAGCTACTTCCTCCTGGTCAGAACAGAATCTGGATTCCTTCTAAATAGCCCAAAACACTGTATACTTCTGTTGTCCCCTCCCTTAAGAGTCGATCCACGCCGGGTGGTGGTGGAGCACAACTTTGATACCAGCACTTGGGAGGCAGAGGCAAGCGGATCTCTGTGAGTTCGAGGCCAGCCTGGTCTACAAAGTGAGTTCCAGGAAAGGCGCAAAGCTACACAGAGAAACCCTGTCACGAAAAACCAAAATAAATAAATAAAAGAGTCCATCCAAGGGCAGTGGTGGCACACGCATTTAATCCCAGCACTATGGAGGCAGGGCCGGCAGAGTTTGACTTTGAGGCCAGCCTGATCTACAGAGTTCCAGGGCTACACAGAGAAACCTTGTCTCAGGGGCAGGGATAATAGTCCATCCAACAGCACCTGCCAGTCTAAGAGCCTACTGGTCAAGAATGCTGATTCACCTCAAGACCAGCTTGACAGGAGTCAAGGCCATCTTCTTTCCAGGCCAGAAGCCCCTCTCTAGGGGGAGCTGTTGGCAGACCTTACTGCTGAACCTGCCACTTTTCAGAATTCTCAGTCAAAAGCGTAACATTTCCTTCCCTCCCCTCTCTGGGTATCAGAAAAATCCTAAGCCCGATGGTCCCAACACTCAAGACACTCTCCCCTGTATTTGCAGCTCCTTATTGATCTACAGTGCTCAACCTACTTTCTTCTACCCTATCTCAAAAAGCCTGGCTTTCTCCTCCATCAACCCTCTTCTTGGAACCTGCCAAGACTTACAACATGATTGCCCTATTATTTCTCCCTGAAACTAACAAAATGGTATTCAAGCTTCAGGATTCCACAGAGTCCAGTACTAACAGCTTACCGGAGGCCATGCCACACAGGGGCTTGGAACCTCAGTTAACACTGCTGGGACAGCAATAGAAGACTAGGCCATCAGGCAGGTCTTTGAAAGTTCCAACTCTCTCCTAAGAGGAACGCTTTCACAAGGTTCAGTAGATATTTGTAGGAATGAGTAAATCAGCAGTTCCCCATCTCCTTTTCTCATTTAAACTGCACCTCCCAGGAGCTCTGTGAAGCAGGAATGCCCCAGCTAGGTAGTGGCATCCAACTGCCTCTGGTGCTATTGGGAAATGTAGTTTTGCTATTGGTTTCTCCATTCGTCCTTGAGAATCTTAAAGATCAGAGGAGTTTAGGGGAGGGAGTGACACGGGTTTTCATTTGGGATCATCTTGATTTCCATATCTCGATGGCCTGCTTGTGTGTTTCACCAACACACTACTGCAAAGGCAGGCGGGTAAACCGGAAGCCTCGGCCTGTTAAACAGGGGATCCCTGGAGTTTTCACCAGGGCCTGGGGGAGGGCAGGAACTGCACCACTGCAAACGCGCCAGAGCACAGGGCAGGCTACTCACCGGGCTTTCCGTGGCCTGGCTGTCCTCCTGATGGGGCGCCGCGCGGTCCAGGGGCACCGCCAGCACAGCACACAGCATCAGTAGAGGTGCTAGGAGAAGGAAAGGGGCCCCGCGGGGCGCAGAGGTAGGCATCGTGGCTGCTCTGCAAGGAGAGATCGAGAATGGGTTTTGTTGTTTTGCTACGGTTTTTTGAGACAAGTGTTACGTAGCAAAGGTTGGCGTTGAATTCCTGATCCTCCTGCCCCCCCCCCCCCCCCGAAGCGACTTGTAGGCGCGTATTACTACCCAGCCTAAGGATGTCCTAACCCCGTGTCCGGCTGGGCAAACGAGTGTGCACGCCATCCTCAGTGCCATTCCCATTTGCAAAAATGAAGACTCCACGCGTTTCGTCACCTGGAACCCAGGATGCCAGGCCTCCAGCCTCCTTTGCCTACAGCGCAGCGCGCAGACCTTCATCCTGTCTCCCTCAAAGGAGGGAATCCTCCCCCGAACCGAGATCCTAGGCCCCTAGACTGCCCTTCTCACCAGACCACGGAGACCTGAAACCCTGCAAGTACCCGGATCTCCAGTCCCCTGCCTCCGCTATCCAACGCCCCTCACCTCTCCAAGCGCAGAGGGCGTTTTCCCACGCTGGGAGCTCTGCCGGGTTTCTGGTGACTTCCCTCCTAAGTCACGCCCTCTTTTCCACGCGCAGAGGGCCTGCCCCCAGGATACTGATTGGTCCACGCTAGCTCCCAGCTTCCGAGCGTTTGTGGCCCCGGCCGACGAGGTTCCCTTACTTTGGAAAATTTCTCCTGCTTTCCTGGAAGCTCACATTGTTAAAGGTGACATTTCCTGCGTCGTTTTCAAATAAAAATTGAAGTCCTGCATGCGGGTGGGGATGGGAAGGGAAACTTTTGCGGACATCTTGCCGCTGTGTATCCTGGGAATTGTAGTTTTCCTCATTTATTTTTGCTCCACAAGTTCATGTAAGAGCTTTGGTGATAAGCAACTGCATAGAATGCTATCACTACCTTTGAGAAGGGTCTCATTATGTAGCCCTGGTTGGAACTCTATGTAGACCAGGCTGGCCTCCAGATCACAGAGATCCTCCTGCCTCTGACTCCCAAGTACTGAGATTAAAATACCCCAACTCGCCGCACCTCTCTCTAGCTCTCTTTCTTTCTTTCTTTTCTTTTGAGAAATGTCTTTATGCTTACCAAGCTGACCTCGAGGAGATAGAGAGGCTTGCAGAGGAGCAATGCTTCGATTCCTGGCACTCTTGTATGCACTTTCTAAGTGCAGGAATTACAGGCGTGTAAATTTCTGAAATGCTCTGTATGTAGAACTATATTGCTAGGTAGATGCTCTTGGGTCCCTTTAAGGAACGTTGGCTTGCAGTTCCAATTCAGAACCCCCAGAACAAGGGATCTGTCTTCTTCAGTGTCCTGGAGGCATTACTCTGTTGGACATGGACCTTGAGGAGCCTACAGGGCCAAGAAGAGGGCAAGTCCCTGTGGGAATCCCCTTTTCCCAAGAAAAGTGTCAGGCTTTGTTCAGAGTTCCAGCATGGCGGCAAGGCCATGAGAGCTCCACGCTGGTGCTAGGGAGGGGTGGGCACCTCTGGGGTTCCAGATACCTGGTTGCTGAGGAGTTGGGGTTTGTGAGCCTCAGACCCAAAGTCCCAATACTTAGAAGCAGGACCAGCCTCACCTGCTTGGTAGAGAGCTGGATTTCTGTGCTCCCAATAGCGCTAAAGCTTGCCACAGGCTACTGAGTCTCAAAGGGCATTGAGATTTGGGTTGTTAGGGCTCAAAAGAAAAATGAAGGCAGATGTCAGGAATTAGAGGGCGGTTTCTATTGAGATGTTGGGTCTAGGTCTGATTATGCCTTCCTAATCCTCTAGACCGGCTCAGGAAAATGAAGCGTGGAAGAAAGAGTGAGTAGGGAAACCTAATGGTCAGCGAGGTTGGGGGAAGGAGGACTTAGAAGCACACAGGATACACACAGCTTCAGGGCTCAAACTGTCTTCAGGAAGGTGCGGGGGATCTGGACTCTGAAGTCTGCGGCGCCTGAGAGTGCTAGAGCCTGGGGCCTCTGGTTGGGTCCTAAAGGGGAGCAGCTGGGAGAAAGGGAGTCATAACTGACCTAGAAAGCTCAGGTCCCTCACATACTGTGACATCACTGGGGCTAAGAACCCAATTTGGTCAAGGGGAGGGGCTCTTGAACAGGCAAATCTGCCTGTGGTGACCAGCCTGTGTTTCCCGCAGAACCTTGGAGGATGAATTCTCAGGTGTGAGGCTGCAGAAGCTAGAACAACAGGTATGGCCCCGGATCCCACTCTTCCCAGGAGGCTCAGAGCCCCGGTCCCATGTTCCTCTTCTCTGGACTTCACGTTCTCGAATGAGGAAAAGAGAAAGTAGAGAAAGTAGGCATTCGGCTTTCTTTTGAAACAAGACCTTGCTGCCTAGCCCAGGCTGGTCTCAAACTTGCATCTTGGGTGCTGGAATTACAGGTGTGAGCCACCACACTCGCTTTGTTTTGTTAAGTTGCATTTACTCAAGGGTAGAGGACACACACATGCCTTGGTGAGTAGTGGAGACAGCTTGCAGGACGGGTTCTCTCCTTTGAGGATTTGGGTCCTAGGGCTCAAACTCAGGTTGTCAGGCCTGATGGGAGCACAAGCACCTTTACCCACCAAGTCCTCTCAGGCCCCAAGAGCCGCTCTGTAACCTATGCTGACCTCAGACTGGCTCCCACCCTCTTCCTTGTGTTTCTGGACTTGCTACAGGTGTGAGCCTTTATACCCACCTTTGTATTTGGAAACAGGGTCTCACCAAATTGTCTAGGCATACTTAAGTGTTCCTGCCTCAGTTGGGAAGGCAGCCCAGGCTGAGGAAATTTTTAAGGAACAGTCTAGAGGGCTGGACTCCTAGATCTTGGAGGAGGAGGTGGAGAGAGATCGGATCTGACAGGAGAGGACTGGATATCTGGGACCCCAATGGAGGAAGGGTACCTGACTTCTCCCAGGCCAGCCTTACCCCTGCGCCCACCTTCCTTCCCCTCTTGATCCTTCAGCAACAGCTACTGGAGAAGAAACTGCGCAGGAAGCGCCAGGAGCCCCTCATGGTTCAGGCCAATCCTGATGCTTCCCTGAGGCCCAGGCGACCAAGGCGTGGGGAAGATCGCTTCCAGTGTGACAGCAGCTGGGGATCTGGTCTGATGGAAGGGATTTATGGGGGCTCGGGGGCGGGGTCTAGTAAGCACTGGAGGGTGGAGCCTGGTGAGGCCCAGGGCGGGAACTGGGTGGATGGTGCTGGCTGCCAGAGGGATGGCCTTATAGATGTCAGGAAGTGTCCTAATGGGACTGGTGGGGCCTAATTGCATCCGGAGAGGGAGTTTATGGTAGAGAATAGGGGTGGGACTTGAGTGTAGAGCTTTCTGAGGGAACAGGGGTGGGGCCTCGTGGATCCCCAGGCAGAGAATTGTTTTCTTAGGAGCCACTCCAATAAAGCTGGGCCCTTGAGATCACCTGGTCTTCTGACAATAACCAGGCAGAGTTTAGAACAACTGGAGGGCCAGAGGACCCAAAAGAATCCAGTGTGACTGGGTGTGTCAGAACCTAGTAGAGTCTGAGGGAACTCGGACTCCCCAAGGCAGAAGATCTGCTGGTAGAATGGAGTTCATGTTGTTTGCTTTTCGTGGTGATATGGGTCAAACCCTGGGCTACACACTCCTGATCGTGCCTTACTTACTACTGAGTTTTTGTTTAGAATTGGGGGGGGGGCGATGGTCCCATACTATCACTGGCTGGAACTTGTTAAGTAGTGGAGGGTCTGAGGCAATCCTCCTGCCTTACTCAGTAGATCCTTTTTAAATGGGCCTCTCTGTACTTTCTCCCAGGTGCAGGGAGTCCTTTCCTTCAGGAGAACGTACCCCAGGCACATCTGCCCTCCAGTGCCCCCAGTGCCCTGGTCTCCAAGAGCAGTGTCAGAGATGGTAGTGGCCAGAGGGCCCCCCTTCTGCCACCCAGAGAAGCAGGTAATCTTAGGCCCCTGATATTTAGAGCATGCGTCCTTAGAAGTTCAGGATTCCGTCCTTCTCCTCTGACGCTGGTGTCAGGTCCACAGCTCCCTCTTCTTGCACCAAAGGACCCCAAATCTGAAACTCCTTTTTCTCTAGTATACACTCAGGGCGATGGCGCTGCGGTCCACCACCTGTGCTATCTCCCAGACTGCTTAGATTCAGATGTGGAGGAAGTGACCATGGAGGACATCCCGGTCATCCCCCCACCTCCCAAGACACATCTGGCAACCCGTTGCAGGGGCTGGTTAGCCTCCCCAGGACCTGGTAATTTCGGGGACAGGGGAGTGAAATCTGGCCCCTGGTTCGCATGACAGATTGTCATCCTTGCTTTGACAGCTTTATGTGAGATGTCAGAACTCATGGGTCTCCCAGTTCATCTGTCAAGATGTTTAGTCCCTGTCACACAGTGTACTCGGATGTAAAACCATCACCACATCAAATGCATGTGTTTAAACTCAGTTTTGGATGGATTTCATCAATCTTTATGTATACCTGGGCTGGCCTTGAACTCACATAGATCCACTGGCCTCTGCCTCCTTGTGTGTTGGATTAAAAGCTTGTTGTACCACACCGATGATTTATTATTATTATGTTTATGTTTATGTTTATGTTTATGTTTTGTTTGTTTGTTTTTTGAGACAGGGTTTCACTGTGTAGCTTTTGCACTTGTCCTGGAACTTGCTCTGTATAACAAACTGGCCTTGAAGTCAAAGAGATCCACCTGCCTCTGCCTCCTGAGCGCTGGAGTTTAAGGTGTGTGCCACGACTGAAAGGCTATTTTGGTTTTTCTTTCTTTTTAATTTTTATTTTATTTATTTTGGTTTTTGAGACAGGGTTTCTCTGTGTATCCCAAGCTGTCCTGGGACTTGCTTTATAGACCAAGCTGGCCTTGAACTCACTGAGATCTGCCTGCCTCTGCCTTCATAGTGCTGGGAATAAAAGTGTGTGCCACCACAGCCCGGCCTATTTTGGTTTTTCAAGACAGGGTTTCTCTTGGTAGCTTTGGCTGTATTGAAACTCACTATGTAGACCCAGCTGCCTCTGAACTCACTGAGATCTGCCTGCCTCTGCCTCAATAGTGCTGGGATTTAAGGCAGGGGCCACCACTGTGTGGATTAGATTATTTTAATTCCTTTTATTTTTGCGTATGTGCATCTGTGTATGTTTGTGAAAGTGAGTGCAGTTCCCACAGAGACCAGAAAAGGATGTCAGACCCACTGGAGCTGGAGTTGGCTGTGTTTGTGAGCCATGAAACTTGAGAGCTGGGAACTGACCTTGGGTTCTCTACCAGGGCAGAATGTGCCCTAGACTGTTAATCTATCTCTCCAGCCCTTCAATTTATTGGTTTTTTTTTTTTTCTTCAAACTTGTTTACTTTTGACCAGGAACTGAGACACATGCCTTTAATTCCAACACTGGAGACAAAGGCAGGTGGATTTCTTGTGTTCAAAGCAAGCCCAGTCTAGAAATCTAGTTTCAGGCTAAGCCAGAGCCACACAGTGAGACACTGACTCTGCGAGATCAGGTGGCAGATTTTAGTCTTTGTAGGTTCCATGTGCATAGGAAGTGCAGAGAGGGTGGTCGAAGAGCCTGGCAAAGCAGCTGGGACCTGGAGTTCTTGTCCTGTCTAGCCGACAGTGCTGACCTTCCTCTAACTGGGACTAGATATCCTGACCTGTGACCACTTCTGCCCCTTAGGGATCAGTGAAGAGGAAGAGGTTGACTCCAAGGATGCTGCCTTTGAACCTAAGGCACCCAGTCCGGCCCCAGCCCCTCTAGTGAGCGCTGGTAGCATTCAGGGACACTTGGCATCCTGTGAGGAGGAAGAAAACACAGCACAAAGGGATATAGAAACAAGGAGTCCAGCCTCTGACCTGGGGGTAGGTGGAACTAAATCTGCAGCCCAAACTACAGGGTATTACACTAGCTGAAGGAGCCACAACCATGGTGAAAATCTGTGCACAGTTGTGCATGCTTGCATTTCCTGCAGTCAGGAGGCTGACATTCACTGAGAGTTCAAGGCCAACCTGGGGTACATAAAGAGACTTAGTCCTCTAAAAAAAAAAAAAAAAAAAAAAAAATCGCCGTAGACAGGTGCCAAATTATAGAGACTACAAGTTGTGAATTGGAGGTCTTTTGTTTTCTTTTGTTTTTAAGGATGAGGTTACTCTGTGTAACAGCCCTAGGTCTCCTGGAACTCATTCTCTAGACCAGGTTGGCCTTGAACTCACAGAGATCTGCCTGTCTCTGCCTCCCGAGTGCTGTAATTAATGGTGTGAGGCTTACAAGGCTCATTTTATAGTAAACATGGTCAAGTGCTTTGCTAGGCCAGTGCTCTTACCACTGAGTCACACCTGAGCCCCTCACTGCGTGATCTAGGCAGACAGAGGTACTATACTATTCAGTCATGCCCAACAACCTCACTGGCAGGTACTCTGGCTTTACATGGTCTAGAGTATGACCTCACACCGTTTGTGTGAGCTAATGAGGCTGCACGTTTGACTAATCAGCAGATTGGCCAACTTGTTTGGTTGGGTTAGCTGACATGCTTAATAACAAGAAGCCATGGGTCTTCAAGGGTCATCCCTTAGCTGAAACAGCCAATTAGTCTGCAGGGCCGAGCCTGACTGTCCCTCAATTGTGGCTTTGCACTTGAGCTAGGATGAAGACCTGGAGAAGAAAGTGTGCTCAGAGGCCTCAGAGTCAGCAGGGACAGACAGCACTCCAGTGGGGTCCGAGGTCTTGCAAGACACTAAGGACGCAAGCAAGCACAGTGCTTGTACCTGGACCTGTCCCGCGGCCCGCCCCCCAGGCCCTCGGCTGGGGGAGGATGTGGAAGCTTATGTGCTGCTCCCTGCACCTCGGGACCACGTGGTGCAGTGCCGCATCATCCGAAACAAGCATGGCATGGACAAGGGCTTCTTCCCTTCTTACTATCTCTACCAGGAGGCCGAGGACGGTGTGGCAGTAAGCTCTGGCCCCTGGTGGTGGGAGCCTTCCCACTGAGCGACAGAAAAGGAAACAAGCCCCAGTTTCTTTCTTTCTTTTTAAAGCTTTATTATACATACAGCAAGTATGCCTGCAGGCCAGAGGAGGGCACCAGGTGTCATTACAGATGGTTGGGAGCCCCCATGTGCTTGCTGGGTATTGATTCAGGACCTCTGGAGGAGCAGTCAGTGCTCATAACCTCTGAGCCATCTCTCTGGGCCAAAAACCCCAATTTCCAGGAGCATGTCCCTCCCCTTTTTGGACAAGGTTAAAAATTTCTAGCCGGGCGATGGGTGAATATGCCTGCAATCCCAGCGCTCAGGAGGCAGAGGCAGGTGGATCTCTGTGAGTTCAAGGCCAGCCTGGTCTACAGAGCTAGTCCAGGACAGGCTCCAAAGCTGCAGATAAATCCTGTTTCGAAAACAAAAACAAAAACAAAAACATTAAAAAAAAAAAAATCTAGAGCCAGGTGTGGTGGCATCTAAGTATTTACCTAATCATACATGGGAAATGGTGGCAGAGAGGGTCAGGAGAGCAAGGTTAGCCTTGTATATAAAGGAAGAGTCAAAGCCAGCCTCCTGACCTAACTTGATGTATGTTTGAAAAACTAAAAAAAAGAGCCAGGGTGTTGCGGCAGATACCTTTAATCCCCCACACTTGGGAAGCAGAGGAGGGCAGACCTTTGAGTTGGAAGCCAGCCCTTTCAAATTAATAAGTTCCAACCCAGCCAGGACAACAACGTGAGACCCTTTCCACACCTTTTTCTCCCCCTGGACTCAGGTCTCTGTCACTTAGTACCTGTCAGGTCTAAGCCCCACCCACCTCAGCACTTCAAACTTTTCAGTACTTAGTAGCTTAGGTCCTTCCTGTAACCAAGCCTTTTCCATTCCAGAGTTGGTCCATATCCACCACACCTCCCTCCCACTTGAGTTAAGTCTCTTCTCCAGCCATCCACCTGAGTTCTTGGTTACCAAACCCTACCCAATCCTGGAATAAACTGGACCCCTCAAAGTGTTTCCATTCTATAGCAAAGCTACTCCCCTCTCCCGCTGAGCAGTCTTCTCCCAGTGTGGCCTTCTTCACCTCCAGAAATAGCCCTTCCCTTATTCAGAGCTGTGTTCAGGACCCTGGCTCTAGACATATATCAAAACTCAATCCTGAAGTCTCTTCTCTGATCTGCAGCATTTCCTTCTGGCTGGGCGGAAAAGGAAAATATGCAAAACCTCAAATTACCTCATCTCTCTGGATCCCAAAGATATGTCCCGCAACGGGAACAACTTTGTGGGCAAAGTTAGGTAAGTGAAGCCTTCTTGGTGTGTGGCCCTCCTAGTATGTGGTGAGGCAACAGGTTGCAGGAAGCCAGCAAAAAACAGGCCAATGGACTTCATTTCCCAAGAGGCTGTAGTGCACAACACAGGACCTGCACTAAAGCCTGATGGGTTTTGTAGTTCTGCAGGTTGTGGTTAGTTCCACAGGTGGGAAAGAAAAAACATGAAAGCTTTGGATGCCAAGAACATAGGCTGGCATTTAAGATGTTTAGCTTTTTGATAGGCAGAGGCCTGGGACCCCTCAGTTCCTGTGGGGAGAGCGGACTGGAGTGTGTGAGTTCTTACTTCCTAGATGGAAGAGGGTTCCCAAAGAGTCAATGTGGGATGCTAGGAAGACAGAAAAATCAGAGGGCTGGGACTGGACTGTGATTTCTTTCTTAGAGGATGGTTTGAGAAAGCACTTAACATAGTGTAGCAATCACTATCCTGGTTTTTATTACTCTCCTCCCCTGCCCTCCTGGGACAGATCCAATATCTTGGGCACAAAGTTTACCATCTTTGATAATGGGGTGAACCCTGAGAGGAACTATTGGATCCCAGACAGTTCCCGGATCAGAAAGAAGCTGGGAGTTGTGTGTTATGTAAGTATCCTGGCAGAGGCACAGATGAAGGAAGGGGGTGCCATTAGGTAAGAGAGCATAAGGAGCTAGGCCAACTGGGATATAATCAATTAACCCTCCAGGAAAGCAATGTCTTGGGATTCCGGGGACCTCGGAAAATGACTGTGATCCTTCCAGGAATGGACAGGCGGAAGCAGAGGATGAGAGTCCAGCCACAAAATGTGAGTCTCTAAGGTTGTGAATAGCAATACTATGAGAGGAGAATGGGTAAGAAAACCCATGGTTTGCAGGTCACATTGAATGGCTTTGCCAGAGTCCCTTCTCTGGAAGAAAAGGCTTGAGACCCAAAATTGTGGGTCTAGGCCTGGAGAGATGGCTCAGTGGTTAACAGTTCATGTATTGCTCTCCCAGAGGGAGATGAAAGACCATGTAAGTTGGAGGCTAGCCTCATCTAAATATGAAGTTCCATGATAGATAGGGCTACAGATGAGACCCAGGTTGTTTTGTGTTTTGTTTTGTTTTTTTTGTAGGAGGTAAGGATGGAACCTAGGGTCTTGTGCCTACTAGGCATGTGCTCTACCCTTGAGCTAAATCCCCAACTGAGACCCTGTTTTTTAAATAATTTGTTTTTAATCCCAGCACTTGGGAGGCAGAGGCTCAGGCTCACTCCATTATCAAAGATGGTGAATTGGTGCCCAAGACATTGGATCTGCCTCGGGAGGGCAGTGGACAGAGTAATAATAACCGTGACAGTGATTGTTACTGTGTTAAGTGCTTTCGCAAACCCATCCTCTAAGTATAGCAACTACAGTCCCAGCCCCGTGTGCAGAGCTAATGCCAGGCCAGGCAGGGCTACACAGAGAAACCTTTCCAAAACCACCAAAGGGCAAACCTGGCCATCTGGAGACATTGTTCTCAAGTAAATAAATAAAAGTAGCACGTGCATCTGGACTTAAAGGAGGGCTGCAGCTAGGCTAACAAGGATGCCCCTGTTGTATCTCGAGGATCAGGATTCGACACTGAGTCTACAAAAGGGTGCTAGACAAGGGCCGCTCCTACTGCAGAACAAGGCCCCATCCTGGAGCGACGAGAGCGGCGGCTACGTGCTCAATTTTCACGGTCGCGTCACTCGGGCTTCGGTCAAGAACTTCCAGCTTGTGCACCCCGATCTACGTGAGCTCCTAGCAACCCGAAGACCTGGGCTCGGGGGCGGACAGGGGGCATTAAGAACTACCCCCTCCCCACCCCTCTGTCTCTGGGCGGGAGCGGCGCTGTCGCAAGGGCTATTGGGAGATGTAGTCTCTAGGCTCCTGGAGTCTCCTAGCTTGGTAAACACGCAGCTGCGTGGCGCCATAGGACGGAGTTTAACTCAATCTTATTTCCTGGTTTTCCCATCAGCGGACTACCTGGTGCTCCAGTTCGGCCGCGTGGCCCCAAACATATTCACTATGGATTTTCAGTATCCTCTTTGCCCGCTCCAAGCTTTCGCCATCTGCTTATCCAGTTTCGATGGGAAACTGGCGTGTAACTGAATAAATTATCATCCCTCACCAGCTGTCCTGTGAGTTTGCAGAAAGCTTCACGCCAGGCCTCCTTTCTTGTTTAGTTTTTGATACTCAGTCTGGTCTCCAACAATGTAGCTGAGCCTGTCCTTGAACACCCCATCCTCCTGCTTCCATCTCTGGAGTCCTGGGATGGCAAGCATGCACCTTTGTGGCTGGCCTTGTCTTTCAATAAATTTTTCTATTTGTAGTACACATAATAGTGGGCTTCATTATGACATTTTTATACCTTTGTCGAACTTTCCTTTGCTTGTATCTACCACCCTCCCTTTTTTTTTTTCGAGGCAGCTTTCCTCTATAGGTTATGCCTGTCAGTCCTTGGAACTCATGCCAATCCTCCTGCCTCAGCTGGAAGTGCTGGGATTAGTTGTGTCCCCCTACACTATGTAGATCAGGCTGGTCTTAAACAGGTTTGGACACAGAACTCATTTTTGCCTCCCTGGAAGATCCAACACATACTGAAGTCTTGATCACTATAAATCAAAAGGCTTTATTTCTTATTAAAAAAACAATAAATAACAGGACACTACTTGGGGTTAGCCCCGCCTTCCACCAAAGTCCTGGCTGGGAGGAGGGGCCTCCCTGGGAAGGGGAGAGGGTGCGGTCACATTTTGGCTCAAGGGCGTGGCCTCAGAGGTGGAGCAGGGCCCAGGCTGAGTAGGAGCAGGAGTGAAGGCCAGAGGGAGGGGTGGGTTTCCATGGCGCGCCCAGGCTCTGGCCCGGAAGGCAGGGGTGAGGTAAGGACCCAGCTTCTCCTCCACCTGGGCAATGCGGCGGGCAAAGCGGCTCCGATCTCGTGCGAGCTGCTCCCAGGGACCTCGGCGGGCAGCCTGGGCTGGTCCTGCCCAGACAGCAAGGAAATGGACGGTGACTTTCTCAGAAAAGCGCACCTGGGCAGATGGGCAGAGGCAAGGGGTAAAAATCAGTCACGCAGTAACAAGTGGTATTCGAACACTCATCTGCCTGCCGTCTGACTGTCCGAGTCACCCTGATACCATGAGCACAAGTGCACTCACCATTCCTGCCTCTTACAGGAGATTGCAGCAGGGTGAACGCAGTCTTCCCATGTAACAAGTTGCAACACATGGGTCCCTGGAGTCTGCACCTCCAGCACCCCACCTCAGGGATTTCCAGGTCTCAGGCCCCTCCTCCTAACTCAGAATATAAGCCTTTTGCATAATTTTTTTTATAAAAAGCACTGTGAAAAGCTATTGTAATCCCAGTACTATGAGTGTAAATTCCTGATCTACAAATTCTTAGAAAAGGAGTCCTGCCACTCACCTTTCTGGTCTGTAGAGGAGTCTCAGAGTCCTGATGTCGGGTGGGGTTTCTGAACAATCTGAGTCTCCTTCTCAGTCGAAGGGGTAGTTTAGGGTCAGGCCAAGGTGGTGCTGGCTTCTCTCCAGGTAAATAGAAGGCCACCTGGAATAAAGAGGGGTCTGCTTCCACACATCCCTGTGTCTTCTCTCCAGGTAGACAACCCTGGGCCTGAAGAGGCCTCCTGCCTGGGTCAGCTGCTTCTGAATCATCCAAAACCACACTGTCAGAGTCGTCTTCTGTGTCCTCTCCTGGGCAGTACACCCAGGCCTTCAGAAAGGCACTTGTATGGGGGGTGGCACAGGTCTGAACTATACTGTCTTCTCCAGCTGATCCCCAATCACTGTCCTCCTCCTCCTCTGTGTCCTCTCCAGGTCGACACCCCCAGGCATTCAGGAAGGCATGTGCAGGAGAGGTAGGGGAAGGCAAAGCCTGGCCTTCTTCCTCTTCCTCAGCTGATCCCCAATCACTGTCATCGTCCTCTGTGTCTTCTCCTGGGCAATACACCCAGGAGTTCAGGAAGGCCTTCCCAGTACAGACAGACAAAGATGAAGCCTCAGTGTTTCCCTCTTCCTCAGCTTCCGCATTCTGGCAAGACTGATCCTGCCCTGCCCCGTGTGGCTCTGGGTTGGCTTCTCCCTCCTGCTCAGAGCCCTCTCTCTGGAGGTACTGGCAGGCTCTGGAGTGGGAGCCTAAAGGAGAGCTGGGGAGGTCAGCTTTATCTTCTCTTCCCTTTCCCTCCGTGGCTTGATGTCCTGCCTCCCCTAGACAATACACACAAGTGCTGGGCTTGTGTCCTGGAGTTATGTAAGCCTTCTTCACAGTTTCTCCATCCTCTTCATCCTCAGCTGGACACCCCTCCCAGTGTGAAGTGGGATAAGCCAGCTCAGTCACAGCCTGTCCTCCAGCCCACACCTCCCCAAAGCTCTTATCAGCACCTTGCAGGCTAGGCCGGGCAGCTGTGTGTTCCCTCTCCTGCTCTCTAGGTCCATCCTGTCCTGGCTTCTCACAGTATTCATCATCTGAAAGTCCCCAAGTTTCAGGAGGGGAACTGTTGGCTTGCACATGAAGGCAGGGCCCCTGGGCTGCTTCATCCTGTTCAGGAGCTCCAATTTCTTCAGCCTCCCCCTGAGGGAGGTGGTTCCCAGGGGCGAGGGGAGGTGTCAGCAGAAGTTTAGCTTCTACCCGATCTGCTCCTGTTAGTGTCTCTGCCAGCCAGGGCTCTGGGGTTTCTGGGCCCCTCAGGCGGCTCCAAGCCCGGCTGAGGAAGCCCATCAGTGGAGACAGGAGGTAGGAGTGAGCATCCCTCCAGGGCAGGGTATGCTGGGGTCTTGGGCTTGGGGCCATGTGTCTGGGCTATCAAAAGGAGAAATTGTTTAGAAGCCACTCGGGAAATAGTATTGTGCCACAGCCGTGAGTCATGGTAATATAAATAGTCACAGTAGCAACATGAGAATCCGTGCCTCAAATTCCTAAGAGCACTGCTCACACCCACCCGCGTCACCTGCTTCTATTCTCCTAATGCCCAACACTCTGGGCCCTGGGTTCTACAACCTCCTGAACCTTTCTTCAGCCCTGTCAAGGGTTCCTGCCTAGCCCTCCTCACACCTGTGAGTCTGGCTTCTAAGGACCCTTCTCCCCTCAGGCTTACGTGTTCACGCCCCTAGTACCTTCTGCCTTCCTCTTGGGCCCGGCCACTCCTCCTGGAGTCCTTCCCTTTACCGGGCTCTACACAGGCCCTAGAGTCCTAGCACCCAGGCCCCTTCCTATAATCGTAGAGTTTAAACTTCAACCTCCCTTAGACCCAAGGGTCGGGGCTTGGGTTTTCCCAGCTGCCCTCTCTAGCCTCCTCCCACCCTCATCCCCCACGCACCGGCGGGCTGCGCGTCACCCCGGGGGCAGGAGCGCCGGTTCGGGCTGCCAGAAGCGGTCGCGGGTCCGGAGGTCTCGCAAGGCCGGCGCGTTCATGTCGCCCTCAGGCGTGGGGCTCGGGGACGCGAGGTGTCACAGGCTGCCGCAAGGAGTGTCCCGGCGAAGGGATGCGGGGCCGAGCGGGGTCGAGCGGGGTCTCGCATGCAATCGTCCACAGCTTGAATCCGGCTCAATCTGCGCAGGAACCGGCACCACTGCATTTATAGCCCGACGCGCGGTGCTGACGTCACGGGGCGGGGCTTGGGGTCCCTGGGAAGGGTGGGAAGAGGAAAGTCTCGCGGACTTTCCGGGCTTTGTGACGTCGCCGCCACAAAGCTTGTGAGCTGTCAATCTTAAAATAACTTGTGAGCAAGCGGCTGGACTTCCTCAGCCAGGCACAAGTCTTCCCAACCCAGTTAATTTCTTTTCTTTCTGTTTCTTTTGTTTAGTTTTTTGAGAGACACGTACAGGCTTCCAAATCAGTGGTCTTCCTGCTGCTGTCTCCCAAGTGCTGGGATTAAGGGCGTGCACCATCACGTCTGCCATTTGTTTTTCCAGGCAGGGGTGATTTTTATTTGAAGGCAAAACACTCAGTGTTTTTGTTTGTTGTTTGTTTTTGTCTGTTATCCTTTCTTTCTTGGTGTTTCTAGATAGGTTGGCCTCGAACCCACAGATATCTTGCCTCTGCCTCCAGAATGCTGGGATTAAAGGCGTGTGCCACCACCGACCAGGTATATTTATTTATTTTTTTAAGATTTATTTATTTATTATGTATACAGAAGAGGGCGCCAGATCTCATTACAGATGGTTGTGAGCCACCATGTGGTTGCTGGGAATTGAACTCAGGACCTTTGGAAGAGCAGTCGGCACTCTTAACCTCTGAGCCATCTCTCCAGCCCCTATTTATTATTTTTTTAAAAAACTTTTTAAAATGCTAGCTGTGGAAGTGTACACCTTTAATCCCAGAATTAAAGAGGCAGAGAAAAGAGGGTCAATGTGAGTTGGAGGCCAGCTAGTTCCAGACTGGTCAAGTCTACATGGGGAATAAAAAAAATTACCTTGCGATCCATGATGGCAAATGCCTTTAACCTCTGCACTCGGGAGGGAGAGGCAGGCAGATCTGAGTTGGAGCCTACCCTGTTTTATATAGTGAGTTCCAGAACAACCAGAGCTACATAGTGAGACTCAGTCTCAAAAAAGAAAAGCGGGGTGGGTGGTGGTGGCCCACGCCTGTAATCCCAGCACTGGGGAGGCACAGGCAGGCGGATCTCTGTGAGTTCGAGGCCAGCCTGGTCTACAGAGCTAGTCCAGGACAGGCTCCAAAGCTACAGAGAAACCCTGTCTCGAAACCAAATAAACAAAACAAAGTTTTTTTCCACATATTTTATCTGAGTATTTTCCCTCCACATATATGTGTATGTAAATGCACACACACACACACACACACACACACACACACATACCACTTCTCTATATGAAAAGATGGTTTCTAATCTCGTAGAGCTGGAGTTAGAGATGATTGTGAGGTTCTGTGGGTTCTGGGAACTGAATTTGGGTTCTTTGAAAGAGCACCAAGTGCTCTCAAGCCCTTGCTTAGTTTTGGTGTGTAGGTCTGTCTCTGTCTGTTTTGAGACAGTTTCACAGTATAGTCCACACTGTCCTGGAACTCATCTTGCAAGCTCAGGCCAACCTTGATATTTGGGCAATCCTCCCACTGTGTACAGGGTAGCAGTGGCCCCAGCCCAATGCGTGTCCTACCTCAGCTTTCCTGATATAGAGGTTATGAGTATGGCCTCAGTACATACTGTATGGAGAACACTGCTAAACAGACTTCTTTGCCTTCATAGGCAAGCTTCTGCATCCTTTGCTGCTTCAAAACTATATGAAGGCTCTGTTTAAGCAACTGAAATTCTGATTGGGCTGCACTCTGGTGGGGGCGGGGCTCTGTTTAAATCCTGGATCTAGATCCAGAGACCCAGTTCCAACCTCCCTCCTCCTCTCCCTACCTGGGGTGTGTGTGTGTGTGTGTGTGTGTGTGTGTGTGTGTGTGTGTGTGGTGTGTGGTGTGTGTGTGTGTGTGTGTGTGTGTGTGTGTGTGTGGTTTCTGGAGATAGATCCCAGGGCCTCACATACCCTGGGGCAATGCTTTCCTGGAGCTACACTCTGAGCTTTGTTCTTCAGAATATACTGGCACCATACCTTCCTCCTAATAGGTTATCAGTCTGCCCTGAGGGAAAAGTTTCAAACTGGGACTATCTTCCCCTCCTTCCAGGTCCAGTGCCGACCATCACTGCCTTGTTTGGTCAAGGCCACACTTGTGGACCATAGGTGTACAGTCCTGACTTCCAGCTCAGACCTCCCTGGCACCCACCAGCCAGGCGGTATCCCAGTTTCCCAAGGTTTCAGGAGTTGGAATCCCCATTCTTCCAAAGACCTAGGACACCTCTCTTGAAGGTGCCCAGAGCTCAGAACCCCAGTAACAACAAACCCATGTATCCTGGTGTTCAAGTCTCTGCTCCAAACACTGAGGAGTCCCAGCCACAGCTTAGGGGAGCCAGTAGTTGGGGGAGACCTATCCCTCCCCTTAGCTGTGGGGGCAGCTGAGCCAGGGGTCAGGCTGTAGTGGGGAGGCCAGAAGAGGCGGGGACAGCCAGGATTGGGAGGGGAGGCAGGAGCGTGGGCGGCTGCCAGAGAGAGGGAAAGCCCAGCAGAGAGGAAAGAGAAACCGGGAGAGGGAGGAAGAGAGAAAGTGAGGAAGAGTATTTGAAAGAGAAGAAAGGAAACAGGTCTGGTCAGGGAGAAAGAGGAAGACTGGGTGTGGAGAGAGAGAATAACGGGGAGGGGGCGGGGGGAGCGGGAAGACGGGAGCAGTAAGGTAAGGAGAGGGACTGCAGAGAGGAGGTGACAGAGAGAGGAGGGTGAGCAAGCAGGAACTCACAACCAGGACGGGGTGAGGAGAGACAACATCAGGTGAGGAGAGACAACTGTGAGAGGCAGTGTCTGAGACACAGAGGTGACAGACCCTGTCACTGGGACACGGGAGCTGGGTAAGTCCCTGGCTGGGCTGGGAGGAACTTGTCCGGATGCTCATTCCTGGTGTCGGAGGACTTGTCTCGGGGAGCTGACAAAGATGGTTTTGGGGTTCATGAGAGAAGACAGGGACAGGTAGCCCAGGGCACCCTGAAGGAGGCAGGGAGTCAAATCCCTATGCATAGAGTGCATTCCTAGCCAGAGTTCAGTGGGCAGGAAGAAAGGAGCCCCTATTCTTATGGCCTGGCTGCAGACAGCTGCCCCCTCCCACAGCTGCCAGAGCCGCCCACCTCTCTTGGCACTGCTCTTGGTATGTGATCCCTGGCCGTGGCCTCCCCCAGCCCTCAGTCCTCAAACAACAGTTTCTTTCTCCTTAGCATTCTCTGTCCTCAGCCCCCATCAGTGGAGAGACACAGCCCCTTTCTCCCAACGCTCTCGATGGAGCAGGGCCGACCCCGGAGCAGCCTGAGCCTGGCCAGCAGTGCTTCCACCACATCGTCTCTGAGCAGCCCGGGCACCAAGGTCCTCAGTGCTCGGAGATGGGCTAGGGAGGACGGGGCGAAGGGTGGCCCTGGCCCATTACTAACTGTGGGTTCTGTGCCTCACTGGGACTCCAGTTGTCAATGGCAAGGCTCCTTAGTGATTGGGTCTGCAGACTGGTCCCTCGTTGAGCATCAGCTGCAGCTGGGAATTTAGAGACATTCCCAGCTCTGTCCCCACCCATCTCAGTCTTTCCTAACTTTAAGTCAGGAGAACAGACATAGACTGAGAGAAGATGGCTGCTCTTGACTGGACTAGGGGACTTCCTGCCTAGTCTATAACCCTCAAACCCACCCACTAACAACCAGGCATGGTGCTTCACAACTGTAATCCAGTAGTGGGGAGGTGGAGGCAGGAATACAGATTGGGCTAGGTGAGACCCTCCTGCAAGACAACAAAATCCTAAACCAGAGCCAGCACTGGGGAGGCAGAAGCAGGTGGATCTTGGTGAGTTTGAGGCCAGCCTGGTTTACATAGTGAGTTCTAGGACAGTCAAGGCTACATAGTGAGACCCTTTCTTGAAAAACAACAACAACAACAACACAAGACAGAAAAAGCCAGGTATGGTAGTACACACCTCAAATTCCAACATTCTAGAAGTAGAGGCAGGATCTGAAATTTAAGGTCAACCCCGGTTACATAGTGATTTGAGGATAACCTGGGCTACATAAGCATCACCTAGGAAAAAATTCACTTTACTCCCTTAAGTTCAGAGCCCAGAGAGATTTGGTCCAAGGCAGCCCGTGTTTCGTTCAACGGGTGCCCCTTGTGAAAGGAGAGGATGAGAAGCTCCATCGCCACTTGAACCTGCTTGCTGGCTCGCTCTGCCGCAGCAGCAAAGCTGTCCTGTCTTTTCATTTACCAGGACTTCTGTTTGGAAGATGCTCCTGTGGAGGACTCCCAGCCCACACTCCCAGGTGGATTGCAGAGGTTCTTTGGCATCCCTGGCTGTGGTGGCCGAGAGTGTGCTCTTGCTGAGGACACTCTACAGGGTCTCATGGAGCCCAGGCTGAACTTGAACTCCCCATGTAGCAAAAAACTGACCTAAAACTTGTTGTCATCGGGGTCTCCCTAGCCCTAGTTGTCCTGGAGCTTTCTCTGTAGACCTAGCTGATCTCAGAAATCTGCCTGTCTCTGCCTCCTGAGTGCTGGGTTTAAAAGTGTGCAACTTCACTTTGCCCTTCCAATTCTGCCTCCAGAGTGATGGGATTACAGGTGTGAACAACCACCCTTGGTTTATGCAGTGCTGAGATTTGAACTGACGCTTCATGTATGATGAGGAAGCGCTGTGTTAACAGAGCTAACTAAATCCCTTGTCATTTTTGTTGTTGTTTGTTTTAAGACGTGGTCTCAAACAGCAGACTGTCCTGGCACTCACTACGTTAACTCCTGACACTCCTGTACCAACACAATGCTGGTTTTACAGGCATGTGCCACCACCCTCTATCTCCTTGCCTGGCTTCTAGCCAGTCCCAGGAGAAGCCCTCATTCACTTCGGTTCCTATTGTACCTCAGAAACCTACTCGCGCCGTACATAAGGTCCATGCCTTTGGGAAAAGGAACAATGCACTTCGGCGGGACCCCAACCTGCCCGTGCACATCCGTGGCTGGCTGCATAAGCAGGTAGGGTTCGGGGGAAAGCTGTGGTCCCTGGATGCTGAGGCCTACTACTGAGTTTCCTTCCACACTCCTAACACGATACGCTTCTTATGCTTCATCCTTGACCTGTTATTGTAACCTTAACCGTTCATTCCCTGTCTGTGTTTGAATATTTCATGTTCCTGGTCCCAGGACACAGGGTATACACATATAAGATGAACAGGTATCTAGGCCATATTTAAGATCATCAAGGTGGGATGTAGAGCATGATGGCATGCACCTTTAATCCCAGCACTCTTGAGGTAGAGGCAAGTCTGGTCTACATTGCAGGACAGCCAGAACAACATAGAGAGAGAGACCCCGTCTCAAATCAAAAGATATCAAGATGATGATCAGGGTGAGGCAAGAATTGTGTAATGGATTAGTAAATAAGTAAATGGACATGCCTATAATCTCATTACTAAGGATGCAGAGGCAGGAGGAGCTTTTAGCTACCTAGCAAATTCAAAGCCAGCCGGGCTACTTGAGACAAACAAAACCCACAACATTTTGAATAGGCTGTTGGGAGTTTGTGGAGAAGGAACAGCACATGATAGGGAACCTTCTACATCTCAGGCTTTGAACATCTGCACAAAGTTCCTGTATGTGAAACCTCTGTGGTGAATAATCTTAACCACACCTTCCAGAAATTTCTAAAACCTCCATGGAAAGTCAGGTCCTAGTAGAGGTAGGACTTTTCCTTCCTTCCTTCCTTCCTTCCTTCCTTCCTTCCTTCCTTCCTTCCTTCCTTCCTTCCTTCCTTTCTTTTCTTTTCTTTGAGACAGGGTTTCTCTGTGTAGCTTAGGAGCCTGTCTTGGACTTACTTTGTAGACCAGGCCAGCCTCTGCCTCCCACATCCTGGGATTAAAGGTGTTGGCTGCTGCTGCCGCCACCACCACCATACGAGGTAAGACTATTCTAAGGTATAGTTTAAAATTGGCCAAGCTTAAGCCGGGTGGTGTTGGTGCACTCCTTTAATCCCAGCACTCAGGAGGCAGAGGCAGAGGCAGAGGCAGAGGCAGAGGCAGAGGCAGAGGCAGAGGCAGAGGCAGATAGATTTCTGAGTTCGAGGCCAGCCTGGTCTACAGAGCGAGTTCCAGGACAGCCAGGGCTACAAGAAAAACCGTCTCAAGGGGAAAAAGTGGCCAAGCTTAGAGCCAGATGCACTACCACTCAATCAGGCCCCCAGATTTCAACTATATGAATCCATCAAACCAACACATGCCTATAGGCCCCCCTAGTCCCTCTGCCCACTCCCCCATTCCTCACTCCCTCTCACCCTCTCAGTGTGCCCGCCTCTCTCTGGGTCTCTGCCGCCCATTTCTCTTTCCTTCGGCCTCTCTGGACTCTGTCCCCCTGGGTCACTTTCTCTATCTAGCTTTTTCTCTGTTCAGCCTCTTTCTTGTCTCTCTCCCTAGGACAGCTCAGGCCTCAGGCTGTGGAAACGCCGCTGGTTCGTCCTGTCAGGTCACTGCCTCTTCTACTACAAGGGTCAGTGTCCCAGCTGTCCTTTCCCATCAGCACCTCTCTCGGGCGGGCTGGAGTCTAGCTGCCCTGACACCTTCCTGACCTCTGCCCCTAACCCTCTCTGCAGACAGCAGAGAGGAGAGTGTCCTGGGCAGTGTGCTGTTGCCCAGCTACAGTGTCAGGCCAGATGGGCCAGGAGCCCCACGTGGCAGGCGATTCACCTTCACAGTGAGTATGTTTGTGGGTTCTTGTTAGGTGGTAGGCCTGAACGTGAGGTGGTCCTTGGTCCACATTTGAAGAGGTCTTACCATGCTTCCTCTGAGTTCTGGTCCCAAGCCTCTGTCCCTTGCAGGCAGAGCACCCAGGCATGAGGACCTATGTCCTTGCAGCTGACACACTGGAGGACCTAAGAGGCTGGCTGCGGGCTCTGGGAAGGGCATCTCGTGCTGAGGGGGAAGACTGGTGAGTGAAAGCCAGGCATGCTCCCCATCAAGCTCCTCCCTTTGCAGGGCAGTCATTTAAGTATGCAATTACTAATTATCTCCTAATAGTCCCGACCATCAAAGACACCATCTCCACCCCCCCCCCCCCCCCCGCTAACACACGCCAACACACACACACACACACACACACACACACACACACACACACACATACACACATAAGGAACTTCCACCAATAGCAAAAAGATCTGCCAACCTGCAAACTTTTAAGATCTGCCAACCTGCAAGCTGGGCAGGGTGGCGCATGCCTTTGATCCCAGCACTGGGGAGGCAGAGCCAGGTGATCTCTGTGACTTTGAGGCCAGCCTGCTCTACAGAGCAAGATCCAGGACAGCCAGGGCTGTTAACACAGAGAAACCCTGTCTCGAAAAAGCAGGAAAAAAAATCTGCCCACCTTCTTGTCCAGCCTGACTCCCAACTGAGGATTCAGTCAACATACTCAGTAGACATTCTCAGCTCTGCCCAAGAGTTAGAAACCTTTTCCATTCTCAGGATACTAAGTCCTGGCTTGTGTCCACTAAACAAAGTCAGCTTGAAGGCCATGCCACACTTTTAAAAAGACTATTTTCTTTTTATTTCATGTATGTGTTTATTAGCATGTATGTATGTGTACCACATATGTGCATTGTGCCCTCAGAGGCCAGAAGAGGGTGTCAGATCCCCTGGAATTGAGATTACAGTTGTAAGTTGCCTCAAGGGTGCTAGGAATTGAAGCCAGGTCTCCTGGAAGGACAGGAAGTGCTCTTAACCTCATCCATCTCTCCAGCTACAAGGCCAGGCCACATAAGAAATGTCTGTAAATGTATTTATTTATTACTTTTTTTTTTTGAGGGAGGAGCTATGTAGTCCTGGTTGTTCTGGAACTCTATGTAGACTGGGTTGGCCTTGAACTCACAGAGCTCTGCCTGCCTCTGCCTCTGGATTAAAGGCAGGCATATACAACCACACTATTTTTGTTTTTTGAACAAGGTCTCCAGTAGTCCAGACCAGCCTAGAACTCTTGTGTAGTTGATCACCTTGAACTTCTGACCACACTGGTTCCACTTTTCAAGTGCTAGAATTCCAGATGTGGGCTGCCACACCTGGTCCTGTAGAGACTTGTCCTCAGGAACTCTTGTATACCACTAGGCAGGCATTCTACCAACTAGCCATACCCCTAGCCCTGTGTGAGTGTTTGGTTGGTTGTATGCCTGTGTTGGTCTGTACACATGGGTTTGGATGCTGGTGCAGGCCAGAGGTGTTGGGTCCCTCTGGAACTGAAGTAGTTACAGGTGATTGTGAGCTGCCCAGTGTAGGTGCTAAGAGCTGAACTTGGGTCCTCTGAAAGAGCAGCAAGTGCTCTTAACTGCTAGGCTACCTCCCCAGTTCCTGCTTATTGGCTGGGGATTGAAGCCAGGGTTTCATACTTTAAGCAAGCTGTCTAGTACTGAGCTACCTCCCCAGGCCTATTTTTAAAGTAAGTGTGTGTGTGTGTACAACTGCACATGCCTGTGTTAGCGCATGTGGAGGCCAGAGCAGGGCATCGGGTGTATTTTTCTATTACTGTCCATCGATTGCCTTGAGATGGGGGTCTCACTGAGCTGGAAGCTTGCTTATTAGTTAGGCTGGCTGGTCCATAAGCTCTCAGGGTCCAACTGTCTCAGCTCCCCAGTTTCCTTAGGTATTGACACACAGAGCCATGCCTAGCTGTTTGTTTGGTTGGTTAGTTTTGGTTTTTGTGACAGGGTCTCACAGTATAACCCTGGTTGACCTAGAACTCAGATCCACCTGCCTCTGCCTCCCCAGGGTTGGGATTAAAGGTGTGCACCACCTTACCCTGATAGATTTGATTTTTTTTCTCTTTTATTGGGGGGTGGAGGCAAGGGTTCCATTTGTACTCAGCCACGATGGCCAAGTTTAAAAAAAAAAAAAAAGTATTAACAACAGTTCTTGGGAGACTAAAGCTGGATAATCACAAAGAATTCCAGGCCAGCCTGGGCTATAAAGATGCTTGCTTCAAAATGACATCATCTCACCCCACAATTTTCCCCCCCAAATGTCAGACTGTCTCAGGCATTTCCCCAGCTTGCCTCAATTTCTAGACCGCAGGACACTGAGTCCTGTACCGGTAGACCCAGTGACCTTTTAGGAGCAAGAGTAATGTCACTTTATGTGTCCATTTGCTAGTGGACTACCCAGGTCACCTGTACGACCCCAGCCCGGGGAAGGACCCGGGGGACCCGGGGGTCCCCCAGAGGTGAGCAGAAGGGAAGAGGGGCGCACCTCAGGAATCACCAGAGGTAGCTCGGCTCTCCAGAGGTCGCGGCAGACAAGGAATACACACGTCCAGCCCTGCAGCTGATCTTCAGTCCGACACGTGGAGTAGGACCAGGAGCCCAGAGTAAGTAGGGACACGCTGGGGGTTTAGGGCAGAGCACTATCAATACCAGGGCGTGCCGTAAGGGAAGGAGGAGTTAAAGGAGGAGTTGGCCCAGGTGCTGGTTGGTGGTCTAAGGAAAGAGGAGCCAGTTGGAGGCGCGGCTTGGGAAGGAAGAGGCCTGGAGAGACCTTGGTAGTGGCTTGGTCCTTTGCAAGTGGATGCAGGTGTTCCCAAAGGGAACCCACAATTTGCCCAGCAGAGAGGGACAGGGAAGCCAGACATCCTTGTTGGGTAGTGAGGTGGACTGGGAGCAGGGGCTCAGACTAACTCGGTTCCCTGATTCTCTCCTCTCCATAGGCTGTTCTCATCCCTCTCCCGCCCGCCCTCCCCTCTGAGCCTTCCCCGTCCTCGGTCTGCCCCGGCACGGCGACCCCCTCTCTCAGCAGGAGACATATCCTTTCCAGCCCGACCTCACACTCCCCTGAGTCGCATTGATGTCCGACCGCCTCTGGATTGGGGACCCCAAAAACAGACCCTCTCCCGACCTCCCACTCCACGCCGAGGACCCTCCTCCGAAGCAGGCGGAGGTCGGCCACCCCGGAGTCCGCAGCCCTGGAGACAAGAGCCTAGAACACAGGTGCGCGGAGAAAGCGGGCTGCGTTTCCCGTCAGGCTTCCAAGCTCTCCTTCCAGGCCAGCAATCGAGTCACGCCTCACGGACATCTTGGGGATTAGAGTTCACAATGCAACTGGTTTCCCCAAATCCAAGGCTAGTGGATTTCAAGTCCCATCAGGCCTCGGGATTATTTTTGTGCCATTGTTCCTGTGCATTGTGGGTATTGTAGTCCACAATGCTCTGCATCAAACTGAGGCATGGTTTGGTTTCCAGTTATTATTTCAAGATAGCCAGCCGCTTGATAATTTCTCTAAGAGTCATGGGTTTATAGCCTAGAATATTGCAGCTAACTTCCCAGAGCCCTTAGCGGCCTTGCCAGGTTCGTCCATTTATTAATATCCTGTGTGTGTGGAGCCAGTATAGTTGAAGATGTGTGTATGTGCTCCAAACCCAGAGCCTGGCCATTCTAGGCAAGAACTCTACTACTGACCTACTCTCCAGTACCTTTTTTACTTTTTATTTTGAGACAGGGTCTCCCTAAGTTGCCCAGGCTGGCCTTGAACTCACTCTAACCTAGGCCTCCAGAGTAGCTGAAATGACAGCCTGTGCCACTAGGGCTTAACCAGCCACTCCTAAGCATTTTTATTTCAGTCCACCCAGGCCTCTTCTGGTTCTTCCACCTATCTCCAGCTGCCCCCAAGACCCCCTGGGACCCGGGCCTCCATGATTTTGCTGGTAGGTTTCCTGCAGCCCCAGGAACCCACTAGACTCCCTCTCTCGCTTGACCTCCCTACTCCCCAGGATGGTTGACAAGGAGCCTTGAAAAGACCATTCAGGATCCTGGGTAGGTTCTCTTACTGTTTTCCCATGGCTGATGAAACAAGGCATTGGATGAAAAAGTGAGCACATGACTGTGCCTAGGTGTGGGTCAAGGAGAAGGTTTACGTGGCTACAAGGAGGGGACAGTCAGAGGCATCTGGAGGAGTCCACACTGAACAGGGCCATGGCAGGAGAGAAAGGGGCGGGGCAGATAGGAAAAGAGGGCAGAGAGGAGCGGAGGACGAGAGATCAAGAAACCGCGTGGCTGATGTTATATAGGAATCAGAGAAGCTGGGGGAAGGGAAGGGAAGCTCCCGGTTGGAGAGGTTCAGGGTGGGGGTGGGGCGCATCGCTGAGGCTGGTGGCCAGCCCTCTTTGCTGTGTTAAGTAGGCACCTCAGCCTTTTGCCCCAAGTTTCTTTGAGACCTAACAAGTGTCACACGGAATTTGTTTCCACATGGTTTTTGCTGTGGTGTTCAGAACCACAGGGGAAGACCAAAGATGTAGACCATTCAAATTTGGATTTAATGATCTGATTCTTACTGCTAGCAGAGAAGATGACAGCCCTCGGGCTAAAAAGCATGCCATGCCAAAGGGGGCTGATGGAAGGGTTTATAAAAATGGCCATCAAATCCCTGTGACCCTGGAATTTTCTCCTCCTTAGCCAGGCCCCCCAGCAGACCCAACTTTGCATCAGAGCTTGGAAACGGATGTAAGTTCTCCCAGATCCAATTCCTGTCAAGTTCTCAGAGTCAAAGAGAAAAGATTCTAGACCAGCTGTTCTCAGTCTGTGGGTCCAGACCCCCCTCCCCACCGCGGGTTGCATATGTTCACATTACAATTCATAACAGTAGCAGAATTACAGTTATGAAGTAACAACAAAGTAATTTTATGATCGGGATCACCACAACATGAGGAATTGCATTAAAGGGCCGCAGCCTTGGGAAGGTTGAGAACCTCTGTTCTAGATGGAGCTGGGGTCGGGGGAAGCCAGGTGAGGTCCATAAACACTTTCCTTCTCAACTTCTCCCAGACTCTGTTGACCAAGTTGTGTGGGCAGGACCGGCTCCTGAGGCGGATCCAGGAGGATCTGGACAAGAGGCAGGAGGAGAAGGTGCAAGGAGGGCCTGAGCTGCTCATGTCCTTGAGTCCTCCCCAGGCGTGAGAGTGGAGCTGCTTCCCACCGGAGGGACTGGGGGCACACTCATCTTCTTGGGTTGGAGGTGGCTTCAGAAGTCTGACCACTGTTCTCTGTGCAGGAGCAGCTAGAGGCAGCCTTGGAGCTGACTCGGCAGCAGCTGGGCCAGGCTACTAGGGAGGCTGCAGCTTCGGGGAAGGCCTGGGGTCGCCAACGCCTTCTACAGGACCGGCTGGTGAATGTGAGGGCCACTCTGTGTCACCTGGCTCAGGTGAGCATCTGGGAAGGGCAGAACTCTCAGGCTTGTGCAGTGGAGACTGTATGGGCTTGAGGGTCACGTGTGAATCATCAGCCTGGTCACAATTTTAAATCTATAATCTTTTAAAACTGTGTTCTCATTGTGTGTGTGTGTGTGTGTGTGTATACATGCACACCAGTGTATCCCACGGCACCCATGTGAGGGTCAGAGGATAACTTGAAGGAATTGGTTTCATCTTCCACCCTGCTGGTCCTGGGGATCAGACTCAGCCCGTCAGACTTGGCAGCAAGTGCCTTTACCAATTGGGCCATCTTATGGCTTCTTTAACCCATAATCTTTTTTTAAATATTTATTTATTAATTATGTATACAGTATTCTGTCTGCATGTATGTATGCTTACAGGCCAGAAGAGGGTGCCGGATCAAATTATGGATGGTTGTGAGCCATCATGTGGTTGCTGGGAATTGAACTCAGACAGTGCTCTTAACCACTGAGCTATCTCTCCAGCCCTAACCCATAATCTTGATCATTATGGGAGGTGCGGGGCAAGCAACCAAGCAGTAACAAAACTTAATTTAGTAGCTTAAGAGATGATGGTGATGATGATGATTATTATTGTTTTATTGAGACAGAGTTTCTCTATGTAGCCCTGGCTGTCCTGGAACTCACTATGTAGATCAGACTGGCCTTAAACTCACAGAAATCTACCTGTCCTTACCTCTGAGTGCTGAGATTAAATGTGTGTGCCACCGCATCTGGCCAAGAGGCTGATTTTTACAATGAATTTATTATTTTCTATTATACATATGTATATGTGCATATAAGCATATATGTGCACATATGTGAACATATATGTAGGGTGTTGGGTGTTCTGTGTTGCATGGGTCAGTCAAAGAAAGAGTCACTCCAAGATGCAATTTAGGCTCTCTGTGGCAGCAGGGAGGGAGAGTTTCTACGAGCTGAACCCCAAGCAACCCTGCAGAGGTATGTTTATTGATGGTTACCCAAAAGTTGTTTTTTGAGTAAAACAAGTTCCTCATCCCAAAGCCCTGATCTAATCTATGTTTTGTGAAGGAACACACCACAAGCCTGCGGCTTTAGTCCTTATTGTGCTGTGCGCTGTTTGCAGTACCTAATAAAGCAATACACTCCAGGGGTGCAAACTATTCATTCTGATGTTTACCCTAGATATAATGAACACAACTATCTCATTCTGATGTTTAGATACTGTACTAGATTTCCCACTACACACATACATACATGTGAACCCAGGCCCTCAATTATAAGATGATCTGATTTGATTTTATCTTATTGTTTGAAATAGTCTCACTATGTATTCCCAGCTGGCCTGGGACTCATGGAGTTCTGCTTCTTCTGCCTTCCTTCTGCTGGGATTAAAGGCGTGTGCCACCATGCCCTGCAAAGTGAAACCAAAGGGATAGCTTATTATTGTTGTTGTTGTTACTTATTCTGTGTGTTGGTTTGATGAGATGTCTCAGCAGGTAAGAGCTCCTGCCCCCAAACCTCAGGACCTGATTCTCAGAACCCACATGTCCCAAAAAGAGAGCCGACCCCCACAAGCCATCCTTCCCACTCATACTTCCAAACATGCATGAGCATTTGCACACATAAAAATAAACATTTAAAAATGAATTGTGTGTACATGTGCCAGTGTGCTGGTGGTGTCAGAGAACAACTTGTTGGAGCTGGCTCTTGCCTTTCACTGTGTGGTTTCTGGGGATGGAAGAGTTCTTCAGGCTTGCTGCCAAGCACCCTTTCCTGCTGACCTCACTTGCTCTCCGTAGGTGATTTGACATGGGCTTTCTAGCTTTCAATGAACTCTTTCTCAATATTACTGTGACCTTAAAAAGGTTATCTAAACAGTCGAGGCATTTCTCTAGATAAGAAAAATAGTATTTGAAGAGGCAGGGGATTTCTGTGAGTTCGAGGTCAGCCTGCCTGGTCTATTAGTGAGTTCCAGGACAGCTAGAGTTACATAGTGAGACCATCTCAAAAAAAAAAAAAAAAAAAAATGTGTTGGAGAGATTGCTCAATGGTTTAGGTCACTTTTGCTCTTCTAGAGGACCTGGGTTCAAGTCCCAGCACCCACATGTTGGCTAACAGTCATCTGTAACTCCAGTTCCAGAGGATCTGACATCCTCTTCTAGCCTCCATGCACACGATGCACACACATACATACAGGCAAAATACTCATACATATAAATAAACCTAAAAATTAACAAAATAAATAGTATCTATTTCATATGATCCTTGTGAGGACCATGTTAAAATACAGAAATGAGCCTGGCAGTGATGGTGCACTCCTTTAATCCCAGCACTCGGGATGCAGAGGCAGGCGGATCTCTGTGAGTTCAAGGCCACCCTGGTCTCCAAAGTGAGTTCCAGGAAAGGCGCAAAGCTACACAGAGAAACCCTGTCTTGAAAAACAAACAAACAAACAAAACAAAAAACACAGAAATGAACAGATACTTAAAATTTTATCTGTGTGCTGCTAGGCTGCGTGGCTTTAAGATCCACCTGTGTCCACAGGGATCACATGTGGCATATGGCCTGGGGTTCCCAGTAATTTAGACAAAGAAGATCATGGGGTTGAAGTCCATCTAGAGTGAGGTGACTTGGAGGGAGCCTCCCTCTTTCTTAGCCTGGGTAAGATCTGGGTGGTTTGAGGGACTAATCTTGTATCTCCCCCTTCTTGAAACTTTAGGAGCGAGAGCAGGTTTGGGACACGTACAGCGGCCTGGAGCAGGACCTGGGCACCTTAAGGGAGACTCTTGAGTACCTCCTACACCTCGGGTCCCCCCAGGTACACCCCCACCCTCCCCTCCCTGCCCACAGCACCAAAGCCACCTGGGAACTGTGGACGCTCCAGCAGTGTCTGGGAGCCAGAGTCCCACCCATTCCATTAGTGACTTTCTTCTTGATGTGACCTAATACTTGGCAAGAAGCAATCACGGGAACTGTGTTATGTTAGGTTGTGTTTTGGTTTATGTTTGAGGATATGGTTCTTCACTGTGAGGGAGGTAAGGCAGAGTTCATGTTGGCAGGAGTAGACGAGGATTTCTCAAACTCAGTGGATCAAGACCCAGAGAGTCAGGGCTGGAGAGATGGCTTAGTGGTTAAAAGCACTTGCTGCTCTTGGAGAGCACCATAGTCCAGTTCCCAGCACCCACATGGTGGCTGTCAATCATCTGTAATTCCAACTCCAGGGGATCTGAAGCCTCTGGCCTCCACATGTACCTGCACTCAATGCACACATTCACATATAGACACGCATATCTACTCATATTTAAAATAATAAAAATAAACATTTAAAAAAGAGAAGAGTCAGGAAATGCTGGCATCACTCTAGCTTACTCACTCTCTAGAATGCTTTAGTCTAGAATACTCTGCTTGCTTCCATTATTACATTTTCAGATTTATTACATTTTATTTATGTGTTTGTACATGTATTTGTGTGTGTGTGTGTGTGTGTGTGTGTGTGTGTGTGCCCTTGGAGGCCAGAGGAGGGTGTAGTTGGAGTTTTCCTGCCTGGCCCATAGTCAGGACAAATCTCTCTCACCCACCAGGCCCATAGACGCTCAGACCCAACCAAGTAAACACACAGAGACTTATATTGCTTAAACTGCTTGGCCATTAGCTCAGGCCTACCATTGTCTAGCTCTTACTCTTATATTTAGCCCATTTTTATTAATCTATACTTTGCCACGTGGCTTGTGACTTACCAGTACCTTACATCTCGTCATGGCAGCGGCTGGCAGTCTCTCTTTCTCCTCAGCCTTCCTGTTCCCAGCATTCTCCTCTTTCTTGTCCCTCTTACCATATCCTTCCTGCCTGGCTACTGGCCAATCAGCACTTTATTTATTTTAACCAATCAGAGCAACACATTTGACATACAGAACATCCCACAGCAGGAGGGTGTTGGAATCCCTGGAATTGGAGTTATATGTCAGTTATATGTTGCCTGATGTGGGTGCTAGGAACCAAACTTAAGTCCTCTGGAAGAACAGTAAGTACTTGTAACCCCTGATCCAGCAACCCCCACCCCCAAGGTCTGTCTTTTAGGTAGCTGTGATGTCCTGTCCTGGAACTGGCCATGCAGACCAGTCTGGCTTGAACTCATAGAGATCCACCTCTCCTTTGGCTTTCTCTTTTGTCTCCTTTATTCATTCTGGGGCCCCAGCCCATGGAACAGTGTGACCTAAGGTCAGTGTGGTCTTCCCCCTCAGTCAACCCTCTCTGGAAACACTCTCTTTTTCCCCTCCGTCCATCCGTCTGTCCGTCCCTCCCTCCCTCCCTGATGGAAAGAAATACTCTTAGACCCAGCCTAACCATCAGTCTGGCCCAGGCTGCTCCTCCTTCCTTCCTAAGTCCCCTATGGTCCTAAAGACCTAGTTTCAGAAAGCTGCTCTCGGGCAGGTTCGAAATGTCTCCTCTCAAGTGAAGCCCTTCGTGTACTGTTAAACGCCACGACTAAGCCCTGTCTCCTTCCACCCTGAAAGTTCATGTCTAGCACCCGCTTCCAGTCAGTTGCTGTTAAATTTATCCTTGGGAGTTTTCTGTGCTCTTTCTCTCTCTCCCTTCTCCCAGATTTTCTTTCTCTTCTTCGCTCTTTCACTTTGTGTGTGAGTGTGTGCAGGTGTGTGTGCACGTGTGGAAGCCAGAGGACCTTGTACACCTTGTTTCTCAGACTGAGTCTCATATTGGTCTGTACTCAACTGGGCACTAGACTACTTGGCTAGTGAGCCCCAGGCATCACTGAGATTACTTGTGCCTCTGGTCTGGCTTTTTGAGATTTAGGTATTGAACTCAGATCCTCACGCTTGCACAGCAAGCCCTTTGTGGACAGAACTGTTTCTCTGGCATTCTCTGTTCTTGTTGTTGGTTTTTTTGGGGGGTTGGGGTGGTATGAGACAGGGTCTCTCTGTATCTTTGGTGTCTGTCCTGGAACTGGCTTTGTAGCCCAGGCTGGCTTCAAACTCACAGAGATCCACCTGCCTCTGCCTCCCAGTAAGTGCTGGGATTAAAGGCCTATGTCGCCATATGTCTCTGTTGTTATTTTGAGACAAGACCTCACATTGTAGCCATGGCTGGCCTTGAACTACATAACCTAATTTGGCTAGAAAATATGGTGATCCTCCTGCCTCTGTCCCTCAAGTGCTCATCACATTGGACCTGTTTAGGCCTGATGGAAGCAGCCCACCGTGTGCACCTGTGTGCTTGGCCGCTCACCTCTTTTTAGTTCTAACCCGAGCTACATAACTGTAAGTCCTACATGGAATTTGTAAGCAGAGGACAGAAACAGCCAAGACAACCTCCATGCAGCGCCTTTGGAGCCTTCTGAGTGGGGCCCATCTGGGGCTGCTGTCCTTGTGTTTTCTTCTTGAACAAAGGCCTTTCCTTCTCCTAGGACCGAGCAGCTGCTCAGCAGCAGCTGTGGATGGTGGAGGACACGCTGGCAGGTCTAGGTGGCCCCCAGAAACAGCCCCCACATACTGAGCCCAAGTCTCCATCCCCTGCACCCCAAGGAGAGGAGTCCTCAGAGCGGGAGGTGAGATTTCCAGCTCCTCCCCAGTTTCCTATTTCACCTGTCCTAACCTGGGTGAGTCCCCCACCCTCCTCTTTCCCTTAATCACCTACCAACCCCACAGCAATGGGGGGCATTGGATCCCCTGAAGTCTGCCATCATGTAAATGCTGGGACTTGAACATGGGTCCTGTGCAAGAACACTGTGCTCTAACCACTGGACCATCTCTTCAATCCCATCCTCTTCTATTTGTTCCCAGGATCCTACCCCAGGCAATAGTACCCCCTTTTAGGCCGGGTCTTATCCTATCAATGAATGTAATCAAGAGAGTCTCTGCAGACAAGCCCACAGCCAAGGAGATCTAGATATCCCCTCACTGTCACCGTGTGTGTGCACACTGTCACCGTGTGTGTGTGCACACTTTAGTGTGGGTTGAGTACTCATGTCACTTTTCATGTGGAGATCAGGGATAATTTATAGGAATCAGTTCTCTCCTTCCACAGTGTAGACCCTGGGGATGGAACTTAAATCATCAGACTTGGTAGCAAATACCTGTATTTGCTGGGAGATCTCACCAGCTCCTTATTTAGTATATATGTTTTTTTTTGGGGGGGGGGTATTTTTTGTTTATTTATTTTTAGAGACAGGGTTTCTCTGTGTAGCTTTGGCTGTACTGGAACTTGTTCTGTAGACCAGGCTGGCCTCGAACTCACAGAGGTCCACCTGGCTCTGCCTCCCGAGTGCTGGGATTAAAGGTGTGAGACACTACTGCCCAGCATTATATTGTTATTTATTATTCTGTCAAGGTGTTCTGTGTTGTATGAGTTGGTCAAGGAAAGAGGTCACTCCAAGATGAAATTTTCAGGCCTGTGTGGCAGCAAGAAGGTCCAGCCTCTGATGGACTGAACCTTGAACAGCTGTACAAAGGCGTATTTACTGATTGTTGCACAAAGTTTTTTTTTTTTTTTTTTTTTTTTTGGTAAACAAGTTTCTCATACCAAATTTTTTTTTTTTTTCTTTTCTTTCTTTCCTTTTTTTTTTTTTTTTTTTTTTGAGACAGGATTTCTATGTATAGTTTTGGTGTCTGTCCTGGATCTTGCTCTGTAGAGATCTGCCTGGCTCTGCCTCCCAAGTGCTGGTATCAAAGGTGTGTACCACCACTGCCCAGCCATTCTCTAATCTACTCTGTACTATATGTTTTTCTGAAGGAAAGTATCACACCTCCACCACTGTAGTCCTTACTGTACCATTTGCAGTGCCCAATAATCCAAGACCCTTGGGTGTGCCAGGAGCATCTTGTGGCCAAAGTCATGTGAAGGCTGTAAGGCCCCCTCAGAAAAACAATTCTACAAATCATGGAAACCAATCACTGTTTTCCACAATGATTCTTCAAGGTTGAAGTACTTTTAGAAAATAATTATTCGGGGGCTGGAGAGATGTCTCAGTGGACCTGGGTTCAATTCCCAGAACCCACATGGCAGCTCACAGCTGTCTGTAACTCCAGTTCTGACATCTTCACACAGATACACATGCAAGCAAAACACAAAATGTCGAAAACAACTGTTCACTCCAACGTTTTACCCTGGATACAGTGACTGCTAGATTCCTACGATGTTATCCATCTGTTTCCTGATTTTTGACCACCCCAGCTAGAAAGAGCATCCACACCAAAGGAAACTTCAAGTGTGCTTTGGTGAACCACTGAGTTTTTAGGGGTTAATTACAGGAGCAGGAATGTGTGACTCAGAGGTAGCTGCTCCACTGGGAAGCCCCAGACACCAGCACATCAGCCAGGTCAACACCATAGCATGGCACCCAGTGCGTGCTCCTGGGAAGCCGCACACTGCTCTCAATGCCTCATGTCAAAAGGTGGAATACTTTTGATGTTGAGCAACTTGTTTAACTTGAGAGGGTAAGAGAGGTTAAGCAACTTGTTCAAAGTCTCACATAAGTGGCAGAGATGTGATTTGAAGCCAGTATATATCTGGCTCTGTTTGTAATCTTAATATTTTCCATGCTGTGCCTCAATTGGTAAATACTTGAAAATTTGTGGTAGTTGTAATAAGAAGAACAACAATATTTGATCCCCATTTTTTGCCTTCCAGAGCCTTCCAGAGTCACTGGAGCTTAGCTCTCCTCAGTCCCCTGAGGTGGACTGGGGTCGACCCCCAGGAGGTGACAGAGCCCTCCTCAGCCCTCGCTCAGGTGAGCACCCTGGTAGGGTGGGACTGCTCTGTGTTCTTATTCTAAGTCCCTTTCTGTTCTTCAAGGTGTTGGGTCTCCAAGGGTCTCCCGGGCATCCAGCCCTGAAGGTCGTCCACCATCATCCCCACCGCTGAAAACTAAGGTAGACTGTCTCTCAGACACCTCAAATCTGCCTTTAACTGTGCTCCATCACCTCTGACCTCCTAACACTAGTTGTGTGCAGATGCTGTGTGATTTGGGGTAGTTACTAAGCCCCTCTGAGCCTCTATGCTTCTCATCTTTGTAATGGCACTAATAGGCTTGCAATGACTTGAGATTGAAAACAAAACAAGCAGGGGGCTCAGTGGTAGAGCCCTGCCTAGAATCCCCCAGTGAGGGGCTGGGGTGTGGCTCAGTGGTAGAGCCCCTGCCTAGAATCCCCCAGTGAGGGGCTGGGGTGTGGCTCAGTGGTAGAGCCCCTGCCTAGAATCCCCAGTGAGGGGCTGGGGTGTGGCTCAGTGGCAGAGCCCCTGCCTAGAATCCCCAGTGAGGGGCTGGGGTGTGACTCAGTGGTAGAGCCCCTGCCTAGAATCCCCAGTGAGGGGCTGGGGTGTGGCTCAGTGGTAGAGCCCCTGCCTAGAATCCCCAGTGAGGGGCTGGGGTGTGGCTCAGCAGTGAAGCCTGGGAGGCGTGGGTGCATTCTGCAGGCTTCTCTGGTAAAAAGAGAAGTTTTCCACTCAATGTCGAGTTTCTGGGAGAAGCTGACATGCCTCGGAACGCTTCCTTCTCCGTAAGGTGGGGCAGGTGATGGAAGGCGGCCAAAGACATGGGTGGGAATCCGACCACACAGGGCCTGGGAAGCCTTTGTCCTCGGCTGCAGGTCTTGTGTCTAGGGCCAGCGAGGGGTCCGCTCGGGCTGTGTGAGGGAGCGCCAGGCTGTTGGTGGGAAGTTCCTAGGACAGACAGACGGAGGAAAGGAAGGTTAGGGTCTTGGTCTGTCTCCCCCCAGGCCCCGGTGGCGCGGCCTCGCATGAGTGCGCAGGAGCAGCTGGAGCGCATGCGCAGAAACCAAGCCTGTGGGCTTCCTCTCCCTCGCCCGGCCTCCCCCAGGCTCCTGACCCTGGGGCGGGCGCTGTCCCCAGCTGGACGCCAGCCTGACTCGGAGCCCAGGGTGAGGAGAGTAGGGTCTTGGGCTGGGGAGCAGGGTGGGAGAGGACCCTCTGTTCCTGGGTTGAATCTCCCTTCTCCCTTCCTTTCTTCCTTCCTTCCTTCCTTCCCTTTCTTTCCTTTCTTCCTTTCTCCTTTCCTTTCCTTTTTCCTTCCCTTTTCTTCCCCCCCCCCCCCCTCTTTAGACAGGGTCTTGTGTATCCCAGGATAGCTTTGAACTTGCTACATAGCTGAGGTTGGCCTTGAACTCTGGCCTCCAGCCTCTACCTCCCTTGTGCCATGATTACAAGCGTGTGCCACCATGCCCGGTTTATGCAAAATTGGGGGTGGAGCCTGGTAGGCAGTGTTCTATTGATCAGCCACACCCCAGTCCCTGCTGCCTTTCTAAAATGGGAATACTTCCCACTTCCTCGATGCACACTAAGTCATCCCACCGTGTACTTGTTCCTCTTGCAGTGGGAGGACAGAGTGAGGTGTGTGAGAGGCTTCTGGGGAGATGTCGCACATACTCAGGTTACCTCAGCACAGCAAGGGAACTCGTAACAGCCTACAGCAGAGATTGCACCCCAGTCCAGCCTGGAGAATCCATGAGGTTTTATGGGGTGTGTGAGGGGTTACCTACAGTAGTAGAAATGACCTAAAAACGGCCCCATTGCCAAAGCCCTCCTGGCATGAGTGACAGCTCACCGGAGCTGCAGTGGCTGCACTGTCTTCGGAACTGCAGGCACTCAGTGGTTCTGAGAGATCTCTCTGTAGCGTGGCTGGCCAGTCTACTCTTCCCGCAGAGTTTGCTGCAGCCATCGGTCAGTGCTGGAAGTTTCCATAACTCAACAAGTTTCAGCTTTCCCAGACATGTGAAGTTGGCTGTCTCCTCAGTCCCAGGATCCTCCCCGCTCCTGCAGGGAGTGTTTCAGTCCAGAGGAAACTGCCATGAACCGGGGGGAGCAGGCATCTCTCTCCAGTCTGTGTGTCGGAACTCAGGCTCTCAGTTGCTATGTGGCATGGGAGAGGCTGTGCCTCCTGAAGCTCTCTTCCACGCTCCCTATGCACATGCCATGCCAAACTAAATCACAAGATCTGGGGGAGAGACAGAGAGACAGACTGATTAAGGATGTATCTTTCCTCACCACACCCCTTCTCCAGCTAGGCCCTGCTTGCTAATGGCACAATTAGCCATAAACTCCTGTCCTAATGTTAGGAGAGATGACCGAGTGGTCCTGAAGGAAGCTGGCATATAATCCCATCAGTGAAGATTATAGTAGAAGATCCTCAAGACCATCATTGGCCGTGAGCTGGGAAGGGAAGCATTGACAGAAACAATGGAGACCCAGAGGGGAGGGGAGACTGGAGCTATGGCTCAGTGGTTAGGAACACTGGCTGCTCTTCCAGAGGACTCATATGGCAGCTCATAACTGTCTGTAACCAGCTCAAAGTGATTTGACACCTCATACAGACATAATTGCAGAAAAACACCAATAAACATACAATAAAAATTAAAACAACAAGTGAGAAAGAGAAAAAGCACTTGAGCGGGATGGGGGAGGGCGGGAGGCCAGAGGAGCCTCTTCAGAGAGCAGCCTTCCCTGAGCAGGCCCCTTGAGGAATCTCAGACTCTTTCCCCACCAAAGCATAGGTCTGACTTTTTATAGCCGTGGTCAGGCTAGAGGAAGTTTCAGATGATGCGATTTTGTTCCATGTGGTATATGTGACAGGGAGCATGGAGGAGCCACGTGCCACGGATGGTTAGTTGTCAACTCACAGCAGTGACTTACTGTGAACCTCAGGGAGGCGTGGCCTGATTCAGGCTGTGGAGTCAGGCCTATGTTCTGTCACTCATCTGTGGATGAATCATTGGTCCAATGAAACATTCTCATGGTCCAATCACATCCCAACAGCACCACAGGCTGGGGACCAATCCTGTGACATATAAACCTCTGGGGATATGTACATCCAAATTAGAGAAGCTTTTGTAGGGCAGGACTAGACCCGCTATAGGTATGGCAGAACTTTGTAAGCTCGATGCTCTTAGAGGACAGCTGAGTTCAAGCATCGTGTCTTTGGGCCATTTCATTCTGAGACCCCCACCTAGCATCACCATAAAAATAAGAAGTGGGACATCAGTGGAGCTGATGCACAGCTCCCGCCCCAACCCTGAGGAGATGGAGGTAGGAGGATCAGGGGTTCAAGGCCATCCTCATCTATATAATGACTTGGAGGGCACTCTGAGCTACATAGGAATCTGGCTGAAAAATGTGGGGGCAGCCAGGTGGTGGTGGCACACGCCTTTAATCCCAGTACTCAGGAGTCAGAGGCAGGTGGATCTCTGTGAGTTCGAGCCCAGCCTGGTCTACAGAGTGAGATCCAGGACAGGCACCAAAACTACACAGAGAAACCCTGTTTTGAAAAACCAAAAAATAAAAAATAAAAATGTGGAGGGAGTCAGGGCGATGGCCCAGTGATTGACTTTGGGGCCTCAGACCGCCTGGGCCAACAGTGAATGCCTGTAACACCCATGGCGTGGAGATGGGCGGAACCCTGGGAGCTCATGGATCAGTTAGTATATTGAGTCTTTCTCTGTCCTGCCAGCCAGCTCCCAAATCAGAGACTCGTTATTAATTATGAAAGCTTGGCTCATAGTGTAGGCTTTTTTCTAACTAGCTTTTATAACTTAAATTAACCCATTACTGTTCATCTGTGTGGTGCCACATGGCTTGTGGCTTTTACCTCTCCTCCTGCATGTCTTGCTTCCTCTGCATCCTGCTGGCAACTTCCTTCTTTCCAAGTCCTCTCTGTCCCCAAAATCCTACCTAGCTATTGGCCATTCGGCTTTGCATTAGAGTGACACATATTCACAGTGTACACAAATATTATTCCACATTTCCCCCTTTTTGTCTAAATAAAAGGAAAGTTTTTAACTCTAACACAGTAAAACTATATACAATAAGAATTACATTTACAATGTCCAGTCCATTTGTATTTGGCATATTTGGAGAAAATACTCCATTATTTATTCTGTCTTGATGAGTCCATGGCTCTGTACCTAATTTACCTTCTATCATAACTAAGGAAAACTATAACTATAAACTGCATAGTCTTCAACTCCATCAAAGACCCAAAATGGATATAATATTACCTGAGTAAACAGGAAGTGCAGTGTAAGCCACTTCCAAACCTATAGAAATGACAGACATCTGGCTGCCTGGAAGTCACCCAAGGTTCTTATACAACATTGGGGCATCCAATCTTTAGCCTACAGGCCTGGAACATCTGGCAGACTCTTCTATGAAACAGGAATTTTGAGAGACCCATCCTGCCTTGTTTTGATAAAGTTCAACAGTTACTTTCTTATGTGTTTTGCAGAATGTCTGGCAGACTTTTCTATGAAGCAGGAATTTTGAAGGACTGTCCCACCTTGTCTTGGCAAAGTTCAACAGTATTTTTTCTTTGTGTCCTGCTTGTCCAGCTGTACAGCACATTGTCAGGAGTCAAGACAAGCAGTCTTACCCAAATAGCTAGATTTGCCACATTGAATGCAAACCCCATATGAAGTTTCTTTGATGCCCATCATCTTCTCTGAAGTAAATTGGAGCAGATGTCTCATTCTCATGAAAAGCTAATTTTTTTTCAATTAATTAATTAATTTATTAATTTTTATTTTATGCACTTTGGCATTTTGCCTGCATGTATGTCTGTGAGAGGGTGTCGGTTCTTGGAGTTACAGACAGTTGTGAGCTCCCATGTGGGTGCTGGGAATTGACCCTGGGTCCTCTGGAAGAGCAGTCAGTTCTCTTAACTGCTAAACCATCTCTCCAGCCCCCATGAAAACCTTACTTTAACAAAAAATTTCAATGTCATATTCTATAGGTCTCTAAAGTGTTTGAAGACCACCTGTCTATCTAAAATATGTCTCGTTTGACCTTGAAAACATGCCTGACATGACTGCAAGTTTGATTGCTACAGGTGACTGACTACTAACTTCATTTTTTTATTACCCTAAATAGTTTATAATAATAACTTTCAAGGATTATAAATTTACATTACATTGTTAAATGAGCTGTATAGGTGCAATACCTTAAACAGTAGAAATGTATGTACAGTGTGATCTAACAAAAAATAACCTTAAATTTGGGTCAGTATATAAAAATCTGTACCAATGTAAAATATTTGAGACTAGTGGTTGTTCAAAAGTAGACTCAACAATCCACCCCTTTATCTTATCATTTTTATATTGTATCCCCCCTTTTCTCTTCAGAAAGAGATCCCTGAATCTAATTTACCCCTGTAAACAATGATAAACATCCATAACCCACCCAATGACCAAAACCCACCCACCTCACCTCTTGGAAATGTGGATATTTTGTTCTCTGGAATGCTTTCTGTAGTCTAGGGGAACTGACATCTTTGGGGGGGATCCTGAATCTTTGGGGGACCCTGAGAAAATTAGGATAATGGTCAAATCCTGGCTAGAATAGTCTGCGAGGCTGGACCATCTCAGTCAGCAGCCTTGAAGCTGTTCTGGATGCAGAACTCTGAGGAAACTGCAACAGAGACACTCTGAGAGGCTGGATCACCTGGGCCACCTGTTTTCATTGGTGTCTGCTCCCCTTGCTCTGAAAACACACAAACTTTCAAAGGTAGCACACTTACCTTCGTTAACATACATATGGACTGTGTGTTGTACACAAGCCAGCCAGAGATGATTTTTTTTTATGTTTGAGCAGGTAAAATACATGTCACCTGTCTCATAGTTTTTCTGGGTTAATTTCTCTATATCTGTAGCCCGGATTTCCAGGGGGTCTTCCCCATCAAACCTGACCTCTGTCAACCTTGAAGGAACCCACGGCCTTTTGTTTCTGCGAAATAAAAGCACAACTTCTTTAGTCACATAACATTTTTACTTTCATTTTGAAGTTAAGACATTTTTAAATGTATAAGTTGGTTTAATTTAGCAGTTTTTATAATCCAGTGTCAGCAACTATTGCTTGTTCATCAGCAATCAAAAATTTTAAAAACATCACAATAACTTACAGGATCCGGACTCCCTGTGTATTTCCCATCTCTACATGGCTTATTCTTTTTTTTTAAATAAAGACTTTATTATTTTTAAACTATTTAATTTTTATGACTGTCTATATCCCTTTTCTTTTTCTTAAGCCTACACACATTGTTAAACACATTGTAACCTGTTTAGAGTTTTTTTTCCTTTTCCTCTGAACCTGCTTTACTGTGTGTATCTGTAACCTTTTCTGTCTTTATGAGCAAAACCTAGAACTGCCACACAGCTTAGCTCAGCTTATGGCCTGCTGGCAGCTCAAGTCCTCAGGCTGCAGCCAGGAGAATGAGAGACTGCAGGACTAGGAAGCCACATTTGACTCCATTTTTATGTGGTTGGAACCTTTTTTAAAGCTTTCTCGGGTCTTACATAGAAATATGTGCCTGGATGTTGGATGCCATTTGTAGTCAGACTTTTCTTTGGACCATGACACAGAGACTTTTTAAAATTTTTTTATTTTTCATTTTTTTATGTGTGTTGGTGTGAAGTTGCCAGATCCCCTGGAACTGGAGTTATAGACAGTTGTGAACTGCCATGTGGGTGCTGGGAATTGAACCCGGGTCTTCTAAAAGTGCAGCCAGTGCTTTTAACCACTGTGCCATCTCTCCAGCCCCAACACAGAGACTTATTAATTATGAAAGCTCAGCTGATAGCTTAGGCTTGTTTCTAACTGGCTCTTATAACTTAAATTAACCCATTGCTGTTCATCTACATGGTGCCACGTGGCTCATGGCTTTCACCTCTCCTCCTACATGTCTTGCTTCTCCTGTGTTCTGCTGGTGACTCTCCTTCTTCCCAGCATCCTCTCTGCCCCCCAAAATCCTACCTAGCAATTGACTGTTTAGCTTTTTATTAAATCTGTCAGAGTGACGCATATTCACAGTGTAAAAAAAGTTTATTCCACAACAAGTCTGGCCAACTTGCTGGTTCCAGGCCAGTGAGAGATCTTGTCTCACACCAAGAGTGGAGGATCAGAGGAGGGATACCAGATTATCCTGTGACCTTCCTAGGTATCTGCATGTAGGTGGGTGGGGAGTGGGACCTGAGGAGGAGAGAAGAGGAAGGGAGGCAGAGACTGGGGAGGGAGGTAGAGAAAACGGGCTTCAGTGGCAAGAATTCTATCTCCATCTCCCTTCCTTCCTGTCCTCCCGCCACCCCCCCCCCCCCCCCCCATTTTCCCTACCAAACTCTCCTCTCTTTTTCCATCTGGACACAATCTCCTCATGTACTCAGACCAGGCTGGCCTTGAACTTGTGACCATTCTCCAAGGCAAGAATTCTAACCACCTAATTCCTTCCAGCCTGTTGTAGGAGCTGCGAAATGGCTCAGGAGTTCTGGGTCCTGGAGTAGGTATGGATCTAGAGTGGTGAGTGGAGATGGGGGGATCTGGATGCAGACAGGGAAGCAATGACATTTTCAGAGTGTCCTGTGTACCAGACAAGTCCCTTGAGTTCCTGTGGTATCTGCAAAAAAGCCAGGAAGCCCCTCATGCCCAGTCAGGAACTGCAGCACTCCCATGGCCTGGTTCATCCAGTAAGGGCGACTGGACTGCTGGTCTACCTGCAATGCACAGGGCCTGGGTTTAAAGTCCTCTAGATACAAGCCAAGAAGCACCAATCCCAGCAGGCCTTGGTGGCCTCTTTGTCACCCGTGGCTTATTTTCTGTAGTCCCAGGCACTCCACAACCTACATGCCAACATCTGGAGGCCACCGGGAGCGGGTCCTCAGTCTCTCCCAGGCTCTAGCTACAGAGGCTTCCCAGTGGCACAGGCTGATGACAGGTGAGGTGCCAGGCTCTGCACCCCTGGGTCTGAGGGAGGAGGCCTGGAAATGTGGAGTGCAGATGTCTAAGTTAACAATTCTCATTTCCCTTTCAGGCTCTCCAGGGGGAAGCTCAGACTCCAGGGGAGATGGTCTCCCGCCAGGCTCACAGACTCCCAGTGAAGATCTGCCCCAGGTCACCTTGTCCCCAACTTCTCAGAAGGCTAACTCTGCTACCACAGGGTTCTCATGCCCAGGGAGTGGGCGAGGCCTGGCCCAGTGGGAAGGAGGCTGGGGCCCTGGGAACACTCCCCCTGCTCCACTGCAGGATGAGGGCACATGGCCCCTGAGAGTCACTCTGCTGCAATCCAGCTTTTGACTTGCTTCTTTCACACAAGCTGGGAGCACAGCCTTGAGGTGTGAGATCACTCAGGACCACAGGGGAAAAGTTTGTTCCGTCATGTGTTCTAGGTGGGCAGGGCTACTATGGACAAAGATCGATTATCCCAACACTGTCCAAATTTGGATTAAAACTTTGAACTGTTGGTCAATAAATAGCTTTATTCTCTCTAAGGTTGTGATATTGTGTTCAGATTCACAGGTAATGAGGAAACTGCCTGACTCCATTTTGAGGGCAGGAGCCATTATGCTGTATTTGAAAATAAGTTTCTATTACTGTGAGAGTTGAGTTGCTCTGTTTCCTGGGACTTGACCTTCCCCGTGACCTTGATTTGTTTTTGAGAATACCCTCATCGTCCCTGCTCATATGGTGGGTGACCACATGATGTTTCTTTAAGGCTTTTCTGTATTTCCTTTTTGCCCCCTTCTGTGAAAACTGCCCCTGATTTTACTCCTTCAAAGGGGTCCAAGAGGTGGATTTGCTGCTGCGCTCTGTAACCTGACTCAGAGGAGACGGTCGCTGGCCAGCTCTTGGGTGCACTATATAAAAATAAAGCTTGCCTCAAATTTGACTCAAACTGTGGTCTTATTCTCGCCGTTTTGGGTTATCATTTTCCGGAGGCCCCAGTGAGATTCAGACCACCACCGGATTCCAAACCTGGACCTTCTAAGGCTCGGGGCTGCCCGAGGTTCTCGGACTGTCCTGATGAACTTTTGTACGAGAAAAGCAGCAAGTATCTACAGAGGCATCCTGGTGAGTCATGTCTGCTTCTGCTTTGCAGGATCCCTATCTGGGTTGTGGAGGGGGTTCAACAGGATCCCAATGTTCTCCCTTCCAGGGCAAAGAGCAAGGTGTCACGTTGCACCCCCACCTGAGGTTCTTGGTCTGGTTTTGTGTCTGTCTGTCTTGTCTTTGGCTTCGTTTCTGCCTTTTGACTTTGTGTTCATTGGTTGATTTTGGCACTGGGGCAACTGAACTGACAGACAGTGTGGGTAATAAGACTAGCAAGACTAAAGCCCTAACTTTACCCCCATAGTTAAGAAGGGTTTTGATCGGTCCTACCATATCCTTATATGGCAGACTTCCTTGACTCCCCCTGGGAGGCCTTACCCTCTCTGAGGACTGGATAGGAGGTTGGGTGGGGCAAAGATGGAGGGTGGGTGGGAGCAGTGGGGGGAGAGGGAATTGTGGTTACTATCTAAAGTAAACAAAAAAACCTTTTTTTTTTTTGGTTTTTCGAGACAGGGTTTCTCTGCAGCTTTGGAGCCTGTCCTGGACTAGCTCTGTAGACCAGGCTGGCCTTGAACTCACAGAGATCCACCTGCCTCTGCCTCCCGAGTGCTGGGATTACAGGTGTGCGCCACCACCGCCCGGCATGAACAAAAAAACTTTTAAATAAAAATTTAAAAAAAGAAGGGTTTTGATTATCCTACTACCAAGTGTCATCTCCTAACATTCTGTGAAACTGAATGGCCCGCGTTCAGGGTTGACTGGCCTTCCCAGGGTACTTTTGATTCTCAGACAGCCTGGGCAATGGTTCATGCCACCCTCGGTAAGCCCGGCCACCCAGATCAGACTGGATTCATCTTGCCTCGGGCTGAAGCAACTTCCAGCCTGTGCCCCTGGGTGAAGGTTTGTATGGTCACAGACCTGTAACAGGCAGGGTGGCCAAGGCCTGGTTGTCGGCAGATGGACCTTACAAGGGCCTGCAGCACAGACCCACAAGCCCCCTCTGGAGACTGTTCTGCAGGACTCCCAGGAGGAAGAATCCTTCTCCCTCATAAAACCATCTTTACCCGCTTCTCCCTCCTCACCTCAGCCTCCACCTTTGCCTCCCCAGTCCCCACCACCAAGGCCTCATTCTGCCCCTACATCCGCACCTGCCCCTACCATCTAGTTCTTCCCTAACTCTGCCTATCTTCTCTCCACCTCAGCCCTTCCCTACCTCCCCGTCTTTTCCCCTCCCCACACCCACCAGGAAGTCCCTCCCATACAGCCCTCAGGCCCTCCCGACTTCTCTGATTCTGGTTCAGGAGTGGCACCTCCTTAAGCCCTCGCTCCCCTATGGTCATTTCCTGATCTATAGGTCATTACATGTATGTCCCTTTTACCACAGATCTTTACAACTGGAAGAATCAGAACCCCCTTTCAGCACTAGCCCTGATTCCTTAATTTCTCTAATTGATTCTTTTTCAATCATCTCCCGACGTGGGACGACTGTCAGCAGATTCTCTGAACCCTCTTCACTACCGAAGAGAGGGAATGGATTCTCGGGAAAGCAACTGACGCACTCCCTGAATAGCTTGAATGGCTGATGACCAGAGGGCAGAGGCGATTGACCATGCTCTGCCCAGAAGGAGAGCCCGAAGGAACCGCAACACAGAGAGGTAGGAGGTCACTCAGTACCACCAGGTTCTGCTAGAAGGGATGAACGGGCAGCCTGGAAGCCCACTAACCTATCTAGGGTAACAGATGTGAAACAGGGCCCAGATGAATCGCCTTCAGCTTTTCTGGAGTGCCTCCTGGGTGCCTATTGATTATACACTCCTATTCACCCAGAGGACCTGGCAAATCTCAAGGTGATTAACCTGGCCTTTGTTACTCAGTCAGCCCCTGACACACATAGGACAAAGGATGAGTGGGTTTGCAGGAAAGAACAGGTCAGAAGTATTAGAGCCTAGAAGGTGTTTGACGGCAGAGACAGCAAAGAAGATCTTCTCATAAAGATGGGGCGTGCCACCATGGCTGCACTACAAGCCCCAGCTGCTCTCAACTCTGCCCATGCCTGCCATGATGAATGGAGGAGACCTTTGCAAAAGGACCAGTGTGCCTACTGCAAAGATATGGGTCATTGGAAAAATGAATGTCCTTGCTGGAAACAGGTTAACTCCTCCCAAACCCAAGTCAACCCTAGCTATGGAGGATTAGTGAGGCTGAGGCCCCTTGGAACTAGATCCCCAGGATCCTATGGTAACCTTCACCATAGAGAGCCAACTTGTAAAATTTCTGATGGACACAGGGGCTACTCATTCGGCATTACAGGAGCCCCTGGAACCCTTACCAACCAAACAATGGAAGCACAGCAGACAACAGGAATGTCAAAGAATACAAACGGACCACTGACTGCACTGTTAACCCAGGACAAGGAACTGACTCAGTCTTTCATTGTTGTTTCTGAATGTCCCTACACTTTACTGGGCAGGACTTTTTGAACAAGCTCCAGGGAACAATATCATTCCCAGGAGACTCTCCCAGGTTGCTAAGGCTTTAACTATAACCTGCCCAAAAAGTGAGGAATACCTGCTCCTCTAAAATACAACTCATTCCCAGGAGGGAGAATGGAAAAAGTTGCTGATCCAGGAAATTCCTACAGTTTGGGCAGAGGACAATCCTCCTGGCTTGGCAAAACATGTGCCATCCATCAGAGTGCAACTAACATCTGGGGCAATGCCCACTGGAGTAAAGCAGTGCTCCAACTGTTCAGAAGCCAGGGAAGGGATTCATATCCAGTGCTTCACTGAAGCAGGCATACTTATTCCGTTCCAGGCAGCCTGGAATACCCCCTTGTTGCCTGACCAAAAGCCTGGAGCTTGAGACTGTAGACCAGTACAAGACTTGAGGGAAGTGAACGAGAGGAGAGAATCCATTTACCCAGCAGTTCCAAGTCCCTATGCTTTGCTTAGTTTATTACCACCAGAGCATAAAGTTTACACTGTATTGGACTTAAAAGATGCATTCTTCTCCACTCCATCCCTCTGTCAGAATTAAGTCAGCCCATCAGATGAGCTGACCCTGAACTGGAGATATCAGGACAACTAACCTGGACCAGACTGCCTCAAGGGTTCAACAACTTGCCCACCATCCCTGATGAAGGTCTCAACCGGGATTTAAATGCTGTGGAATAATTCTCTGTACACTGCAAAGATTTGTCGCTCAAATTGGTTTAATAAAACACTGACTGGCCAGTAGCCAGCCAGGAAGGATAGTCAGGGTGAGCAAACAGAATTCTGGGGAGAGGCAGGGGGAGTCAGGAGTCGCCAGCCAGACGCAGAGGCACAAGATGAGAACATCAAATTGAGAAAAGGTGCCCAGCCACGTGACCAAACAGATAAGAATTATGGGTTAATTTAAGTGTAAGAACTAGTTAGTGTAAGTAATAGTAAGCCTCCAAATCAATTATTTGGGAAGCAGCTGCTGGGTACTTGGAGTTGCTGGTGGAACAGAAACTTCAGCTTACATTTAAGTCTCTTCTGTATTAAGTACCCTGAGGTAACCTTGTAATAAGTAGCTGATTTATTATTAGCTGTTAAAGATGGGGACTGTCTGAGAGCCACCTGAGGCCTTTTGGAAACTCCAGTCCAGTTAGGCCAGAGAGTTCCTAAAGAGAAAGCTCAAATTTTCTCACCCTAAGATACTTCCTTACTTGGGATATGAGCTGAGAGAAGGGTAAAGACTGTTGTCCCAAGTTTATGTCTGTTTAGCAGCCATACTGCAAATCCCAACTCCAACCACCAAGAAGCAAATTAGGGAATTTCTGGGAGCTATTGGATATTGCTGTCTTTGGATATCTGGGTTTGCTGAAATTGCCAAACCCTTGTACTCCACTATGGCTGGAGGCAACACCCCTTGTAATGGACTGAGGAACATGAACAGGCCTTTAAGGACTTAGAAGAGGCCCTGGTACAGACCCCCACATTAACTCTCCCTGATGTCTCCAAGCCCTTCCATCTTTATGTTCATGAAAGAAAGGGCATTGCCAAGGGAGTCCTGACTCAGACCCGGGGTCCCTGGAAACGGCCCAGAGCTTACATTTCAAGAGCCCAGATCCTGGGTCCTCTGGATGGCCCCTTGTTTGAGAGTCACTGCAGTCACTGAAGTTCTTGTAGAAGAAGCTGAGAAGCTCACATTGGGACAGATCCTAACTGTAACAGCTCCACATGCTGTGGAAGCCCTGCTGAGATTCCACCAACTAGTGGATATACAATGCCCATCTGACCCAGTACAAAGCCCTTCTTTTAGATAAAGACAGATAGACTTTTGATAAATCCTTGGCAATTAATCCCATCTCCATGCTGCTGGATGACGACCCTGAGGAGCCCATCTGTGATCACATGGAGATGCTGGACTTCATCCAAGGTATGTGACCTGACTTGACAGATGTTCCTCTCTATCGTGGATGCAAATCTCTATATGGATGGCAGCAGCTTCATTCAAGAAGGAACTAGGTATGCGGGGTGGGGGGTGGGGTGGGGTGTGTGTGTGTTACAGGCCAAAAGGAGGTCATTTGGGCACAAGCCTTGCCCTGGGGCAATCTTCCCAGAGAGCAGAAATAATTACTCTGACACAGGCTTAAGATGGGCTGAAGGAAAAAAGGTGAACGTCTACACAGACAGCCAATGTGCTTTTGCCACAGCTCATTTTCAAGGACAGATATATAAACAGGGACTTACTAACCTCAGAGGGAAAGACTATTCAAAATAAACATGAAATTGTCCAGTTGCTGGAAGCCATTTGGCTACCAACTAACCTGGCCATTATTCACTGGCCAGGACACCAAGAAGACAAAAGGCCCCAAGCTCAAGGTAACAGCCATTCAGGAAAAGTTACCAAAAGAAGCTGCTCTTGGGGACCCAAACCCCAGACTGTCCTGGAACTGTCTGCTGTCCCTGAGCCCCCACTGTGCCTCAGTGAATATGTTCCTGAGTAAGATCCAGAAGACATCAATCATATTCTTGGGGGCTCCGGAGAGACATAATGGATTGTGATCTTGCTTGACAGGAGACTCTGCATGCCAAAGGTCCTGTGCCAAAACTGGCTAACTGTCTTGCATCCTGACATACACTTGTCACCTAAGAAGACCTCAGAACTCATCTCCCCTCACATCTGGCTATCTGGACACCTAGAAAAACTTCAGAGCATTTCAGACTGCCACCTGACTTGTACCCAGGTCAATGCAAAGGACATGCTTTTCCCAGGCCAACAGAGTCAAGGTACAGTACCTGGTGAATTTTGGGAAATGGAGTTCACTGACATCAAGCCAGGACTGCATGGCCACAAATGTCTGCTGGCCTCTGTCAGTATCGATACAGGCTGAGCCCTTTTTATCCCCTAACGGAAATGGCCCAAGTGGTAGCTAAGAAATTCATAATGGAAATTTGAGCCAGATTTGGCCTCCCCATATTTCTGGGGTCTGACAACAGCCCGGCCTTCATGGTGAAGTTATCTCAATTGCTCTCTAAGGTTCTAAACATAAATTGGAAACTTCATTGTATGTATCATCCTCAGAGCTCAGGAAAAGTAGAGAGGATGAATGGAACTTTAAAGGAGTTTGTTGTTGTTATTTTTCGAGACAGGGTTTCCCTGTGTAGCTTTGCACCTTTCCTGGAACTCATTTGGTAGCCCAGGTTGGCCTCAAACTCACAGAGATCTGCCTGTCTCTGCCTCTGAGTGCTGGGATTAAAGGCGTGCACCACCACTGCCTGAGATTTTTTTTTTTTTAAGATTTATTTATTCATTATGTATACAGTGGTCTGACTGCATGTATATCTGCAGGCCAGAAGAAGGCATCAGATCTCATTATAGATGGTTGTGAGCCACCATGTGGATGCTGGGAATTGAACTCAGGTCCTCTGGAAGAACAGCCAGTGCTCTTAACCTCTGAGCCATCTCTCTAGCCCCTAAAGGAGATTTTTTTTTCCAGAGCTGAGGATTGAACCCAGGGCCTTGTGCTTGCTAGGCAAGCACTCTACCACTGAGCTAAATCCCCAACTCCAGGAGATTTTTTAAAAAACTAATTATACTCTTTTTCTTTTTCTTTTCTTTTTTTTCTTGATTGTTCAAGACAGGATTACTCTGTGTAGCTTTGCACCTTTCCTGGAACTCACTCTGTAGCCCAGGCTGGCCTAGAACTCACAGAGATCTGCCTGGTTCTGCCTCCCAAGTGCTAGGATTAAAGGTGTGTGCCACCACTGTCTGGCACTCAGTATATTTTTGAGACTTTTGTTAACTGGGTTGACTTCTGACCTTATGCCCTTCTCAGAGTCTGATGTACCCCCTACCAAGGAAAGTTCACTCTATAAGAAGCAATCTACGGGCAACCACCTCCTATGATCCCTTGGGTATATGGCAGACTGTTGTCAAATTGTCCCACTCCAATCTCTGAGTTCTTAAAAGGATTGCAATTAACGTTGGATAAGATTCTGTCTCAGGTCCAGGCTGCTGAATCTGTTGGGTACCACCCACATGATCACCCATTCCAGCCCAGAGATGTTGTATTAGTCTGTGGCTGGCTTGAACCTAGATGGAAAGGACCGTACACCATGATTCTCCAGACTCCTACTGCTGTCAAAGTCGCTGGTATTTCTGCCTGGATTCGTCACTGACACCTTAAGAAGGCACCTGAAGAACCTACGAAAGAGGAGCCCAACCCCCAGAGGTGGAAAATGACTGAAAAAGGACCGTTGAAAATTAACCTTTCTAAGGTTTGACTGTCTAACATTGTGTTCTTGCTGTTGAAATTGGCATCATGATTATCCTATAGCAAAACATACACAAACAGAAACTAAATGCATCTTCACAGGGGAAATAAGAGGCTCCCTACCTTAGGGAACACCCTGATGTTGTCTTGCCATGCAAAAGATTGTCTTTATCCACCAGGGCCCATAGGTTGGACAAAAGACGGGGAACAAACAGTCTTTAGCCCAATGGATGGAGGATACTTGGGATGGACTCATCTAGCTGACCAATCCCAGCATAATAACACAGACTTCAGCGTTACCAAATACTCCTTAAAGGTTCTGATAATCGAAGTTACAGGTAAGCTAAAGTAAGGGGAAGTGAAGATTCATTAATCACATCAATTGAATTTAACACACCCAGAGTTTCCCTGTCTGTAACTGATAATGTGGAACACAGTCTCTGGGTCCATCTAGCACGAAAAAGTGAAACTCCAGCCGGGCAGTGGTGGCGCACGCCTGTAATCCCAGCACTCTGGAGGCAGAGGCAGGTGGATCTCTGTGAGTTCGAGGCCAGCCTGGTCTATGGAGCAAGATCCAGGACAGGCTCCAAAGCTACAGAGCAACCCTGTCTCAAAAAACGGAAAAAAAAAAAAAAAAAGTGAAAGTCCTGTGTCAGAGGAGATCCCTCTATTCCTGGGCTCCTAAAAAGAAACTTACATGGAATGGGGGTTTCTTAGCAAAATTATACAAGGCTAACAGGGGACAAAATGAAGTATGCCCTCCTAATGTTTAAGGGCTGTGGCTGATGTCCCCATTGACAATGTCTTCTTTCTGTGTGGTTTATGTTATGATTGCACAAGTGCCCCTTCTGATTGTAATTCTTCTTCTTATCACACCCTACCCTTTGGTAAACAACTTTACTTAGGATGGACCTTTTTCTGTGAAAATAATACTTATTCTGCACTCCCAGCAGGATATAAGGGCTTGTGTGGGGTAGGATGTGTTACACCCATTTTACTCAGCAAACCTTTACAATCTGTTAATAGAATCACAGGAGCTCTTCCTGAAAACTGATGATTCCTCACATCTATTAGATCCCACTGTAGCTGGTGCTACCTCAGCCTTCCCGTTACCTGTCCCAGGACTTGTTGTTGGACACAAAGAGAGGTTTCTAACACAGCCTGTCTAATTTCAGAAACTACTAATGCCACAGCAAAAATATTAGCAGAAATTAATCAAGAAATGGGAGAGCTGAGAACTGTTATGCCCTGATCTTGGGGACCCCAAAAGACCACCACAGAGAGCAAATCCCAAATGTAAAAGCAAAGAGCCTTTATTATCTTCAAGCTCCGAGCTTGGTCTCTCTGTCTGTCTGATGCAGCGGTGATGGCAGAGCCCTGAGCTCAGGTGGGGTGGGGTTTTTATCATAGCAGAGGTTGGGGTGAGGGGATTTCCAGGGTCTAGGACCCTGACTGGCTGACAATTGTCTAGGGGTATCTGTAAAACAAAAATAGGTGTGTGCTAGACTCAGGGATATCTGGCCACCTTATCTAATGGTTGGAATATTTGGGATGTCAGGTACTTCCTCATCCCTGGGTGGATTCCTGGGTTTGGTATCACGTTAAGGCTTTTCCTGGATCTGGGTGTTGCCTGCCAGTAAGTCTGTCAGAGAAGCTGTTTCTGGGCCCCTAAGCCTGTCATGGCTGCTGTGTGGTCAAGCTGTCTGGGGACCCTGTTGGTTAAGCCGTGGCGCTTGTGGCTGGCCGCTGCCCACGATGGCCATGCTGACGGAGGAGAGTGCTGGATGTATCAATTGTGGAAGAATCACGAGCCATGGTTACCTTTCTAGAGCTTTATTGAGAGAGAGAGGGAGAGAGAATGTGGAGGAGGGAAAATACGGAAGGGGAGGCGATACAGAGAGAGGGCACAGAGAGAGCATGCCCGCTTTTTAGGCTGGGATACCATCCCAGGCTAGTGATGAATTAAGGACACAATCCTTACAGACCCCTCCTCAAGAACAACCATTCTTCAAAATAAAGCTACTGTAGATTACCTGCTGCTTAGACATGCTCTTAGTCATCAGCAATTTCCTGGAATGTGCTGTTTTAATATCTCTGATTTCTGTCATATGATTGACAACCAAACTGATATGTTAAAAAAAAAAAAAAAAATAGACAAAACCTCTCAAACAAATTTAGACTGGCCAATATGGCTAAAATGCTTCTCCTTCTTCATTGGCCTTCTAATATTATTTCTACTGCCAACTGACTTTCCCCCTAAGTTCGACTTCACAGATTTGTTGGCATGCATGAATTCCATTGTTTTTGCATCATAGCACCTGTTTTCTTACTTTCCTGTTGCTGTGAAGGCAGCAGGGTCATAGCAACTTTTTTTTTAAAAGGTTTTTTATTTATTATGTATACAGGAGGGCACCAGATCCCATTATAGATGCTTGTGAGCCACCATGTGGTTTCTGGGAATTGAACTCAGGACCTCTGGAAGAGCAGCCAGTGCTCTTAACCTCTGAGCCATCTCTTCAGCCCTATTTCTACTAATTGTCATAATCGGCCCTGTGCCCTCCAGTGTGTCACTGACTTGATCACCCATCAGATTAACAATTCTAGAATCATTACTGCTCAACATCCCTATTATTAAGACATCCCCCTATCTGAGATTTGACCAGGAAACACAAGTCAAGGGGAATGAGGAACCTGCCTGACTCCATTTTGAAGGCAGGAGCCATTATGCTTTATTGTTAAACCTAAGTTTCTATTACTGTAAGAGCTGAGTTGTTCTGTTTCCTAGAACCTGACCTTCTCCAACCCATGACCTTGATTTGTTTTTGAGAATACCCTGACCCTCCCTGACCCTCCCTGACCCCTCCCTAATCACATGGTGCGTGGCCACGTGATGTTTCTTTAAGGTTTTTATTTTTTTGTATTTTACTGCCCCATTGCCTCCCTTCTGTAAAACTGCTCCGGATTTTACTCCTTAAAAGGGGCCCAAGAGGTGGATTTGATGTGCTCTTTAACCCAATTTAAGAGGAGACAGTCTCTGGCCAGTTCTCGGGTGCACCCCAATAAAAATAAAGCTTGCTTCAGGTTGACTCACGTTGTAGTGGTCTTGTTCTCAGCGTTTGAGAGTAACAGTATGAGGAAGCTGGGAGCCAGATACTAAGATTGGGTCTTAGGGAGAAGGCTGAACCCTTGTGTCTAAGGGAGGAGGCTGGAGACTGGTTTTGTAGGTCAGAGGAAGAGGTGCTGTTCTTACAGGTGTGAGGGAGCAGGATTGGAGTCAATCTGAGCTGGGAGGGCTGGGGTCTGGACCCCAATTCTCAAGGAGGATTGTCAGAGTGGGGACCCCTGGGTCTAAAAACGAAGGGTAAGACCCAATTTCCAGGTCTGATGCAGTTCTCGCAGGTGCGTGGCCTTCCTGGGAACACCCCTCCCAGGGCCAGCCTTCAAGGACCCAGCCTGTATATCTGTTCCATCTCACTGCTTCTCTGGACTTGGGGGTGGAGAGAGGCTGCGAGGGTGTGGGAGACAACCGGGATGGCAGCTGTAACCCGATACTCCGGGAAAGTGGTGGTGGTGACTGGGGGTGGTCGCGGCATTGGAGCTGGGATCGTGAGAGCCTTTGGTGAGTAAGGGTCTTCTTGCTTGGTATCTGAATTTTTGGAAAGGACGGGTTGACAGGTTCACAAATTGGAAGAAAGAGACTCAGTTTCAGTCCTTTTTTTTTTAAAGTGATTTATTTACTTATTCTTAAGTGATTTGTTTATTCTTATTTTTCTGTGCATTGATTTTGTGTCTGTATGAGGGTATCGGATCCCCTGGAACTGGAGTTACAGACAGTTGTGAGCTGCCACATGGGTGCTGGGAATTGAACCTGAGTTCTCTGGAAGAGCAGCCAGTGTTCTTAACCACTGAGCCACCTCTGCAGCCCCCCAGTTTCATACTCTTTTTTTTTTAGTTTTTTTTTTTTTTTTTTTTTTGGTTGTTCGAGACAGGGTTTCCCTGTGTAGCTTTGCGCCTTTCCTGGATCTCACTTGGTAGCCCAGGCTGGCCTTGAACTCACAGAGATCTGCCTGGCTCTCTGTTTCATTCTTACACAAGTCAGTTTGGACTGCTGGGTAAGCATGATATGACTGTCATCAAGAGTTCTTCCCCTGGCTCGGCAGTGGTGGCGCCCGCCTTTAATCCCAGCACTGGGGAGGCAGAGGTAGGTGGATCTCTGAGTTCTAGGACAGCCTGGGCTACACAGAGAAACCCTGTCTCGAAAAACCAAAAAGTTCTTCCCCTGATGGGTCCCTAGCTACAAACGATAGCTTTGAGGAATATACTTCTTGTAGGTTTGGGATTTTTCTACAGCAGCTGGATGAAGAAGGGGAATTTGTCTCAAGACTGCCCTTTGAGAGGCCTGTCATGAGACAGGCCATGAGCCAGGTGCTCTGTGTGGCCACAAGAGGGCAGCAGAGGCAGCGGCCCACGTCTGTAGAGCCTATTACCATTTCTTCCTCTCTGTTGGCAGTGGACAGTGGGGCTGAAGTGGTTTTCTGTGACAAGGATGGTGAGTGAGTAAGTCCTCAACTCTGCCTTTCTTCCGTTGACGCAGGGACCCCAGCCTAGCCCTCCTCCCCTCAGACCCAAGTCTCTTTCCCAAGACTCAGGAGTTCAAGCTCCTCCCCAGACCTCTACCCTCAGACTGGCGTCCAAGCCTCAACTCTCCTCCCTCAGACCCAGAGTCTTCCTCTTGCAGAGGCCAGGGGCCGGGCTCTAGAGCAGGAACTCGTGGGCACTGTCTTTGTCCCCTGTGACGTGACTCAGGAAGGAGATCTGCAGGTGAGTGGTCCCTGCCCCTACCCCCCATCTCCAGTACCCAGCACCCTCTCTAGGGCCTCTTTGTCAGCTCAGTACAGCTGGGTCCTTCTGTTCCTTCTCTCTCGGGTCTTTAGGAATGAGCAGAGCTTGAAACCCATGCTTTAACAATTCCTGTAACAATTTCTGACTCCCCTGCCGCAGAATCTGTTCGGTGCTCTCGGGTCTGGTCCCAGTCTTCCACAGTGGCGGCCTGGTTACTGTTTTATCCATTTGACGCAAGCTAGAGTCATGTGGGCAGAGGGGACCTGAGTAGTAAACATGGCCACACCACACTGGCTTGTGGACGAGCCTCTGGGGCATTTTCTTAATGAGTAGCTGGTGTGGGAGGGCCCAGCAGCTCTGGGGTTATGACATCACTGGGCAGCGGTCCTGGATAGCATGGGCTGAACAAGCTGTAGGGAGCCTGGTGTCTGGATCCGCCCTGCCTCCAGGTTTCTGCTTTGTGCTCCTCAGTGTGACCCTTTCCTCCCCAGGCTTTGGTCGTGGTGTTTTGTTACGGCCATGGGAACCCTGACCATGACGGATGGTAGCTGTACCACAGTGCCTAGGCTTTTGGTCTGCTTCCCCAGCTTCCTGCCTCCTCTGCTCTTGACCTATTCTGTGACCCTGATCCCACCTCACTCTCCCTTGTCTTCCTCAGCGGAGCTTGCCCAAGGCTGTCACCTCACTGCTCTCCGCCTGATGTTTGTTATCTCCTCAGACTCTGGTTTCTGAGACCCTCTCTCGATTTGGCCGCTTGGATTGTGTGGTGAATAATGCCGGCTACCGTAAGTTGTGTGGCTTGGGGGCTAGTGTCCTCTGACGCCTACTCATATCCTATTCTCCCATTTCTTCCCCTTAAAATGATTACAGAGGCGGGCGGTGGTGGCGCACGCCTTCAATCCCAGCACTCGGGAGGCAGAGGCAGGCGGATCTCTGTGAGTTTGAGGCCAGCCTGGGCTACAGAGTGAGTTCCAGGCTCCAAAGCTACACAGAGAAACCCTGTCTCGGGGGGAAAAAAAAGTTTAAAAAATTATTACATTTATTTGTGTGTGTATGTATAATATGTGTGTGCTACACAAGTAAGCAGCACACACTCGTGTGTAGTACTTGTGTGGTCAGAGTACAACTGGAGGGGATATGTGTATTTTTACTTGCATATCTGGTGCCCACAGGGGTCAGAAGAAGCAGCTGGATCCCCTGGAACTGGAGTTACAGACAGTTCTGAGCTGCCATGTGGGTGCTGGGAATTGAACCTGGGTCCTCTAGAAAAGCTGCCAGTGCTCCTAACCACTCAGCCAGCCAGCCAGCCTTCCCCCATCTTCATACACAGCTCTAGCCTGAGCTTGTCCTCTTTCTCTGCCATGTCCTCAGGCTCTGCTCTCTCCATCTCCGAGCCTCAGTTTCCATCTTTGAAATAAGAACGATCACCTTTTCTGTTGGGGGTGCCGTAGTCTCTAAAGGAGACAGTGTTCCTTAGGTTATTCTCAGGGCCTGGGGAGCTCCTGCTTTGCTGAAGGCCCGGGCCCTTGCTGGCACCCCAGGCACACTATCAGACACTAGATGGTGTGGCGCTGGAGAGTTTTCCTCTAGCCTAACAGCCGCACTGTAAGACAATGTGTCCCCATGCAAACTAAGGCTCAGAGAGCACCCAGGCCCTCCGGGGTCCCCTCCAAAGATGGAGGTGCAGAGGACTGGCCCCTGGCCATCAGGGCTCCCCTGTCTTAGCTGCTTTTCTTCACAGCATGTAAAGACTCACAGAGTTGCAGGGAGTTCATTGTTATCTCTGTCCTTCTTTTCTTAGGCTGAAGTGTATTTAACCCAGCCACATAATTTCCTTGTGGGGAGTGCGGTGAAGTTCACATTCCACAGTGAGGAGAACAGATATGAGCTGAGGCAGGCTTGGCTCAGAGACTTGAGTGCTGGGATGGCAGGGGCCCAGCATACCTCCTCTGCAGAGCACTCACCGCTGTGCAGCCTCCTTCCTTGGCTTGCTCCCAGCCCTTTGCCTCTCCTGGTCTGTCACCCTCTCCTTCTCCCTCTTCCCTTCCGGGCCTGGCCTCATCTCTCCTTCCCTTTAGACCCACCCGCGCAGTGGCCTGAGGAGACTTCTGCCCAGGACTTTCGCCAACTGCTGGAACTGAACCTACTGGGGACATACACCTTGACCAAGGTGAGACATGGCGGTTAGCTGCAATTGGCATGCATCCCTCATTTTATCAGGAGTACATTGTTTTGTGCCCCTTATCTTCCTGTCCTGTTCTAGAGCATCGGTTCTCAACCTGTGGGTAGCAACCCCTTTGGGAGTCGGATGGCTCTTTCACGGGGGCTGCCTAATAGCAGAAAACATAGATATCTACATTAAGATTCACACGCCTTTGATCCCAGCACTCGGGAGGCAGAGGCAGGTGGAGCTCTGTGAGTTCGAGGCCAGCCTGGGCTACAGAGCAAATTCCAGGACAGGCTCCAAAGCTACAGAGAAGCCCTGTCTCAACCCCCCCCCCAAAAAAAAAGATTCATAACTGTAGCAAAATTGCAGTTATGAAGTAGCAATGAAAATAATTTTATGTTTGGGGGTCCCCACAGCATGAGGAACTGTATTAAAGGGCCCAGCATTAGGAAGGTGCACTAGAAGGATTCTGTTCTATATAGGAAACAAACAGGCACAGATCTGCATCCACCTGCAGCTACAGCCTCCTCAGAATCTTCCAGAGCCTTCCAGGCCTGCTCTGAGGTGGCAAAAGATGCTGAGAACCCGGGAGGTGGGGCCTGGGCTCAGATGGTACATGTTTGCCCAGCAAACACGGAGCTCTAGCGTGATGGTGGAAACTGTGATCTCAGCACTTAGAGGAGGATCAGAAGTTCAAGGCCAGTCTTGGCTACACAGTGAGATTGTGTCTCAAAAACAAGCCAGGAAGGAAAGGGTGGGGTGCTTGTGGTGTTTCCATAGGGAAGGGCCTATGAAGGGCCAGTGAGAATATGTGCTGGTGTTGATGGGTGGAGAGAGAGGCTTTAGGTATAAAGGCCATGCTGGCAAACCCAGTCTCCCAGCACTCAGGACTCAGAGGCAGTCAGATCTCTGTGAGTTCAAGGCCAGCCCGGAATACATAGTGAGACCCTGTATCAAAAAACAACAGCAACAACAAAAAGGAGTGGAGGCATGGGAAGGGTTTTGCTCCCACAAATATTATTCTGGCCACACTTAACTGTCACTGTCCCATTTGAGAGGAGAGAAGGGGCCCTGGTTATCAGGGAGTCCTTTTACTCAGGATGGTCTCATTACAGAAGTGATCAGTTACAGGATCAGAGGGCATGTGACAACCCAGAACAGTCACCAGGGTCCCTCATTCCTAGGCAAGCTGACACAGTCACTATGTAAACTGTGTGGCATTCTCAGGATGGAGCAGTCCAGACAGAGGCTCTTGGGTTGCAGTGTCCAGGCTGCATTTGGGAGTGGTGTGGTGAGCCACAGACCCTTTTAGGTTCCTGTTCTAGGAGGCTCCGGGGTGATGGTTTGTGCTCAGTGATGTTTATTGGTAAGAGCAGGCTGTGCCTGGCCAGCTCCAGTGCCCACAGCACTCGGAAGGAACAGACTGAGCTTATCAAGGTCACACAATGAATCAACACACCTGGGGAGGAGTGGCCAGAGAGGTGGCAGAAAACAGGACCCACTTCCTGTGGTTTCCCACATCACATTCTGACACACCATCTCCGCCATGCGATAAAAGATTCTCCTAATTGTGCCGGACAGGCAGAGTTCTTCCCGGTGCTAGGTTTTTCTGGCCTAATGAGTGCTGGACACTGAACAGATGAAAACTCAGAGAGGAGAGAACAGAGGAGAGAGAGGGGAGTGAGGGAACTAGAAAACACATTAATCCTTCTCAGAGGCACTCTGGCATACCCTAGATACATCATTGCTGTGCCTCTGCCCACAGAGACCCACTGAGAACATGGGCCATAGTCTCAGTCCCTTACTTAAGGGTGCTGGTGGCTGCTCTCCAGGGACCAGGTGAAAATGGCTGATCTGTCTGTCTCCATAGCTTGCCCTCCCCCACCTGCGGAAATGCAGAGGCAACATCATCAACATCTCCAGCCTGGTTGGGACTGTCGGCCAGTCTCAGGCAGTTACCTATGTGGCCACCAAGGTAGGGCAGCCCCTCTCCTCACTAGTGTTCTTTCCTGGCTCTTTGGGCCTCAGCTTTGAGCCTGTAACCTCTCTGGTTTTTTGTTTATTTGTTTTGTTTTTGTTTTTACTTCTTGTTTTAAAAGTGTGTGTGTGTGTGTGTGTGTGTGTGTGTGTGTGTGTGTGTGCTGGTCAGGAGGAATCAGCTCTCTTCTACCACATGGGTCTCAGGATTGAAATCAGGAACTCAGGCCTAGCAATAAACGACCTTATCCTCTGAACCATCTCACCAGTTAATTTTATTTATTTTATTTTATAATTTCTATAGACTCATTATATAGTTCTGGTTGGCTTGGAACTCACTCTGTAGACCAGGCTAGCCTAAAACTCAGAGATCCTCCTGACTCTGTGTCCTGAGCAATGAGATTAAAGATGTGTGCCACCACACCTGACCTGTTTTTGTTGTTGTTGAGACAGGGTTTCTCTGCATAGCTTTGACACCTTTCCTGGGACTCACTCTGTAGCCCAGGCTGGCCTCCAATTCACAGAGATCCACCTGCCTCTGCCTCCCAAGTGCTGGGACTAATCACCACCACCCGGCCTGTTTTTTGTTAAGAATATTTTGGGGTGGGCTAGACAGATGGCTCAGCAGTAAAGAGCGCTGGCTGTTCTTTAAAGGACCAGAGTTTGGTTCCAAATGCCTACAGTGCAAGGCTCCCAGCTGTACTTCAGCCCCAAGCATCTGCTGACCTCTTCTGGCCTCCCGAGAGCACTTGCATATCCATGTATATATTTAAGAGATAATATTTGTTCTTCTTGAACAATTTCATAATATGTACAATCTATCTTGATCATACTCACCTCCCCTCACCTCTCTCAAACCACTGTGCCCCTAATTCATCTCTCTCTTACCTGGTGTCTCTCTCTCTCTCTCTCTCTCTCTCTCTCTCTCTCTCTCTCGTTTTTTTTTTTTTTGTTTTTTTGGTTTTTCAAGACAGGGTTTCTCTGTGTAGCTTTGCGCCTTTCCTGGATCTTGCTCTGTAGCCCAGGCTGGCCTCGAATTCACAGAGATCCACCTGCCTCTGCTTCCCGAGTGCTGGGATTAAAGGCGTGCACCACCACTGCCCAGCTCCTCTCTTGTTTTTTATTTAAGTAACCCACCAAGGGCATCCACTAGAGCGTGGGCAACCTACCAGTGACCACACCCCTTATCCCCAGCAGCCATCAGTTGCAATATTCTTCATTAAGGGGTGTGACCTCATGTCCACCCTGGAATGATAACTGCTTCACCTTGTGCTAGTCTCCTGTGGGAAACCATAGCTGAAGTTAGTTCATGAAAGCAAGGGCTGTGTCATGACCAGAAAACTGCATGTCACAGGACTGCTCTCTGCCTGCCCCAGATCTTATTCACTTTGCCTTCTCTTCCATGTTGACCACTGAGCCACAGCATGGGGTTGCTGTGTAGATCTCTCTCACCTCGGGCTGAGTGCTTAGCAGTCACTAATTCCCAGCATGTGAGTCTTCACATTAACTGTTGCACACTGCCAACACAGGCTTCTTACTGGGCATGGTAGAGCTCACATTCTATCCCAGCACTCAGGAGGCAGAGCCAAGTCTTTCTCGGTCCCTCTAGCCAGCTCCCAAATAATGACATGGACCCTCATTAATTATGAAAGCTTGGCCTTAGCTTAGGCTTGTTTCTAACCAGCTCTTACAACTTAAATGAACCGGTTTCTATTAATCTGTCTTCTGTCACCCATCCTGCTTCTTCCATGTCTCCTGGCATCTCTGCTCCACCTAGATTCATCTCCTACTTCCTCTCTCTCTGCCTGGAAGTCCTGCCTATACCTCCTGCCTAGCCATTGGCCATTCAGCTCTTTATTGAACCAATCACAGCAATATACCTTCACTCCCTGTACAATTATCCCACAACAGAGGCAGGCAGATCTCTGTGAGTTCGAGGCCAGCCTGGTCTACATAGGCTGTAGTGAAACCCTGTCTCACACATCAACAACAAAGGAGGAAGAAAGAGCATTTTTTACTGAGGCTGAACTGTGGTGGGTTTGCCCCTGGGGGCTGTGACCTCCTGAGCCATGGACTTTTGACCAGGTTTTCAATATTAGGCATGAATTCTGTCCTTTAGAACTGGCTTCATAGCCAAGCAGAAAGCAGTTAGATACCCCCATAACATTAATGCCGCTATTGTACCAGCAGGCAGATCTTCTCGCTTGGCAGGTCAGTACTGCAGCATGCAAGGTCCGAGTCTGGGTAAATCTATTGATGACTTCTCTCTCCCAGTGGCCTGCATAACATTTTCTGGGACCGTAAAACTTAGCCAGCAAAGAGGAAGGTTTTAGGCCAGTTCTAGCTTGCTTTCCCAATGTCCTACAACCAAAGTGTGTTGCATCTTCAGCAGTAAGGTCACTAAAACTACATACTCTGTATGTTGTGAGTGTTTTGTCTGCATGTGTGTATATTTACTGGGCTTTCTGGTTCATAGGGAGTTCAGAAGAGAGAATCTGATCCCCTGGAACTGGGCCATCATGTGGGTGCTGGGAATGGGACCTGGTTCCTTACAGGAACAGCCGGTTCTCTTAACTGCCGAGCCATCTCTCCAGCTCGGACTTTTTAAACGACATTTTTATTTATTCATATGTGGCTTTGTCTCTGTGTATCTCTGTGCATATGTGCATGTCACAGCACACATATGTAGGTCAGAGGACAACCTGGAGGAGTCACAGCTCTCTCCTTCCACCATGTGGGTCCCAGGAATCCAACTCAGGTTGTCAGACTTGGCAGCCAGTGCCTTTAATACTAGGCCATGTTGCAAGGCCCTTCTTGACTTTATTTGAACCAGAGTCTCTCCCTGCAGCCTGGGATAGTACTAGATTCATCGCAATCCACCTGTCTCAGCCTCCCAAGTTCTGGGACCATAGGTGCCTAAGCCCAGAAATGTCCCACACTACCTCCCTCATTTAGTCCTGAGTTAGAGCAACCTGTAACAAATTGACTTGTACAGAGCCCATGCACAGGGAATGTCTGCAAGATGGCTGAGACTATCTCACCGAGGCTAAAGCTTGCTGTCCCCCTGCCTGGAAGAAGAGGATGGGAGGGCCTCCATCTTCAGAGACTCAACCCTCTCTGGTCTCTGCAGGGGGCAGTGACAGCCATGACAAAAGCTCTGGCCTTGGATGAGAGTCGATATGGTGTCCGCGTCAACTGGTGAGCTCTGAGAGACAGACAGACAGACAGAGGACAACAACGTGGACAGAGGCTCGGGGCAGCTGGGGATGCCAGGACAGAATAGCACACCCTCCTCTCCTTCCTTCTCTCCCTTACCCAGCATCTCCCCAGGAAACATCTGGACTCCACTGTGGGAAGAGCTGGCAATGTCAACTCCAGACCCCAGTGCCACCATCCTAGAAGGTACCTTGGCCCAGGTAGGACGGGTTGAGAGCTGGGAGGGATGGAAGTAGCTGGTGTGTGTGTGTGTGTGTGTGTGTGTGTGTGTGTGTATGTGTGTGTATGTGTGTGTGCATGTGTATGTGTGTGTGTGTGTGTGCATGTGTATGTGTGTGTGCATGTGTATATGTGTGCATGTGTGTATGTGTGCGTGTGTGTGTGCATGTGTATGTGTGTGTATGTGTGTGTGCATGTGTATGTGCGTGTGTGTGTGTATGTGTGTGTGTGTGTGTGTGTGTGTGTGTGTGTGTGTGTGTGTGTGTGTGTGTGTGTGTGTGTGTGTGTGTGTGTGTAGATCAGGTGGTTGGTCAGGTCTTTCTCCTCTTCTTGCCTCCTTCTTTCTCTGTCTGTCTGTCTGTCTCTCAGAGCTTCATATAATCCATTCTAGCTTGGACCTTGATATGTAGCTGAGAACATCCTTGAACTTCTGATTTTCTTGCTTCTGTTTCCTGAGTGCTGGGGTCACAGACATGTACCATTCTTGTGTGTGTGCTCACTAGAGTACTTGTGTGACCATCTCACTCTCTAGCCCAGGCTGGCCTTGAACTCAGGGCAAACCTCTCAAGTAGGCCTCTCTTGCTGAGATGACAGGTTTGAGCCAGCATGCCTAAGGGAGGCTACTCTTAATTCTCCTCCTGCCTTCTCTCCCCAGCCCCTGGGCCGCATGGGCCAGGCAGCCGAGGTGGGGGCTGCAGCCGTGTTCCTGGCCTCTGAAGCCACCTTCTGTACAGGCCTTGAGCTTCTTGTGACAGGGGGTGCAGAACTGGGGTATGGATGCAAGTCTAGTAGGAACAGCCTCACCCAAGCCCCCATCCTTCCACCATAATGTCCAGTGGGTTATGTCTCACCCGTCCCTCTTTCCTCCTTCCTTTGTGGTACTGCAGATTAAACCCGGGACCTCTTTTGTGCTAGGCAGGGGCTCTACCACTGATCCACACCCCAGCCCCTCACTGGGGGATTCTAGGCAGGGGCTCTACCACTGAGTCACACCCCAGCCCCTCACTGGGGATTCTAGGCAGGGGCTCTATCACTGAACCACATCCCAGCCCCTCACTGGGGGATTCCAGGCAGGTGCTCTACCACTGAGCCACACCCCAGCCCCTCACTGGGGGATTCTAGGCAGGGGCTCTACCACTGAGCCACACCCCAGCCCCTCACTGGGGGATTCTAGGCAGGGGCTCTACCACTGAGTCACACCCCAACCCCTCACTGGGGATTCTAGGCAGGGGCTCTACCACTGAGCCACACCCCAGCCCCTCACTGGGGGATTCTAGGCAGGGGCTCCACCACTGAGCCACACCCCAGCCCCTCACTGGGGGGTTCTAGGCAGATGCTTTACCACAGAACTGTCTATTCACGAAGAAACCCAGGACTAAGCACAGGCTAACTGTGGTGCCTGTTAGCACACCAAAGCCAGGCTGGCAGCCAGACTCCCTCAGTACTTCCCCCTGCTCTTCACACCTTGTCTCCTGTTCTAAGCCTCTCCAG